>NC_140235.1:3796996-4024496 GCF_949987555.1 Borostomias antarcticus
CGTGTTTAAGACAAAGCTATAGAGGTTACAATGTTACAGAAGGGACATTTTAAAACAACCAGTCATCTTCAATACGCTTATTTCCCGTGGCGGCCATATTGGTTGAGTCTGACGTAATCAGGTGGGAGAATGCAGAAGTGCCCGTTGACTCCAATGTTAAGTTGTATAAGTTCATTATAAAAACACCACTTCAAGAACCAAAATAGTTAAAATAACAGGTTGAATACACTCTCGGGGTTACAAACTCATCATTACCAGACTCCAGTTGTTTTTCACTGCCGTTGTTTTCGCGTTTGGAAATACATGGAAGTGAATGCAGCTGACGGCTAACTGGCTCATTCACTTCCATGTATTTCCAAACGCAAAAACTATGGCAGTGAAAAACAACCGGAGTTTAGTAATGATGAGTTTGTAATTCCGTTAGTGTATTCAGCCTGTTATTTTGACTATTTCGGTTCTTGAAGTGGTGTTTTTATAATAAACTTTTAGTATTGGAATCAACGGGCACTTCCGCATTCTCCCACCTGATTATGTCAGACTCGACCAATATGGCCGCCACAGGAAATAAGCATATAACGGGGAAGAGAGAGAGAGGGAGAGAGGGAGAGGGGAAGAGGGAGAGAGAGAGAGAGAGAGAGAGAGAGGGAGAAAGAGCGAGGGGGAGAGAGAGGGAGAGATAGAGAGAGACAGAAAGAGAGAGAGAGACAGAAAGAGAGAGAGAGGGGGAGAGAGAGGGAGGGAGAGAGAGAGAGGGGGGAGGGGTGCAAAACCAGAATCAAAGCCGTGGGGTGGAGCAGGGGAGGAGGGGAGGCAGGGGACCAGGAGTGAGGCGGCAGAACTAGAACTGCGCCGGTACCCCAGCTCCCAGAGGGGTGAACGGCCGACCCCGAAGCTAAGGTAAGAGGGGGGGGGGGGGAGATCAGGGGCAGCGAGGAGCTTGTTTAGTCACGGGGGGGGGCGCGTGGGAGAGTTAGTGGCCCCGGACGAGGGCCCGGTTTGCTGCCGACAGTAGGGGCGGACGGGCGAGTCCCGATCCGCTCCAGAGCGTCTCTACGCTACGGAAGGTGAGCGGATGAGAGGGGGCGTCAGCCGGGGGGAGAGGGGGGGGGTGGGTGGGACAGGGGGGGGGTTGGGACAGGGGGGGGGGGTAGGAAAGCTGACGTACGTGCTGCTGCACTCCCCGATTCGAGACGTGTACCTCTGTATACAGGGGTTCGACAGCCGTCTGGCCTGCCGCATCTGCAACAAGACAGTGCAAAGCTGGATTAGAGCGGGCTGATGGACCGAGAGAGAGAGAGAGGGGGGGGGGGGTCAGCCCTGCCTCCACAGACGACGGGGAGGGGGAAGAGAGGA
Organism: Borostomias antarcticus; assembly: GCF_949987555.1. Taxonomy (NCBI): domain Eukaryota; kingdom Metazoa; phylum Chordata; class Actinopteri; order Stomiiformes; family Stomiidae; genus Borostomias; species Borostomias antarcticus. Next base: position 3,798,350 of record NC_140235.1, read on the forward strand.
GAGGGAGAGAGAGAGAGAGAGGGGGTCAGCCCTGCCTCCACAGACGACGGGGAGGGGGAAGAGAGGAGGAGAGAGAGAGAGAGAAAGAGAGAGAGAGAGAGGGGGGGGGGGTCAGCCCTGCCTCCACAGACGACAGGGAGGGGGGAGAGGAGGAGGAGAGAGAGAGAGGGGGTCAGCCCTGCCTCCACAGACGACGGGGAGGGGGAAGAGAGGAGGAGAGGGAGAGAGGGAGAGAGAGAGAGAGGGCCAGCCCTGCCTCCACAGACGATGGGGAGGGGGAAGAGAGGAGGAGAAGGAGAGGGAGAGAGAGAGAGGGGGGAGGGCAGCCCTGCCTCCACAGACGACGGGGAGGGGGGAGAGAGAGGAGGAGAGAGAGAGAGAGAGAGAGAGAGAGAGGGGGGGGGGAGGGTCAGCCCTGCCTCCACAGACGACGGGGAGGGGGGAGAGAGAGGAGGAGAGGGAGAGAGAGAGAAAGAGGCGGGGGGGGGGGGTCAGCCCTGCCTCCACAGACGATGAGGAGAGAGGGAGAGAGAAGAGAAGAGAGAAAAGGGTGCAGACGTGCGGCTTGGAGAGAGCAGAGAAGGAGAGCGGGCCTGAAGCCCAGAGGGAGATCTACAACAGCACACATGGTACGACACCAGCGCACCCCTCCCTGAGCTCAGAGGGGGTGAATACACGCTGAAGCTGTGTTAGTGTCAGAGCACATGAGAAGGAGGTGAAAGAAATACCAGGGTGCAGAATCGCTCGGGCGTTGTGTCAACATGGTCACACGGTCACACACAAGAGACGCCATGATCTGATCCTGTAGCTAGAAGACAAAGACTTAAGACAGAGAGCATGCAGCAAACTCATCCTTAGCCCTTATAGCCCTCATCCCAGATGGGCCTCATCCAAAAACCCGGTCGGCCTCCCCCTACCCCTCTCACAGGGCCAGGTAGCCTCCCCATAATCTGAGTACCCAGAAGCTCTCGCTGCGACAAGAACGTCTGGGAACAAGCTATGATAATCGTGGACACCAATGAGAATCCTATCGGATTTTCAATAGGATGCTGATTGGCCCGCGCAGATAAGTGGGCTGTGCGGAGAGGCTGATTTGGCTTCCGATTGGTCACTGGCCACAGATTTCCACTTTTCAAGTATCGCTAACGAGTCCTGAACTCTAGCGAGCTGTCGATAGCATATTTGACTGCCACACAAGGTGCGATCATCTTTGACTTTCGTCCACTTTAGCGCTCAACTCAGAGGTTTTTACTACACAAAACGGCAAAGTGTATCGCCTAAATGGGTATTTCATTTAGTCACAAAACACGCCCCCGAAACACGCCCCCGAATAAATAATGTTCAAATGCGGCTGGATTTGAAAGGTAGGTTAATGCGGTGGTTCCACCCCATCTGCCCATGTTTTGTGGTGTTTGACTCCAGACTACCCCCCCCCCCCCCACCCATAAACCCCTCCCAAGGTCAGGAGGACCCAGGTAGGCCTGGGGGGTCATCGACGGTACGTACTGTGGCTGCAGACCTTCCCGGCCCCCGCTGGGCCACGATGGCCCCGGAGATGGCCTTGATCCAGCCGTGCATCTCCTCCGGGCTGTCGGCCTGGATGTAGAAGGTCCTGGAGGTAGTGACCACCTCGAACAGGTTGTCTCTCATCATGATGTCGCTGGGGGAGGAGCGGAGAGGGGGGGGGGGGGTCAGTCAGGAATGACGGACGCTGTGATGCGCCGGACGGAAGGATGTAACATGGAGAGGTTCTTCCATCGGGTCGGCTTACGCACCTCTGTTTGCACTCCTGCACTTTGTGGACCTCCTTTAATGGGATCATTCTCAGAGGGTCCTTCTCCTGAAGAGGGGGGGGGGTGAGGGTAGCAGGGAACACAGACACGGATATGATTATATTGATTATTATGATTATATTTGCGAAGAGGCTGCAAATATAGAAGAGATTGTAAAACAGTTAAGTGACAGATTGGACAGTCATCTGAAACGGTCCGCAAAGTTCGGAAGATCGGATCTTCTCAAACCTAAACCCAGAGAAACTTCCCTTCAGGGGCTAGGATTGGTGTCTACATATAGTCCTATAGTATATCCATATAGTCCTATAGTATATCCATATAGTCCTATAGTATATCCATATAGTCCTATAGTATATCCATATAGTCCTATAGTATATCCATATAGTCCTATAGTATATCCATATAGTCCTATAGTATATCCATATAGTCCTATAGTATATCCATATAGTCCTATAGTATATCCATATAGTCCTATAGTATATCCATATAGTCCTATAGTATATCCATATAGTCCTATAGTATATCCATATAGTCCTATAGTATATCCAATTCCATCAAACAAGTTGTTAGCAGACACTGACACATATTGGAAAGTGACACACAAAGTGCATTTTAAACTTCGCCTAGATATTTTTTATAGGAGGTCATCTAACGTACGGTGGCCCCTTTATGTCCCAGATACCAAGTGTTTTCCCCGTCATAATTGTGTACACCGTTATTCTATGATTAAGGGTAATCAACTCATCCATCCGAAGCCTGATGGTGACATTAAAGTCGCACTGAAATGAAAAAAGCATTCTGTCCCATTTTGGTTCACATAATTAGTCATAGTGTTCACCTATTCAACGTTTTATGCCAAAACATTTACAAAATTCTACTTTTGTTGTAATCGTATATCAAAGTATATAATTTCTTACTTTCTGGAAAACGGTAGGTCACGTGCAATTACAACACCAGGTACCTTAGATTTTAGGCCAATAATCTCACGACATCCACCTGTCAATCAACGTTATCCTTCTATCGAATCTGTCTAAAGTTCTTAAAACCCGTCCACTTGTCAATGTTCCAATCAAATTCCTCTAAACATATGTCCCACCCTCATAGCTTGTTTGCGTCGGAAATACTTCAAACTACGTCAGTTAGATGATCTCAAACGTCCGTTTCAGTGCGACTTTAAGGTTAGAGACAGAATCGCATGTTAACACTACAGTAGATATGTGGTTTACCTGTTAAAAAGTCCATGTCACTTATATTGGGAAAGCAACATGAGAGTTAAAAACCAGGATCTGTGAACATAAGTGTCCTATTCAGAATCCTGATGAGAAATGATCAGTGACGAGGCAATTCAACAGTCATAATCCCAGTTTGAGTGAATCTCACTACGTATACGGGTATTAAGACAGTGACTAGACCACGGAGAGGTGGATGAAGACAGAATTCTTATTCAGAGGGAAATATTTTGGATACATTCCCTAGATATTCTGTTATCCTGTTATTCTTGTAATTGTGAAGGATTTTAATACACCTGTTGATAACGGTGCCCATAATTACCACACCTGTGTGCGTGAAGTGATTAGATTGCCGATATACACGCTGAGGAAGGGCATTGCCCGGAAACGTCCATGTGGCAAATAAAGCATATTAACAAATTTAGAAAGCTGCCCATTTCCTTTTTCATCATCTACATTTATTAGGATTGAGAACCCAGAAGTGTTAAGACTTTAAACACTGAGTTGAGTGTGTTATGGCTTACTTTTTATAATTATATCACCGACATGTCACTGATGTAGCTTTTGGCAATCTTATGACACTTCCAACCTAGGCCTATGTTTTGTTCGGGGAGGATAACATTCTTGGCTTGCGGGTTTGGCGTCGATACAGCCGAGGATTAAGCGAGGAGACAGAAAGCACAGTTGACTTCTCGCTAGACGCACGCTAGAGTAAACTTTGGGCACCCGGACGGTGACGTGTGCGCGTCTGAGGGTAAGGCGGCGGGGGTAAGAGGAGAGGCACGCTCGGACCTGCGCAGGATTCCATGGGCGTGAAGGGAAACGTGTCAAAACCGCGTGTGTGTGGGTTCGCATTCCACCGGTGCGTGTGTGAATGAGTGAATAACAACACGGCTCGCTAGTCGATCCGTCCGGACGGTTGTTCTAGCCGTTCCAGCTCCAGGGTGCCGACGAGAAGGGAATATTTACCAGATCTGTTTTGAAGTAACTCATCGAGTTCTCCTCCAGTAGGAAATATCTTCTTTTCCAGTTCCTCATCTGTAGACGGCGTACACATACAACAAATGAGAAGCAAAAACAACACATGCAACTTCTCATGACACATACAAGTGTCTACCGAGAGCCAATAAAACTCTCTATACTACGGACCTATCGTATCCCATGATGCCCCGACTGTGATCCGCCACACCCTGAAGTAGGGATGAGACGGTATGGATTTTTGCATTACGGTACGGTACGGTATCTAGTTACACGGTACGGTTTACGGTATTTCACGGTATACGACATTTCACCTCCCCAACACACATAAAAAAAAACAAGCATTTTACTTTGAAGGAACTACAGTGCAATACATGATGGAAAATACACACTATTGTAATTAATCTCAGTTTATTAATAGCAAGCTTATATTAAATGACAAAATTAACTGTTGCAAGCAACTTGAAATGTGAAGTTTCAGCAGCGCATTATTGCGTAACACCGTAAACGTAATACCGTAAACGCAGGGAATGCCACAGTTCTAATACCGTGGACATTTTATACCGCGGTTCACGGTTTTACGGTATACCGTCTCATCCCTACCCTGAAGACCCTGCCACCGCGCTGGCCACCGCACTCACCACAGCCCCCTGCTTGACGCAGAAGCCGGACTTGATGACCGTGTGCTCCTGGGCCGGCCTGCCCAGGAAGTATGGCAGCTGGCTGTGTGACCGGCGCAGCGCCTCTCGCTCTAGACCGTCCTGGCACTCCGACCCTTCCTGCTGGAAAGCGCCATGACATCATCGTTATGAAATGTTTTCCACGCTTTGGCGTAAATACTAGGGCTGGGTTTAAAAAATCGATTCATCGATTCTGAATCAAATGATTCAGAATCGATTCATGAATCCCAAAATTGATCTTTTATTTAATGAATGAATGAATAAATGAAGGAATGAATAGTTCATTACTGCATTCAATGATTAATTAATTAATTAATTCATTCATTTTTGGAAATCAGTATCGATACCCGGCCCTAGTATTGATGTGTTGCATAACTTGGCAGTCATGTAATTAAGGTCACAGCTAAAAAAAACAAGTTTTAGTAACACTAACCGAATCGATACTGAATCGAATCGAATTGAATCGTGATAATCGATTCTGAACCTTGTGAATGGGAATCGGAATCGAATCTTGAAATTCGAATCGATACCCAGCCCTAGTAAATACGACGAGGCGCTCTGTGAGAGGGCAACTACTTGTTATTTCAGAGCGGAGCGGAGCGCGGACGCCACGGTGTGGCCAGGCGCGTGCACCTGTGTCTGGGTGATGATGGGGACCCCTCCGATGATCTCCGTCTTGTAGGAGACCTGTTTCTTGGACCCCAGCACGTCCATCAGGGCTTTCTGGTTCTCCACGTTCTGCAGGCCGTCGCACGTCTTTGGCACCTGCAGGCAGAACCGGGAATAAAGTGATGAAAACAGTGGCGGGCCCTTATCTGAATGCACAACTGAATTATTTGGCAGTTATATAACAAGATTGATGTGTGTGTGTGTGTGTGTGTGTCTCACCGTGATTTTGGTGGCCTTGTTGAGAGCGTTCACCCAGTCCACCAGGTCCTGCTGATCATTGGCCTGGAGGAAGAACTTCCTCATACCAGCATTGATGACTGAGAGATGGAGAGAGAGACATTTCATTTATTTTTCACTTGCTTCGGATACTGTAATGTAAACATCTGTATGTTTCCTGTAAAGCCCATTTGAACTGAATTGAGAGAGAGAGAGTGAGAGAGGGACAGAGAGAGGGACAGAGAGAGGGACAGAGAGAGACAGAGAGAGAGACAGAGAGAGAGAGAGAGGGACAGAGAGACAGAGAGAGAGGGACAGAGACAGACACAGACAGAGAAAGAGAGAGAGAGAGAGAGAGAGAGAGAGAGAGACAGAGAGAGAGAGAGAGGAAGTGGTAAAACCGGGCTGGGACTAAGACCAGGCTACCTATAGTCTGCTGTAGTTCACAGGACACAGCACATCGGTAGCAGGACCCTCTTAACATGGGTAGGAAAACATGGAAACCAGCTGGATCACCCCCCGCCAGGCCTTAAGGCTAATGAGCTTTCTCTGTCTGTCTGTCTGTCTGTCTGTCTGTCTGTCTCTGACACACCATCAATCACAAAGCAGTTTTAGGTCAAATCCAGATTAGCTCTGAATCAGTGATTCTCACAGAGTGCTCTTGTCTCTCTCTGCCCTTCTCTTTCCAGCCCTCTGCCCCTGCCCCCCCCCCCCCCCCCCTCTAGAGCGTTGGGGTAAATGACGTTAGGCTGGAGTCTGACCGGTAAGCCAGGGTGGGGGAGGGTGCAAATCAAGCTGCATCAGAACATGGTGGCACAATGGACGTCATTCTTCCACATATTTGACTCTCGCTCTGTGTGAGGCCTGTGTGTGTGTGTGTGTGTGTGTGTGTGTGTGTGTGTGTGTATGTGTGTGTGTGTGAGAAGCCTGTGTGTGTGTGATGCTTGTGTGTGTGATGCGTGTGTGTGAGAAGCCTATGTGTGTGCGTGATGCTTGTGTGTGTGTGTGTGTGTGCGAGCGTGTGGTCATAAGCCTCTGTTCATGAACACATGCAAAGCCGTAAAACACCAGCTTTCATTTTCCCTCTTTCCTCTCCAAACCTCGTTCATTTGGTAGCGTTTGGTGATTTAACCTACTTAAGACACCTCAAACAAAAAACGTTAACCATATGTAAAATCACAATTAAGATTCCACAATCAGAGGGTTACAGACCGGTGGTTGAACATTAGCTCTGAAGTTAATCAGTAACTCGCCAAGGAGTGGGAGGACTAGGAGACAATGAGTAACCGGAATTTAAACTCGAGAATGAGTCACCGAAAAAAAATATTTGGCTCCCGGTGTAGTTCCGGACAGAATGTGAATGATGATGTCTCTGACACCTCTTTCTTTTTAAGCTCCTTGCCAAAAACAAGGAAATGATAAAGACAAATTAGTCAGGTAATGGAGGGGGAGATTTCCTGGGTACAGGCTTCTGGGAGAGGGACGTGACATCTGAGTCATAGCTGCCATCAGATACACACATACCCCAGAAATGTGTGGTTGAGTCACACAGCTGGGCAGAATCACACGGGCATATGAACACAACACACACACACCCGCCTGTCCCCTTTCTCTACCCACACACCCACCCCCCCCCCCACACACACACACACACACGCGAATCAGTCTGTTACTCAGACCCTCGATTTACTGTAAAGTCCATCTGGAAGTAGTGACAGCTTTTCCCAAACTTCCCAAAACAGCCTTTCCTGAAAATAGCAATTAAGAATCATTAAAAAGCCTTGGGATGGGGTTGATGGCTGAAAAACAAGCCGTCTTCTCTGCACCATGGAACCGCTGTGAGCCAGCTGGAGTGTACGTGACATTGAGGGCTGCGAAAATATGACAATTAGTCACATCCAACCCATTGCGCCAGAGACAACCGTTATTACACCACATTGCAATTCCATATGGAACATTATCAATCATATGCTGGCGAATCGCCCGTTCCATTTCCAAATGTAAAAACCCAGGGCCCCTAATTTGATGAAATTCAATAAAAAATAAAAAATAAATTCTGGCCAATGGCCTGAGGTCCTCCTGAGGGTCCAGACCAGGTTAGCCCAGCATAAAAACACACCTGGCAGTGCTGATTGTGTAAATCAGTTAAATGTGGCACGCAAGAAGCGGTCATAAAATAGGCCTACCACAGGCGTCGCTGAATTGGGTTCCGATTAGGATGTGGGTATCCTGACAGGACCTCAACACACACTCACACACACACACACACACACACACACACCCCATGCTTCAGACACAGGACCTCAACACACCCCACGCTTCAGACACAGGACCTCAACACACACTCACACACACCTTGCTTCAGACACAGGAACTCAACATACACACACACACTCCACGCTTCAGACACAGGACCTCAACACACACTAACACACCCCACGCTTCAGAGACAGGACCTCAACACACACTAACACACCCCACGCTTCAGACACAGGACCTCAACACACACTCACACACCCCACGCTTCAGACACAGGACCTCAACACACACTAACACACCCCACGCTTCAGACACAGGACCTCAACACACACTAATACCCCCCATGCTTCAGACACAGGACCTCAACACACACTAACACACCCCACGCTTCAGACACAGGACCTCAACACACACTAATACCCCCCATGCTTCAGACACAGGACCTCAACACACACTAACACACCCCACGCTTCAGACACAGGACCTCAACACACACTAACACACCCCACGCTTCATGCTTCAGACACAGGACAACTGTGAGCTTCCTCCAGACTCGATAAGAGGACAGCAAGCACACTGCAGCTACTTGGGCAGAGATGTGGCAGGGGAAAAGCCTACAAAAACATTCGCTGTTGACTTATTGACAGAGTGAAGCCAGAATGAAGATATATCAGTGTGAGATTAAGCTGCATTTAATGAATGAATGAACAGTCTGATAGCGATCGATAGATAAATACCGGTAGATATCAACTTTATTTATCCCCGAAGGGAAATTCTTTTGCTGCAGCAAATACACACAACAAAACAAAACACATAACAAAGACACACTAGGCACAGAAATGTACAAAATGGCAGAACTATAAGGCACAAAAAGGCACAATATACAGCAGTATGCAAGATGTACAAAATGTACCCAAAAATGTACCCAAAAAATGTAATCAATAAATAGTAAGTGAAAATTAAGTGAAACTGTAAGCTGCCAAATATTCACAATAATACCTAGTAATAGCTGCCGGCTATAACTAACTACAGTAACTGACTAACTAATAATAATAACTGTCCTGAGAAGAAACGACTGGTGCCCCAGCAAGCCACCTTAGTTAGCTCCCTCCCAGCTGGCTCGGGTTCATAATGTCCAGCCAGTCAGGAGATGCACCGAGCGTCTGATGGCAGCTGGTAGGACGGACCTATGATAACGCTCCATAGAGCACGGGGGCAAGATGAAGCAGGGCTGGGTATTGGCAAGGACCTCGCGATATGATACGCATCGCGATACATGGGTCACGATATGATTGTATCCCGATACATTGCGATATGATATAATACAATACATCGCAATACTCTAAATAATTTACAGAAAATGTAAAAATACGGCAGAAACTTCATCCCTCGCTCCCTGGAGGTGATCCTGAGGGCAGAGGTTATGTAAGGACATTTTAAATCAATTTAAAAGATTATTAAAAGAATAATCTATTGATGATTGAATTCTATCCTTCATTTTATATATTTGTATCAATTCCCTGTCTTTTTCTGTATATTTTCCTTGTGCTAAAAAAAGAGAACAAAAATATATTAAAAATATAAAATAAAAGTGTGTATGGATACAGTATAATGGAAAATCATTCTGCGGAGTCTTCTTCCTCCTGAAGTGAACCACCAGCTCCTTGGCCTTCCCCGTGTTGAGCTGCAGGTGATTCTGCAAACACCATCCAACGAGTTTCTCCCCAAGGCCTCTGTGGTCCTTCTCCTGTCCTCTTACACATCCAGCAACAGCAGAGTGGTCAGAGTGCTTCTACAGGTGGCGCATCTCCGTTGAATGTGAGTTCCGAAGTGTAGTGTGTGAACAGGACAGAAGACAGGACAGGTCTCTTGAGAGACTCAAGTGTTGCTGACCACTCCCTGAAACACAGTCCTGAAGCCTCGCACACTGTGGCCTGCCGGTCAGGTAGTCCCAAATCCAGGTCACAATGGGGGTGTCCATCTCCATCGGCCGTAGCTTGTCTCCCGGGATTGCGGGCTGAATGATAAGGCACTTCAGAAATCAAAGAACATCCTCATCATCATCCTCATCCTCACAGTGCTACCAGCCACACAAGTTAAACTGGAGGCAAACCGCAGGGGGTCCAGGTCTTTCTCCACTATGGATCTTACTGTAGATGAGCAAGGACAAGCCTCTCCAGGGTCTCCATGATAGGACACTGTTCTGTAGTCATTTAAGTCACCAGGGTTTCTGTTCTTGGGTACTGCAGGCAGGATGTTTCCCACAGCTCTGGGACCCCTACCTGTTTCAGACTCAGGTTGAAGAGGTCCGCGAGGGATTCGCCCAGCTCGTCAGCACAGGTCCTGAGCACCAATGAGCTGATATTTATTCCCTCTATGAATGGTTTAGTTACCACTAAAATACCGGGAAATACCTATACTTTCAAATACTTTATTTAAGCCAGTATGAATATTACTTGTATACATTTTTTACTTAGGCTATCGAATAACCTACGAATCATTCATTTGATCTGTGTCTGAGACAACGCATCTAGGCTGATCATGCACTGAGAGAGAGAGGTAGGCCTATCAAAATACCGGTAGCCTAGAAAGGATAAAAGCCCCCAAAAAGTTGTCAACCTTTATTTGCAATTTGTGTAAAAAATATTTTAACAAACCAGTTCTGCGTGCAAAAAATAAATCAGGTAGACAAGATTGCCTCTTAAATCACTGGGATATGTAATTTACTGTATGCCATATGTTAAAAATAAAAAATAAAAATAACTAAATAAAAAACTTCTCGAATATTCAAGTATTCGGTCATAATAACAGTAGAATATTCGAAAATGATTTGGGTCAGTCATGCACATAACCAATCCAAACAGCTCCATGTGAACTGACCAGACCAGAGACCTGAAAGAGGAGGAAGGGGGAGACGGGCCAAGATGGCTGTGGCCCAGGAGGTCTGAACTTACCGAAGCAGAACTCTGCCTTTGGCCTCTGCTTAGTGGCATCGCTGACCTGGAAAACAGAAAGAGAATTTGAGAACCCAGTGTTGTCATCGGGTTTGTTTTCAGCACTGATGGCCATAGCGGGGTGGCAACTGCTAAATTAGAAAGGACCTCCGCCCATGAACGCATTTCATCAGTATGTGCAGTTATTGAATGTGTAAGTGGCCAAAATCAACAGACAGTGATTGAGAGATAAAGCAGCAAGGTCTCTCTCTCTCTCTCTCTTTCTCCCTAGGCTATCAGATGCCATTTAATAGGCCTAGAGTGCATTCAAATCTCAATAAAAGATACATATTGACCTATTAAATATTGACTTATTAAACTATTTATATTTATTATTTATGATTATTTTATTCTTAGTATACGACTATTATTATTAGTAGTAGTTTATTTTTTATCATACACGGCTGGTCATGTGTAAGCATGTAAATGACAATAAATGGTAAAATGGGAAATGGACTGCACTTATATAGCGCTTTTCCACCTTAGCGGCACTCAAAGCGCTTTACAATGGCCTCTCATTCACCCATTCACACACCTATGGCCGTAGCTGCCATGCAAGGCGCTAACCTCTGACTGATCTGAGCTCTGATTGATAGCCTAGTAGCTCATTCTCAGCTAAAGGAAAATAGGAGAATGTTGACATTTTCCAGGACAACACAATTTTTCAGGACATTTGACTTTGTCTCTCTTTTTCCATGTGTTTTCCGTGACTGGAAATAGGTCACTTTTTTCCAGGACACGTGGGAACCCTATATTATAACTCCTATGTACTCGCAAAAAAAAGAAGAAAAGTATGAATTTACAACAATTATTCTGGGGGAAAAGTATTTGCTGTGCAACATATTGACTTCAGTTGTCAAAATGAAGTGCCTCTCTGCCCAGTCAGGCAGCATTTTAGCCGTTTGGGAAACACTTCTCTCAAAGTTTTGTTTTGCAAACAGGACATGTTTGGTATTGCCACATTCGTTAGGGGGGCTTGTCGGGCTTTATGGCAGTCAAACCCCCATGTCTCTGTGACCTTCCCACTTTGAAAAATGGCCGTTTCAACCCCTTCCCCCATTGAAAATGAATGGGGGGAATTTTTCACTCCTGAGCCAAAGTGCAAAAAATGAATAGAGGTGAATGGGTGGCTGTGTTTGGGCGGCTCTGTGTGGCAACCCCCCCCCTCCCACCCCGCAGGCAGCAGGGGGCGGCTTGGTGCAATCCTCGCCCCTCGCCCCCCCCCCGCACACCCTAGTCCTCGTGTCTCTTGCGCTCTCACACAGATATCTGGCTTCGCTCAAAATGTTGAATTAATTTGTGGATCCGCCACCATGATTTGGATCCGCTCCGAAATTGAATGGGTTCTTACTCTAGTGTGTTTAGAATTGATACTCTCACTACATCTGCAGCTAGGACAGGATATCTGGGAGGGGTAGTCGAGCTCCTCTTACCTTGGAGATGTAAGTGAGTTTCAGTGAGCCAACACACTCTGCACCGATGGGCAGGTTCTATAGGGAAGAGAGATGGAGATGAGCCACTAGAAGAAGACAGTGAGGATGGCCAGACCGATGCCGTGAGGGGGTGCTACAAGAACGCAGGGAGGGAACTTAGACGCCAAGAGTAGGTCTAGACAGGCTATATTTGGCTTGAAGTAAGCAGCAATGCAACGGATGGAGACGCAGAGCTACTGGGTCATCCTGAATCTGGGAGTCAGATTTGACTTCATTAAACTTTCATCGTTGGGCTCTATAAACAGAGCAGCAGTGAATCATTTAAAATCTCCCCAGAAAAAAATGAATAAATAATATAGCTGAATATTCTTCTGACAAATCAAAGGACATCTATAACCCAGCATGATCTGTGTGTTCCAGCCCTCAGCCAGGATGCTAAAAGCTAATCTAAGGCTAGCTGCGGTACGCCAATGGAATGTTACCTGTGGTACGCCCTACTAGAGAACTCAATGTCTTAGGTGCCATGTACCAGACAGTAGAGGATGGCAAAGGCTAACGCTAGCAAACCGGTGGTTGTTTATGTAACCAGGTGGTCTAGGAATGCCGGAGATCCATGCCAGTTAGCGGTTCTCTTACCTGTGGGTTGTCCATGTACCACACCAGGCTGCCCAGCTGGGTGTCCAGGATGAAGTAGCGCCGCAGGAATTTCCCGCTGCACTCGTTCTCCTCGATGTCCAGGAACCCACAGATCCGGTTCTGCCGATCCACGTAAGGCATCTCCCAAGCCGGAACATTCCCTGGCCCAGTGGCCCGGGAGCAGGGGGGGCAGAGGGGTGAGGGGAGCTTTTGGAGGAGAGCCTGTAGGGGGGAGAGAGAGAGAGAGAGAGAATAAAGGTGGGGATGTGAGAAGAGGCGTAGAGGAGTCGTCGTAGTGTTTCCCTGTGGCGAGCTCTGCCAATCCCAGCTGCTCTCCCTTAGTCTCTCTCTCGTCTCTGCCACCTGGCGCTCGCCACACTGGGGGATCATGTGACACGGTGCGCACCACAACCCTGCCTTTATCCCTTTATACGTCAGCCACACGGCTTCTCCCCCTCCCTGGCTTTTCATCCCTTTCTTTCGCTCGGTTCTTTCCCTCTCTCCTCCCGCCCCCTCGCGCTGTCCCTCCCACACGGCAGTCACATCTGGCGGGCCTCTGGCGAGCCTCTGGCTCTTCCCGCCTCTCTCCTCCTCAGCCAAACTGTGAATAACTCAAGTGGAGCCCAAGTCATGTAGGAGCCCAGTCCTGCTCACAACAACAGCTACCCTGGTCCACCGCAGCCCTAAGGGAGCAGGGCTGGGGAATCAAATCAATTCAGCCGATCATCACAATCGGATTTTTTCACGATTCAAAATACATGCTGCGAGCCCTGGTGTCCATACGTTGTACATTAAGTTTTCTCATTCACGTTAATGATAAGCAAGCCAGTGACTGTTCTACTTTGCAATAAGCAAACTCGCTAGCAAGTCTGTCAGAGTTGCCAGATTAGCTATTTTATTTTATCCCCCAATGTGACAAATTTCTCAAACAGTAAAGCAAGTCAGGGCAGAGATTTTTCATCCCTTTCAGCTTCTTGTCTTTAAAATCGACATGTTTTTGAAAGATTTTTCAAGGTGCCAACCCACATCCATTGTATGACCAAAACGGTGGTAGAGCAATTATCAGACTTTCTCAAAAGTGCTAGTTTTGTCAACGTTTTGATCTGAACCATTGTATATGATCATAAGTAACCTTAAAACAGGGCTAAACATGCATTTTCCCTTTACTACTCCTTTAATGACAATAGTTCTCAAGCAGCACGCAACAATAGCATAGACTAGTATATCTTAATAAAAGGTTGTACACAATATAGGTTGTCAATTCAATCAATTCTTAGTACAGTAAATCCTACTTTATGTGTCTAATTTATATATTGCATTGCAATGTAAAAAATGTACAGTAGTACATTGTGATAATTGTATTATAACCCATGTATCATGATGCGTATCATATTGTGAGGTCCTTGCCAATACCCACCCAAGAACAGAGCTGGGTCCAGATCTTTTATTGCTCAACTTCACCTCGCCAGTCGAGTCAACTGAACATATAATGTACCTCACGCTGGCAGTGGTGTTACTTGAAACTGTAGCTCAGAAAACAGTGAATGATGAAGACACAGGGGTCATTGAACACAACCTTTGTTTCAGAGTGCATGCATGTACGACTACTAGGCTAGCTAAAGATTGTTTGGGCTGTCTATAACTGGGGACAAAAAAAGAGTGAACTAGACCTTTTTGTGTCAAACATTCTCTCCTGCCTCCACATACACTCTCTCTCTCTCCCTCCCTCTCTACCACTCCCTCACTCCCTACCTCTCCCTCGCTCTCCCTCCCTCCCTCCCTCCCTCGCTCGCTCGCTCGCTCCCTCCCTCCCTCCCTCCCTCCCTCCCTCCCTCCCTCCCTCGCTCGCTCGCTCCCTCCCTCCCTCCCTCGCTCCCTCCCTCCCTCCCTCCCTCCCTCGCTCCCTCGCTCCCTCGCTCCCTCCCTCTCCCTCCCTCTCCCTCTCCCTCCCACCCTCTCCCTTGCTCTCCCTCCCTCTCCCTCCCTCTCTACCTCTCCCTCCCTCCCTCCCTCCCTCCCTCCCTCGCTCGCTCCCTCCCTCGCTCTCCCTCCCTCCCTCCCTCCCTCGCTCCCTCCCTCGCTCTCCCTCCCTCTCTCTCCCTTCCTCCCTCTCTCCCTCCCTCTCGTCACTATCCATGCCTCCTTCCTTCTCTGTATATCTCTCTCCCGTCCCTCTCAGATAATGAACCCGGCGCTGTGAGCCATGTGTGGGAGGATGGGGGCACAGCTGGGACAAAAGCTCTGCTTGTTGTGCATCGGCTCTGGCGTGACGCCATCAGGACAAGCCCCCGCATCCATCGGAGTCATCCCCTATGACAGACACAGTCCAACACACTCTCAAACACACTTGCACACATGCAGCCACAGACACACACACAGACAGACAGACAACCAGACAGAGACAGACACACACGCATGCACGCACGCACGCACACACACACACACGCACACACGCACACACGCACACACGCACACACTCTGTATGTAGCCTACGCAGCATGCAAAAAAAAAAAAATCTGGCTCAGTCCTAGCTAATTCAAACATGAGTCTACATTCACCCCTCGTGTGTGAGAAACGTCTGTGTACACCCCCAGCTTGGCAACCAAACGGTCTGGTTATAGAAGCACAAAAGAACGAGGGAACTAGGGAGACAGGGAAGGAGGGGCAGATGACTAGATAGCGCTGGACAAGAGGTTCAGCGAGATGCTGATATGGAGCAGTACAAGAAACCTGGTAGGAACTGGTGTTAATGATGCTCCTGACTGAACACTTATTTTCAAGAGCAGCGAAAGCTTGGAGAAAACATGGTGAACAGGAAGAAGTGTTTGGGCTATTTTGACCAGACAGGCAAAATGGTAGCCCATGTTGGCAGTTCTAGCTACCCTTGTGATAGGCTACGCTACATCTCGCTGGATTGGAACCAACTCTGACAATAGAGAAACAATGGGCCCTCTATCTGCAGTCGAGAGGCTCCCTGTGTTTATCCGCCGTGATTCTGACTGGACTACTGTATGTCCAAAATCGTCTCCTCGCCATGTTCACTCAACTCATTATGCTCCACCGTATTGCTTCTGTCCTGCAAATTAAACATCGTCATGTCTGAAATGAGCCGTGCTAAGTTGTGTGGTAGTTTTTTTTGCAGTTCTAGCGAAACATGGGAGTTGATGCCCTGCAAGTGGCAAGTCTGGTCACGCTATTGCTGACAAGCTGTGTAGGCCTCTCTCTCTCTCTGTCTCTCTCTCTGTCTCCCTCTCTCTCTCCCCCTCTCTCTCTCTCTCTCTCTCTCTCTCTCTCTCTCCCTCTCCCTCTCTCTCTCCCTCTCTCTCCCTCTCTACTTTCATGAATCCCCACCCACAAGAAGTACACTAGCTGCAATTAAGCAATAGCCTACACTAACCCTACTAGACAGGTTCGCTTATTCATAGTCCTTAATTTTCACTGAATTTAAATAGCTACCTGGTTTAAAGGGGTAGTGTGCCATTTTGGACATTAAGCCCTATTTGTGGTCTGTCTACCATGAACCTGAAACAGAGACCATCATTTCACTGATCATTCCAGTATTGAGCTAGCTGCAGTTTCTCTGCAGGCTCTCACTGGGCTACAATGGAAGTCAGTGGGTCATGTGTAAATGTGTTGGAAAAACTATGATGAATGTGCTTTTCTGAGACGGGAAGCACAGGGTGTAATCTTACCAGTCTCAGTATGCTCTCCTGTGAAATATATCAAATATTGTTACATGTTTGGCATGGCTTTGACATACCCCTGGTGCTTGTTTTCACTGCTCCCATGGAGGAGCAAGTTATGCCAGCTATCCCTAACCAGGCAGTGGACCACCAGCTATCCCTAACCAGGCAGGGGCACACCAGCTATCCCTAACCAGGCAGGGGCACAGCAGCTATCCCTAACCAGGCAGTGGCACACCAGCTATCCCTAACCAGGCAGGGGCACACCAGCTATCCCTAACCAGGCAGTGGCACACCAGCTATCCCTAACCAGGCAGTGGCACACCAGCTATCCCTAACCAGGCAGGGGCACACCAGCTATCCCTAACCAGGCAGTGGCACACCAGCTATCCCTAACCAGGCAGTACACACCAGCTATCCCTAACCAGGCAGGGGCACACCAGCTATCCCTAACCAGGCAGTGACACACCAGCTATCCCTAACCAGGCAGGGGCACACCAGCTATCCCTAACCAGGCAGGGGCACACCAGCTATCCCTAACCAGGCAGGGGCACACCAGCTATCCCTAACCAGGCAGTGGACCACCAGCTATCCCTAACCAGGCAGTGGCACACCAGCTATCCCTAACCAGGCAGTGGACCACCAGCTATCCCTAACCAGGCAGGGGCACACCAGCTATCCCTAACCAGGCAGGGGCACACCAGCTATCCCTAACCAGGCAGTGGCACACCAGCTATCCCTAACCAGGCAGGGGCACACCAGCTATCCCTAACCAGGCAGGGGCACACTAGCTATCCCTAACCAGGCAGGGGCACACCAGCTTTGCTCTTCAGTTAGCCATCATTCCAGCAAGCTAGCTTAGTTGGACACACGGATAGCTTAAGTTTGCCTGCCAGTATAACACTGACTGTTATTGGCAGATATGAGTTCGCTACAAGTTAAAGATACATTTAGGCTAGCAAGAAAAAACAGCTAAAAACAAAATAGAATGAGTTGAAGTTAGTGCTGTTAGTGCTAGCTAGCTAACAGTTAGCATAGCTAGGATACATTCGTAGCTAGCTACTGTAGCTAACCATACGTCACATTAACCCACCCGTAAATAACAAGGTAGTTTACTATAATTAAGATAGTTAGCTAGCTAGTATATAGGTAGCTAGTGGCGGTAGCTAAACTTAAGCAAGTCCTAGCTAGCTAGCCTAAGTTAGATCAGCTAGGTAGGTTAGCACTAGCTAGCTAGATAACTCACTAACTCGCTGTGTAAGGGGCAACCACTCGGTTTTGCCAGCAGTTCAACCAAATAAAACGCATTTTGTTGGAAGATAGTGATGGTTAGATAGACATAGCTGGGTTAATCGATGCGGTAAATTAGAGTAGAGAAAGTTTGTTAACGTTATCTGATGATAGCCTCGGTGAGTAGCCATGCTAGCATGAGATCGTTCTTGCACTAAAGCACTAGACTAAAACTAGTTCGCATAATTTACTACATATAACAGCAATATTACATTCATGTCAGAGACTGAGAGAGAAAAAACTACTATCGCTACTCACCCAACTCCACCTGGGTAAAGTAAGAAAGCGCAGGGCTGGTTGACGTGCAGAAGTGAACTGCTGCCCCAGTAGCCAAGTGTGTAGGTCCCCCTCATCTCCTGTCACATAGCAGGATTATTTGTGCCATCTAGTGGTTAAAATGAGTGACACAATGTGAAAGGTAATCTCTAGATTTTTTTTTGTAATAATGGTAAATGGACTGCACTTATATAGCGCTTTTCCACCTTAGCGGCACTCAAAGCGCTTTACAATGGCCTCTCATTCACCCATTCACACACACATTCACACACCAATGGTGGCAGCCGCCATGCAAGCTGCTAACCTGCTCATTGGGAGCAATTTGGGGTTAGGTGTCTTGCTCAAGGACACTTCGACATGTGGACAGTCGGAGCTGGGATTCGAACCACTGACTCTTCAATCATTGAACGACCCGCTCTACCAACTGAGCTACAGCCGCCCCTGAAGAGATAATAATGCTAGAAAAGAAAAAGAAAGAATAATGTGATAGTTTGTTTAATTTCTTTCTATCTAGTCTGCCTCAGTTTGAACAGTCTAATGTGATAGTTTGTTTAATTTCTTTCTATCTAGTCTGCCTCCGTTTGAACAGTCTAAAGATCCATATAGGGTTGCCAAAGTCAGTTGAACAGCTAGGCTGAGGTGTTCTCTGACATATTCAGCCTCTCCCTCTTCACTGGAATAGTCCCTTCCTGTTTCAAGTCATTCATCATTGTCCCCGGACCGATGCCAAAGAAAAACAAGGTAACATGCTGGAATGACTGGTGCCCTGTTGCCCTCACTATAGTGAGCAAATGCTTTGAGAGGCTAGTTAAATACCACATCTGTATCGTGTTACCGCCCACCCTAAGCCCACACCATCCTCACCCACCTGGCGAAAAGGAATGTGACGATCCCGTTTGTCGACTACAGTTAACACTAGTCCCCCCAGACTTGACGGCAAGCTCTGGGACCTAAGGCTCAACCCCAGCCAGTGTGGCTGGATCTTGGACTTCCTGTCCGGCTGACGCCAGGAGCCGTCTGAGGTGGGAGAGGTGTTTTTGTGCCTTTTTCACCACATGGTTGGCGTGCACATCCCAGGTCAGGTCCTCAGTGATATGGATACAGAGGAACTTGAAGTTGCTGACTCCACAGTGGACCCATTGATGGTGATGGGGTCCAGACTTGTGTAGTCCATGATCAGCTCCGTGGTCTTGTCGACGTTGAGAGAGAGGCTGTTCTCCTGACACCACTGTGTCAGGTCGTTTTCCTCTCTCCTGCAGGCTGTCTCAGGCAGTAATCATGCCTGTGAGGATGGGCTCCAACACCTCCACCTCCCTCACTCTAAGCACAGGGGCCCCCCAGGGCTGTGTCCTAAGCCCTCTCCTCTGGAATATGTAGAGAGTGGGTCGTTTGCCCACCTCCCTTGTTCTCTGTAAAGCACATTGTGTTGCCTCTGGGTATGAAATGCGCTATACAAATAAAGCTTTGATTGATTGATTTGATAGTGCGTGTGTGCTCCCCTCCATCCAGGAGCTACACAACGGTTGGAGTGTCAGCAAGGTGCAGGATTATCAAAGACACCACCCCAACCATGACCTGTTTCAGCTGCTGCTGTCTGGCAAACAGCAAAGCAAAAGCTGGCAAAGCAGTCTCAAGGCCCGGACCTATAGGCTCAGAGACAGCTTTTTCAATCAGGTAAATGGACTGCACTTATATAGCGCTTTTCCACCTTAGCGGCACTCAAAGCGCTTTACAATGGCCTCTCATTCACCTATTCACACACCAATGGCGGTAGCTAACCTGCAAGGTGTTAACCTGCTCATTGGGAGCAATTTGGGGTTAGGTGTCTTGCTCAAGGACACTTCTACATGTGGACAGTCGGAGCTGGGATTCGAACCACTGACCCTTTGATCATTGAACGACCCGCTCTACCAACTGAGCTACAGCCACCCCCTAGGTAACCAGACTCCTTCTGAACAATGGACTCTAACGACCTGTTGCCTGTTTGCATGTGTCAGTCACAAACAGGCTCCCTCAGACTCTGTTCATACACACACACCCACATGCAACAATGCACATAAGGCCTCTTCATCCACTACGCACTTTACACACTAGCCTTCTATGACCTATTGCACTGTTTTTTATTACTATAGCTATTGTTTTTATTACTATTATGCTGTGTATTGTACTTCCTCGCTGTCATCATTTGCCTCTGCGCTGGCACCACGCCTGACTCGTGAGCTTTGTTGATAAAGGCAGGAGAATTGCTGCAACTGTGACTACATCCATGTATATGACGGACTGTCCCACTCACTCTCCACTCCTTGGAACGGTGTCAGTTGAGCCTGGTGCTAAGTAACTTCCCTAATCAGGTAGAGACACCCGGAACATGGATATTGATAGTCTCTCTAAGTCCTGCTGTCTGCAATGTGCCCAGAGATGTACAAGGGACAACACCTACCATTCCTACTGTACCTCTCAGGTACTAGTAGCTACGCCCACTTCACCTTCAAGGTCTTCAAGTTCCTGCGAGCCGACAACTCAGTCTATTCGCAGTGCAAGATCATCATCTGCCAAAGCTCCGACTATAACTCTGAGGCTGCTACTACCACAAGGCCAGGGACCTGGGCTCCACCCATGACACCCACACCCTGGTGCTGGGACCAATCCAACTGAGAGGTCAGTAGGGTAGATGGATGAAATTAACTCTTTTATCTACCTTCCTGTATTTATTAATAGCTAGCTGGTACAGTATGTGTCACGCTCTGGTTGCGTTGCCTGCATCGTGTGTTTGAATACAAACCCAGTTATGGAGGCAACCCAGAGTAGTGGTGGTGATGTTTTTAAAAACCAGTGGAGCTACTATGTTGTATATTGTTAATGACACGCCAATGTTGACTCTCCTATCTAGAACCTGAGCAGCAGGAAGAAGCACTACCTGAACAGGAGGTCAAGGCTGAGGTGGAGGTGCGAGTCTACAGACACAACACTCAACCAGACAACTGACAATCTCTGTTAGAAAACACTTTATTTAATAGAAATTAGTTCACAATTCATTTTACATATGATCATTTGTCATTAGGGAGGAGAGAAATTGATCGCCAAAACGCTTCAACATTCACCATATCTATAAACCTACGACACATCGAACGAAGATAACCCCATCATCATTGGACACGTGTATCAATGTAAGCATGGAGGCGTACTGTTGGTCCTAGAAACAGTAACTAAGATCTCCACACACGTTGCTAAGCAACACACATAACAGCATCCAATACAATGAACAACCTTGTTAAGGCAGTAATCTTCACTTCAGCATAATTTCACCTGTATTGACACTTAACACCGATCTGACCACTCAGAATACAATACTCAATAAATATCCAGAAAAGCATTTGAGATCCAAAGGTTATAATGCCCTGATACTACGGCAAGACGGAGGAAATTCCAAGGCAAATCACATCAGGCTAAAACATGGCATCTCTGGTGCTACTTGGCAATTCTGAACAGAAAAGTGATAATGAGAGATATATGGTGAATCTGATGCATGTTCCCATGACATACAGTATTACAAGTTCTGCGAATGACATTATGTGAAGGCTATGCTTTATACATCACTGATAGCAACATGTGTACCGAGCTGCTAAGGTACTGCGTTAGGGAAGGACACAGGAACCTCTCAAACAACAATGAGGTGTTCTTAATCTCAAAAACAAACAAAACTAAGATACATTTCATTTTATACTCAGATACATAATAAGGTACTCTCATAAAATGTCCCTCAAAATCCTTGAATCGATAATCCTAACCAGGTAGGACATGATTGGACAATATCTCAGGCACTGTTGGGAAGTTGAATGGTGCCCTGTTTGCACTTTGAAATGTTTTGGTAAGTTCTGACCCATGAGCACTTTAAAATAAAACAACTTCACAAATATATTAGCATCATCTCTATGCAATGTTGATAAAGGACTTCCGGAATGCTGAAGATTAATTGTTTCAGGTCAGATTAATCTCTATACACCACTCCATCCCTATACACGTCATGAGCACTTTAAAATGTACACAAAAATACCTCTGAAAGTCTAATGCCAAAAGTCTTTACTCAATCAAAATCTAAGTCAGTCCACGAAACTTGGAAAAGGCTAGGCTACATCAAGGCTGATTTCATAAAGTTCAAAAGCAATAAATAAAAATCACCGTGACGGAATTAAATAAAACCACGCTCCTCGATCTTCTCGCAGTCTTTCATGTCATCGCTGACGCCGCCCCGGCCTCTCATTGCTTATGCTGGCCCCGGGCAAAATGGCAGGCGAAGTCGTACTTGCTCCTGCACCTGTGGCCGCAGATGTTGCACTGGAAGGGGTTCTCGTAGCCATGGCAACCCATGTGGATGGTGTAAAGGATGTTGTCGGGGAAGTAGATGTCACAGTGCTGGCAGTGGTGCAGCAGCTGGGGGTCCTGGTGTAGCGAGGGCAGCCCCGGGGCCGGGGTGCTGGGCTGGCTGTTGGTGATGCTGGGGGTGCTGGTGCGCCCGCTGTGCTCGCTGCAGGGCCCCGCCCCGGGGCTGCAGCTGCTGTGAGGCGGCGGTCTGGGCTCCGGGGTGATCGGGGAGGAGGAGGCGTGAACGGCGGCGGCGGAGACGGCGGCGGGAGCCGTGGCCGGGTGAGTTTGCTGGACGAGGAAGGGCTTCTCGTCCACGCAGGACTCCGCCCCCGGGGATATGGGCGTCTGCGTCTGGGCCTGGGTCTCGGAAGGCAGGCTGGCTAGTTGGCCGGCCAGGGTGGAGAGCTGGTTGAGTGGATTGTCCATGACCAGGTCGTGGTGGTGGTGGTCATCCCTGGAGCTCCCGTCCGCACCGTCTCCACCCTGGTCACTGTAGGCCTCCTGGCGCAGGTGAGGCAGCTCGTGAGAGTAGTCACTCATGTTGTCCGCCTTGTGCACCACCATGGAAGGGGGGCTGAAGTTGATGAGGAGCCTGCGGCCGTAGCCCAGGGAGCTGGCCTTCTTCTGGAGGACGCTCAGCATCTTCTTGTGGGAGAGCGAGCGCGCCCCCTTCATAGGCAGCAGCTTGTGGCGGCGGCGCCGATGGTGGGACAGGTTGCTGCGGTCGCTGCAGCGGAAGGAGCACAGCTCACACTTGTAGGGCTTCTCACCCGTGTGGGAGCGCATGTGGGCCTCTAAGTGCCGCTCATACGCAGAGGCGAAGGGGCACAGGTGACAGCGATGGGGTTTCTCCCCTGCAGAAGAGGGAGGAAGGACACCGTCAGAATAAAAATACACAGCAATAGCAGCTTTGAACAGGTACAACTCTAACGTGATATGCAGCACTCCCTAAAAAGCTCACCTGTGTGAATGCGTATGTGCTCGATTAGTCGGGCTGTGCCTCTGGTCGCGTAGTTACAATAGCGACACTTGAGTTTCCCATCGTATGTCCGCTCAAAGCCGTCCACCAGTATCCCTGAGCCGTCCTCCAGTGACATATCCACAGAGGGGTGATCCAGCCCATTCTGACTGCAGTCTGAACATACAGAGTACACAAACAAAAACGGTTGGGTACTCTCTTTTTTTTGCAGTTCATGATGAGTCAATGCATAGGTAAAGCTCTACTACACACACAGTAGGCCACATTATATGTTTTTCTTTTCTTTTGACAGGCAGTTGCATATAGGTTACCTGTTGGAAGGTCGTCTGCCTCTTTCACCCCACTGACTGATCCGGATATCATGTTTACATGTTGCGTTTGCTGGCTGAGATACTCTTGGAAATCCTTAACGAAGTCCAACGTATCTGGCTTTTCTTCACCCATTTGAAAGACAGCGTTGAAGCCTTCAGGTGCCCTCTGATACGATATCCAAACTGCAGTCAAACGATCATGTTGTTAGTTCACGTTAGACATGGGGGATCATTAAACTACAATCGGGTACCGTTACTAAGTAGTTGGCTTGCCCCAAACGTAGAGGGAACGGATCAGCAGTGTTTAGTTATATTTTCAAACGGTCAGTGATTTGTTAGCTAACAAACAGACAAACATAAGATACTTTTAGACCTGCCTTAATGATATTCAGTGTGATCCGTTGAAGTTGTTGGCTATCTAAGCCTTCCCCATCACTAGTGTTGCTGTTGCCAACGCGTCAGCCAGCTGTCTTATCTTGGAGACATTTCGTTTTTCTACCTCAAAGACCGTGTTGACAACCTAAAGGTTATTAAGATGTATCACTCGACTTTGGCTGTATGAAGTGCCAAGGAAAGTTAACCGTGCTCACTATCTCTATTGATTCATAAAAATAAGTCACAGCAACGCTTGCTCTCTGAATCAAAACAATGAAGGCGTTCATGGGGTGAAAGTTCATTGAGTCCATCGGTGAAATCCGTCCCGCCGCTGAGGCAACGGCGGCGCGAAGAACAGTTCCTATAAACAACAAAGTGATTTTTTTTTAAAAGTATCTATGGTTTAATTATTTCACAAAGTCAAGGATCACAAATTGTTTACAATGTAATTTAGGTTGGAATGTTTTAATAGCAGAGGTGTAAAACCCGTCTTAAAAAGTAAAAGAATACCAGTAGCCTATTTGCTCCACCCATGCACTAAACTCTCTAATTTCTCTCCCTTTCTGGCTGACGGGTTGTGATAAGTAGAATCAACTGGTTTAATGCATGGGTGGAGCAAAACATGTTTTTGTTTTTTGTTTGTTTGTTTGTTTGTTTTTTACTTTGTGAAGCTGAGTTTTACACCTCTGTTTAAGCCCTGGATTTTCAAAATATTTTGGTTTCCATGAAGTAACGTGAGAATCCATTCAGTTAAAGCTCAAACGAATTCTCAACCCCTGGCACGTGTTTACAAATTTGAGCCTGCAATTACACAAAAGTGCTACAGCAATTACATTACTTTAAATATAGCTAGAGTGACTCATGTTTCAGCACATTCAATAATTAAACAGTTAAGAAGTTTACATTGCCTCAGAAGATCACATTGCCCCAATTGTGTCAAGGTTGGAAGAAACCTATTAAGAATAGGGTGACAAATGGCCAGTTTGAGTGAAGACATTGTATCCATTTTCAATGGCATGCCTTCCAGTGATGTTACAAGAGCATTACAACAAGTAATGGACACTCTCAGACAATTGCTTAGCAGTCCTTAATTGCATCACAAGCTGCAATAAAAATAAATAAATAATGGCCTGCCAGCCCTCCTGTATTAAGACAAAACATGTTGTATATATGACTTTCTATATCTTTAGAATAAAACAACCTTTTTACACATCACCTTTTTATGAACACCTAATAATCATTCACTATAGATTACACTTCAGAGTTTGGACACTGGGTGGCGTACATGTCCCAGGGTTGAAATCTGACTGCATGGTTGCCCACAGTTAAAAGAAGAGGTTAACATTTCCTTGATACATCCATTACGATGTTACCTGTTGAATACAGTTGTATAGGACTTAAAATATCCACATGGTGGTTGTTGTCAGAGTTGGATAATGCAATGGCAAGATAATAAGGCCTCTTAATGTTAGTTGATAGAGGCCTCAGTAGACTATAAGGCCCAGGGAAGACATGACAGCCGACCGCCAGAGCAGTCAATTACATCACCTCCTAATGGCCTGTCGACACTAATGTTATTTTATTGCAATTTAATTATGCTCAGGTTTCCAATGGGGCCTGATCCTTCTAAATAATTCACACATACTGACAAAATCTGTAGGTTGGAAAAGATAAATAGCACTTCACGATGTTTTCATTTGTTAAAATGTTTTGAGGCCTTGGTCCACTCCACTTTTGAGTTTAGACGTATTGACACTTGCCCTCCACTCTTCAAAAACTGTGAAGTCCATGCAAGTAGGCTACTGCGTGTTAAGCTTTCAACAGCTATTTTATTTCCCCCCAAATACTTCAACAACATCAAAGCCTAGTGAGCTGAACCACTCATTTAGGCCTAAGCGGAAAGTAGTTAATGGAATCCACACAAAAACAATCAAAAGACTGATTATCCCGCTGTTCATTTTACATGAATGCTATTCACTCATGATATATTAGACAGTGTGCTAAAAGGGTAGTGTGGCCTAATGAGGCTTTAGAGCAGGTAGCCTAATGCACTGATACCCAAGTTGACATTTTGGCCAGACACAGTAGGAAAATAAAATGGTAATGATTTAATGAGCTGAATTAATAAGCTACTTCCACATTGTTTGGTAATGAACTTGACCGCACGTGTGTTAACCTGCCTCTACCTTAAAGTATGTAAAATATGGTGTTTGTGTTTAAATGACAGTGTGCTGTGTGGAAATAGGCCTTGCAGGACAGCACCATATCTTTGAAGCAAAATCCACTTGCCCTAATTCCCATTTAAAAAGCTTGAATGAAAAAGCGTATTTCTCCTCTCGCATTTGCTTGATTTATGAGCTGTTTGTAGTTTTACAGGACAGAATACAATTAATTCCCCTCATCCTGACACAAATTGGCTTTTAATTTAGCGAAGGCCTGAAGCAGTTTCTGAAGTCTGTATAGCCTAGTGCCGGACTCTTGTAAAAACTGCACAGGACGTCAGCCTATAAGTGCAGCCATAGTAACGGTAGCCAGAGACGAGGCAGAAAGGTGAAGGGAGACTTTGACAGGGTTTATTCTTCTTGTTCCGAGACCATTTCTTTTCTTGAGATCCCTGCTCCACGTGGGACATTTGAAAAAGAGCAAAGAGGTTGGGAGTGGGATAAAGGAGCCATAGGCCTATATTAAGCTTTTCTTTCCTCTCACCACTTAATTTCCTCGCAGGCGCGTCTCGCGTCGCTGTAATGAATGTAATTGCCGCCTTTGATGAGAATGCTATTATCTGGATCACACTTTACAAGGGCAAACAAAACTAGCCTTCCCTCCAACCCCCGCCTCCTATTTAACTCAGCAAAGAGACCCCCGATTATGCAAGGAACAAGTGCCTTTTCATAAAGCCACAGTGTGGCTCTCAATTGGTGAGGTTTGGAGCCGTCTACATTTGCACAAAGGGCAGATAAGATGTGATATATGCACACCAAAACCCATCTCCGTGATTAATTTCCGGCCAAACCAAAGAGAACACTATCTCCTAGCTCGATTCTGTCTGGCGTCTAAAGACCTCCTATCATCTTCTGATAGACAGACATATTCGCCTAAAGCTGGATCAAAACAGCCTAGGCTTTGGGAGGGGAAATGAGCATAAGATAAGTGGGTAACACTTTAAAATAAGTGCACACTATAAAGCATATTGACTTGATTCATCATTTATAAAGCGTTATTCATTCATTATTACACATTAGTAAGCAGTTAATTAACACATTTATAAAGGTTTTATTCTTCATTAATAAGATCATGTAAAATGTGTTTATTCACTGTTTTTTCATACTGTATAAACACTGTATTTACCATTAGTAAATTACGTATCATATCAATTATAAACAAGTTTGTCATGAGTTGTTAATGGTTCATCAGGTTGTTTATAACATGGAAGTTAATGATTGACAATGCATTTATCCATGTAATGAGTTAGACATGCACAAATGGTTAGTAAGTGGGTTAATATATGCTTTATAAACACTTTATAATACTGTAATCCATGATGAATTCAAGTAGTTATAAAGCATTAACTAGGCCGTTGGTAAAGTATTACAGTATGTGGGAGTTGATGTAAAGTGTAAACTATCTATGCTTTACACAGCATTTACTAATGAGATATTAAGGCTGGCAATGCAATTGCGATCCATTTCAACTAGTCTGCAGTGTATTTTTTATTTATTGCACAGGGGTGGTTTTGAACCCTGGTCTACTGCAGTGCAAACACCTGTCTAAACCACTAGGCCACCGGAAACAGTGTCTGTATACTAGGGAGCTACTGAGTAACTACTGATGAACCAATAATTACTTAATGATTAGTTACTGATTAACTCTGATCTTAGTTAATGAGTAGTTACTGATGTGGACTACTATAGTAGTTACTGATGAACCAATGATTAGGTAATGAGTATTTACTCAATATCTGATTAGTTAATGAGTAGTTACTGATGGGTACTACTATGATGGGTTACTAGAGAACAGACTGGGGACTACCTTTGCGTACCTTATTGTAAAGTAAGACATCATATAGAGTAGTTAACAGCTAGTCCTCATTGCCTAACCATTACCTAATCATTAGTTACTCTTTTGCGTACCTTATTTAAAGTTAATCAGTGACTACTCATTGGTTCCTCAGTAACTACTATAGTAGTCCCCAGTCTGTTCTCTAGTCCCCATCCGTAACTACTCATTAACTAATCAGAGTTCATCAGTAACTACTCATGAACTAATCAGAGTTCATCAGTAACTACTCATTAACTAATCAGAGTTCATCCGTAACTACTCATGAACTAATCAGAGTTCATCCGTAACTACTCATGAACTAATTAGAGTTCATCAGTAACTACTCATTAGCCAATAATTGGCTCCTCTGTAACTAGTAGCCCCCATCAGTAACTACTCATTAACTAATCTCAGAGTTAATCAGTAACTACTCATTACCTATTCATGGGTTCCTCAGTAACTACTATGGTGGTCTGTTCTCTAGTTCCTCAGTACTCAGTCGGTTCTCTACTAACCCATCAATATCTACTATACAGTCATGGATTCATAGTTAATCAATAACTACTCATTAACTAATCAGAGTTAATCAGTAACTACTCATTCCCTAGTCATTGCCTCATCAGTAACTACTTTATTAGTCCCCATAAGTAACTACTCATTAACTAAGCTCAGAGTTAATCAGTAACTAATCATTAAGTAATCATTGGTTCATCAGTAGTTATACACGCACACATGCGCACACACACACGCACACACACATACTCCCTCTCTATATTCTCTTTTTCTCTTTTCTCTCTCTCTCTATCTCTCTCTCTCTCTAACACACACACACACACACAGATAGACATACACACACACTATGTTAAACAGACATTTAATAATAGTGGTGAACAGAGATGATGTGACTTATGAGGCGATGTGCGACAAAGCTGCTGTCACCTTAGGAAGTCTGAATATTCCTCTGACTGCCTTATTACCGTATTAAAGCACTAGAAGAATTTCCACCTTTCCCACACCATGGCAGCCTGGTTCTGTCACATTCTCCACAGGGCTGAAATATTGAAAACAATGAAATACACTGTCAGTAGTGACAAATTATACAATTACTCTTGAGAGACCATCATTCTTTAGATGTATTCAAAGTCATTTCTTCTTTATAGGAGAATGATTATTCCTTTAAGCGAGCAGTTCTTCAATGATAAATTGGTAATCAATTAATTTGACTATCTTGCTTTGGTGAAGGGCCTCGAGGGGACTGTACTGGTCACTTCTATTCACTTTCATATATCCTACTGCCCAGTCTGCCGTGGGTTGTGATGGATGTCTGCTGCCTGACCACCTGACTCCTAAAGGTTTATACCTCCAGAAACAGGTTGCCATCCGGACCCAGTCGAGGCACAGAAAGAATTGGCCAATATTTTTGACTGAAGTGGCATTTTAGCAGTATTTATTCGAGAGCCCGACTACCAAAACCACGGGCCACAAATAAAGAAGATGGTATAATAGCTTTTGACTGGCCGGCTCACTCCCGACTTGAAATGAAGTGTCCAGTTGTGAGTTATCGTGCCCAAACGTCATTTGTACAGCCTGAAAAGTGGGGGCATTTTTCTAGCTTGTCACTCTGTGGCTATAGCTCATTGTCCTGAATGATGCCTCTGTACGCACAGTTGCCCTAATACGAGCATTTCACTCGGACCGCAAGAAGGCTCATAATGGATTAGCCCGTCCATAACAGGATAATATAGTGCATCCACTGGCACATCCTAAAACACCAATGCTCTGCTGGTTTCTGGTCACAGGCGAAGCAGAACCTCTCAGCATGTTTGCCGCATGGCCGGGAGAAAAGGGGACTTGTTTGGTCCAAAGTATACACTGAATCATTTGGTCTATGTTAGTAAAGGCCAATTAATTATGTGATGCTATAAAACACACCCCAAATACAAAGTGTTTCTCACGCTCAGATAGCATATTCAGAAAAGAAAAAAAAGAAAGAGCTTGAGCCCTTGGTATTTACACTACATTAACTGCTTAAGATAGCTACAGTAAATGGATCTATTGGAGTGACCATTGAGTCAGGATAAAGAGTGGTCTGGACAGAGTTCCTAATGTGAGGGAAGTTTTAGATTAATGAGGGCTCTGCCCTTTGAGAGTATTGATCAGCCCAATCTGGCCTGAAATGATTTCCCATGCTCCCCTGCTGCTCTCTGTCCCATTCTACCCAATGACTCATGGCGTTAGCCCTGTAGGCACAGCTAAATTTTATTCCATGGTACACTATATCATTTGTGTGTGGTCAAACTCCTGAGTATTCACAGTATTGTAGGACATTATCACCATGCACCCGTCGTTCCAACCCCTACCTCAACCCCAACCCCAACCCCAGCCTCGGCCCCTGGCCCCAGCCTCAGCTCAAACCTTGGTCCAGAGCCTCAGCTCTAGCTTGGGCTCCTGCAGGCGTTGTTAGCCCGTCTATGATGGCAGCAGCCCAGACCATAATGGGTGTGTTGACTGACCCCTGACCCCTTATCGATCCGTGGGCTGTGTCCAGCTGGGCCTCCCTAAACCCAGTCAGCTGGAGAGGTGTTTAAGAGCTAACGGCCCAGCTCCCATCCACTCCCCCCGGTGCTCATTAATTACATCATTTACCTGTGACAGTGACAAACCTGCCCCGCAAAGCTGCAGTTTATTAGGGTCACTGTATAAAACCCAGGCCAAAACCTGAGCTAGAGTGTGTGTTAGTATGTGTGTGTGTGTGAGTGTATGGGGCGTTCCATCACATATAGTAAGGTTAAGATTATGAGTATGGATGCATCTCTCACAGAGGAGTGTGCAGCCTGCTTTGTCTGGAAAAAATACCATTATCTCCATGACATCAAAGAGGAAGTTTATTTTGATAGATTTGATTTGTGCCAAGTGTGACAAGATTGCCTTTTTTCATATGGACAGGGATATGGAAAAAAAAAACATCGGAAATTCTTAGAAAAGCAAGGAGAAAAAATAAACAGTTGGAGAAAAAAAAAAGAAATCCAACAAAGTTCTTCAATGGCACACTCATAAAACACTAGACATGGGCGAGGGGTTGACACTTTTTTGTGACTGAAATATAAAGCCAGAGTAAATCTGTCCTTGATGTGTTTTCTCAGCATGGACTCAGCATCTGAATGTGTCCCATCATGTCCTGTGTGTCACATTGATATAAGCCCCCTCTCTGCGGTCTGAACCCTGTCTTTACACCTTCCAGTAACTCTGTCTTTTTATCCTCTGACCCATCACCTCCTCTGTTCTCTTCTGACACTCAATCTATTATCTGTATTCCCCTTCTCTTATCGTCTTCCTATTTTGCCCTAAATAAATGCCCCCTTTTTGCTTTCTTTCTATCTATTGTCCCTTCTCTTACCCTTTCAACCCCTTGTAGGTCATATTCCTACAGTATAATGCCATATCTTCCATTCTATGTCCTTCATTACATTACATCACATTACTACAGTATCATTTAGCTGACACTTTTATCAAAAGCGACTTACAATAATTGCATTTAACGTAGGAAGAGCCGATGCAATACTACTTGCCACAAAAGTGCATCTCCTTTCTAAAACAAGTGACAAAGAGCATGACACTGTATAGTGCTGAAGGCAAATTGCAAAAACAGCAATCTAAACTAGAAAATTGTAAAACTATAAAATGTGTGTGAATGCTGAGTAGCTGAAAGGAATTGCAAACGCATTGCTGAAAATACATGAATGTAAAAAATCAGAAATGTCAAATACATCACACTGCACAGCTGAAAAAAACCTGGACAATAAGCAATCTGGGAGCCTATATGTGAAACTGGCAGAATTGGAAGTTGAACTGCAACACCAAAAGAAGCAAATAACTGAAATACATTGCTACAAAAGCTGGAATATAAACTGTAATGCTGTCAAAGCTGAAATATGGAATAAATGATGGAATGTATAGCTATAAAGCTTGGAAGCTGAAAAAACCTGGAAGCTTAACTGAAATGTGGAACTGGCAGAATAGGAAGCTGAACTGCATTACCTAAAGAATCTAAGAACTTGAACACCTAAACTTTTCAGCCTGAGTAGTTTAAGCTTTGATCTGAGCCTGTAGTTTGAAAGATGAGCAAGTTGTTCTGCTTATTGACCCTTGGGGTTCATGGTGTGGATAGTGGTGTGGTGGCGAGACCCCCTCGGATAAGAGCCGGTGGGGGGTGATGCATTGACCTTCGGGCAATCTCCTTGCACCCAACGGTGAAGACAGTGTGTCTCTAGTCTACTCAAGCGCTGAGTTGTGGGGCCTCTGGCGTGGATTGTGGCATTGGGGCGAGACTCCACCCCCTTGGGTGCACCCACCGATGAAGACCGTGTGTCTCTAGCCCACTCAGGGGCTGAGATGTGGGGTCTGTGGCGTGGTGGTGATACTCCGTTCCCTCGGGTCAGAGGCTGTCGGGAGCAGGTCAGTGACCCCCAATCCATCCCCATGCACCCCCCAGCGAAAGCCGCGTGTCTCTAGCCCACTCCGGGGCTGAGCAGTAGCTGTGGAGGCGTTGGTATGGAAAGTGAGGTGAGAAGCAGTAGCTGTGTATCCCAGCAAGCCAAATTACGTCATGATGAGGTCTTTCAGAGACGTCCAGGACTAGGCCAGAACACGTGTGGATTAGGGGATTTTTTGGACGTCTTTTCAGGACGTCATCATAACGACTTTGTAATGACCTGAGCTTGACGTTTTTTAGGTCAATAAAAAGTCGTTATGATGACGTCCTGAAAAGACGTAAAAAAATCCCCTAGTCCGGGACGTCTCTGAAAGACGTCGTCATGACGTCATTTGGCTTGCTAGGAGGGCAAGGTGAACATTCTATATACAGTACATTGATGCTGGAGGACATGTCGGGTAATTTTTACATAGATTTTGGGTGATTATAATTGATATAGGCCTACATTTGATAGTTACTGTATACATATCGACCCTGTTGTTCCCCGTGTATCATAGTTTTCAAAGCAGTTTCCATTGTTACTGAAATAGGGTGATATTCTGGTCCAGATATGACTAGTCATGGTATGACTTGAATTGGCCCCAATCGGGCTCGTCCGGGTTTCCACTGTAGTTGTAATATGGTGATATTCTGGTCCAGATCTGACTAGTCATGATATGACTTCAGTTGGCCACAATCGGGCTCGTCCAGATTCGTCCTGGTCCATCCGTGCTTGCTGGGATGTGTTTGTAGGGACACAAGGATACATGCTTAAGTTACAACTACTGCTAGTACTACACTCAAAAATAGATTAGACCACTAAACTATAACTATAACTCATACAGTTTTAATGAGTTCAATAGCTCAAAAATTACAAAAGGTATCAATATCACTACGGCCTGAATACGATCTGTCATTCTGAATATTTATTTGAATATAAGGAAGGTAGGAAGGAAGTTAGGAAGGAAGTAAGGAAGGAAGAAATGCTATATATATATATATATATATATATATATATATATATATATATATATATATACTGTATATATAAATGCTACCACAGTAGTCATAAAAGGGTGCCTGTACCTTTAAGAGAGCCTGCTTGTGTCCCCAAATTCAAATCCCTACTGACACTCTGAACATCCCTTCATTCACTTCAATGGGAAGGCTTGCCGTATTCAGACAGCTCTCTCTCCCAAAGTATTCGTGGTACAGCTCAGATATTGACACTGTAAGAATCCTGGGAACAGGCTGAACATACTGTAATATGTCCATGTAGCTTAAAAACTGTAGCCTAGGTGTGGCGACAAGTTAGAAAACAGGTATGAATTCAAAATTAGCAGCACAAAAGTTAGAGTGGAGAACCATTCATTTGAATGGGGAGCATGGTTGTCAAACAAATCGTCATACCTCGAAAACTATACCTACCTAAACATTGTATGAATGAGCACAATCGTGTGAACATTTTAATGTATAATATGTGTATGAGCTGTTAAAACTGTAGGAGTGACAGCAGTTTACAAAATGTGTGGATATTTTCAAAAAACTAGCTGCCACACTCTAAGAACTGAACATTCCAAACATCCAACGTCCAACATGTTAAAAAAGCTACAAATAAAACTTAAATTACATAAAAACTATACCTAATTTTAAAAATCTGGTTTCTAGCACAAATATTGGCGGAGATAGGTTTAAAAGTTGAAGAGGATTTCAAGGTCTGCCCATTGACTTCCATTGAAAAAAGGTGAATATTTTGAGTATGAAATGTATAAAAGTATGAAATGTTAAAAAAAAATCTGATTGATTTTGATACTTGAAAGCTTTCTGTAGCTCAAAGTATGAAGGAGTTTAGGTTGAAGAAGATTTCAAAATTCTCCCATTGACTTCCATTATTAAAAAAATGTTGAAAAAGCTATCTTGGAAAGCTATCTTGAAAAGTTTAAAAGATATTAAAATTAAATTAAAATCTTAAAAAATAAAATCCCATAATGTCCTTAAAGAGCTGAACATTTTGATACTTGAATAGTTTAAGTAGCTAAAAGTATGAAGGAGTTAAAGAGCAGCAAAAAAAAGAAAAATAATAATAATAATAAATAAAGAACCGGAGAGCAATAGTGTGAATGCTGAAGTCAGCATTCACGGCAAATACAATAGGTGCTTTCTAACCGTTCTCTCTGGCTCTCCTGTGGGCCCCCTGTATCCCTCCGTGTCTTTGCTCCCAGTACCGGGGCCTCCCCGCCATCTATCTGTCACCCTCTCTCCGTTGCTCGGTCCCTCCGCACCAGCATTTCATTTCCAGCTCAATCGAGAGGGGCGACCTCCACACATAAAGAATTGGCTTTAAGGCTTTCAAAATGGACCAAATCTGCTGCAGGTTGCACTGGGGGAAAATAAGCGGCAAATGTAAGTAAGCATGAAATAGTTTTTCATAAATAATCCAAATGACAACAGGCTTTCTAATGGTGTCGGGGGGCTGTAAAAGAATATGTAGCCAATTTCTTCCCTATTAAAGTGAAATAGAAAGCCAAATATATAACGGCACTGGCGGAAAAGTTGCATTCCGCAGGCCTGAGAATGAATTCCTGTGAGGGTGCGGGGAGATTGAGGACACAGTTGGGTGTTAGTGGTGGTCGTTGTGGTGGTGATGGTGGCGGTGGTGTTGCTATGGTGGAGTGATGTGTGGTGTTACAGTCAAGGCCTTTTCCAAGGGGGGAAAACAAATGGCCCTCTGCACAAAATCAATTGGTCAATAATTGTCCCCATTTTCCTGTGTGTGTGCAGGTAGGCAGCCCTCATCTGTTCTTTTGCAATGTTGATTTGATTTGCACTTATGTTTTTACAAATAATCAATGCCCCATTTTGACTGGTTAATAGAGGAGCCAGTAATAGTGTAACTTTTCAGAGAGGAAAGCAGAGAGAAATGAGAGACTAAGAGGCACGCTAACGACAGAAAAGGAATGAGTGCCGGGATATATGGTTCAGGCAGAGCCGGGGCTGTGTGTGTGTGTGTGTGTGTGTGTGAGCGCGTGTGTGTCTTTATGCTCAAGTTTCCCCTCATTAGGCAGTCCTGTCAGCTGCTGGAAGAGGCAGAGGACACATGCTAATCAGCTGTCAGTAATGGCGCTCTTTACCACACCACAGCGACCGGAGAAAGAGAGAGAGAGAGGCCGGGGGAGAGCAAACAAACACCAATTATGGTCTTTCATGACAAGGGGACAATTATGTTTGGGTGTGCTGGGTGATCTTGTACTCCTTGCTCTTCACAACTCTAACAAGAGGGTCGTAGGAGTTGTGTCTGCGGGGGATGAATGAGTATTAATGTCAGGTAAACACGTGTCACCTCCCCTTCCAGCCTCCACTGAGACGCAGGAAACTATCCTAAGAGTAATTAGTTGTTTTCCGGAATATTGTTCTGTTTACAGAGTTGTGCGGTCTTTTTCTCCAAGTGTCTACTTTTTTCCCCAAGTTATAGCTTATCTGCTGAAACAGAGCATACATTAGTACACACAGGCACTGTGGTATTTGATTGATTGATTGATCAGTAAAAGCAGCAGGAAATTGATTCATTGAAAATCGGTGGCGAATCTCAATCTGCTTCATGTGCTGACCGAGTTGAAATGACGCCAACCATCCCTTTAATTCACACTGATAGGCCGATCTTGTTTCTTTTTAATGATGTGGACTGCAGTCACGCGTTGGTACGGTCCACTGGTTCTGTGAGGCCTTAGCCCATTGGTGCTGAATTAACCTGAGTCACTTTTCTAGAGTCACTAATAGCTACTTCAGTTCTAAGCCCCACAAGAGCTTGGCACTTCTACTTGTCCAAATCTAAGATAACACTTTCCCATCCCTCTCAGGATCACATCCTCGATACCGACAGCTCCTTAATTATGCAGTGGCACAGTGAGATCATCTACCTCTGTGCATGTAGCCCAGAAAACATGGTGACATCAGTACAGTACATGTCCCACTGGCTGTCTGTGTTAAGGCCTGCAGAGTAAGGCTCCTGGACCACTGGACTATGTTACATTCACTTCTGCTAAGTGATTTTGGTGGAGGGCTAAGTCATTCTGAGAGTGGAGGAGAGTGCACTGCTTGAAGAAAGAACTTTGCTGCTGATTTGATTGAGATCTGTGATGAGCCAGTGACTCGGACTCCTCAAGATGACTTGTCATACTGTCTTCTTCCTAAGTGCCTCACAAATGGTCTTCTCTTGGGCGTTTTGGTGGATTTCTTTGTGTGATCGATACACATCAAATAAATCATTGGTGTGACTAAAGAGAGCTGAAACAAATGGGTCCTTTTTTTCTTTCTTCTTCTTTATATTTTTTTTTACAACACACTCGGTTGAATAGGTCACCTGGGTCACATTTAGATATTAAGTGGGTTTGAATAGCTCCCCCAATTTCACAGTTTCCAAATGACCCGCAATAATCAGGTCATTAAAATGAAACCATTCCACACATCTGACACACTTCCACTACTGCTTCATCTGAATAACAAATCAGACCTGCAGTGCTTTCCCTGGAAAGAAACGGAAGGAAAAAAGGAATAAATATACTTTTCACTCATGTTACTCTTCTCTACATTCAAAACTAAAGATGTGGAGTAAAGTAGGAATGTGGAGGGGGCGGAGAGGGGAGAGGTCCTGTCAAAAGTGCCAGTGTTGTGTGAAAGGATCCGATTTTCTTAATTCATCCCTTAGGACCGGATAAGTCTATCAATCTGTTAAATTGGAAAGCCATTAGGTGCCCTGGTTTATGCGTTTCAAGCTGTTAACTAGAGGCTGATTGATTGTTGTTCCTTTGATGGGATATGCTGATCTAATCTCACTGCGCTCGAGTTTGCAATAAATTACACAATTCATTTCCCCCATTTAGAGGGAGAAAATCACACCTCCAGGCATGCCTGGGCTCTTCAGGCAAAAGAGCAGGGAACCTATTTTATGGTGCCATTTAGCCAGCAAGCTTTCAGCAACCCCCCCACCCCACCTCCCCTCCCCACCACCACCCAAAAATCGAAGCATAATCAAGGTGTATGTTTAGAAAATTTATTGTTATAATTTTCACCCATAATCTCTTCCATTTTCCAGCAGCCGCCACGACATAGATCATCATCTAAAAAGAGAAAATGGATAGCAGTTTAAAATTTATCGGTCTTTGATTCTCAATTATGCCTGTTTATGACTTCATCTGTCTTCGGTGACTTCAACCTTTTCCATTATGGTGGAATATTATTTGTACGGAATCCATTAAATTCACAAGGCAGGACTCTAATAGTGGGGCTGCAGCGATTTGCAGAGGGGAAAGTTTTCGAAAGGTTGGCTTTAGGAAAAGCGCAGCTGTTATGACACTAGAAATTGCTTTATTGATGGTCTGCTCTGCTGCCTGTGTATTTGGCCATTTGTAACCTGGCCCATATCTATATCTCAGCCTGACACTGATGAGAACCTTTCTGTCGCCTGCTCCAGATTATCCAGTTGTAATGACATGTCGAGCCAGGTTGGGTGCGGACGGGTAAAAAGCCCAGGCTCACTGGCCAATAAGAACAGTCGGAGGCAGGAAGTGGATACAGAAACTGGAAGCCTGCAGTGTTTTGTCCAAGCTGGTCATATAACAGTGAAATAGGGCTACGTCGCTCTGACAGTGTCCATCGAAACCCGACAGAGGTCATCATCTCAGCTGAGAAACGATAAAGGGAAAAAGAGAGTGATAAAGGTAGAGAATGAGATATAAAAATGAGAAAAAGAGAGATATAATGGGAGAAATGTCTCTCCAGAGTGACCACATCTCTGTATGTTACCTGGGGTGAAGGCTGGAGATCTTGATTGTTAATGGAGCTGTTGAGGCCAGCCGGGTGTGGTCTGACTGACATTCACTTCTTCATTGTGCTTTCAGAAAAACAGAGGAAGGACACATGCAAACAGCCCTATAGCCATGCCACAGTCAACAGGCACTTCCCTTGACCCCCCTGGCATGTTCTACACAAACGTTAAAATAGGAAGTTCTGAGTTTCCCCATGTTGAAGCAGCCACTGCAGAGTTAGTGTCTTCTTCCAACCTTCTGAACGACATTGAGATCCATAATCTGCTTATTGACTGTGGGCTAGCAAAGAAGGACGAATAAAAGCAGAGGACACCTTTCTCCCAACCAGGCCATAACTCAGACCTCGCCAGACCACTCACCAATCAATACCTGCACAATCCCAATTAAGCCTTATCGGGTCATTGAAGGGCCACCTATTCCTTTACAAGTTAAATGCAAGGCTTAAATGCAGCCAATCTCAGTGACCTTCAGATGTGTAATGGTTCGTTCAAACGGAGGAGGCCATTAAAACACCTCGAGTCGGGATAGGCAGGTCCCACCCACCAAATGCTACTATTCTACAGCTTTACTTTAAGATCAAGGATTAAAGGTGGAGTAAAGATGGAGTGAATGTCTTTAAAAACATACATTTAAAATTCTAATAGGCCTACAGCTCATGACACATATTTTATAGGTGTGACCCCCACCATTGTAACAGAAGGCCTCATGCAGGCCTCACATATTTTGGAGAAAACTCCATTTCTTTTACCTGCCCATTTTTTCCAGTTTTCTTCCTCTGTGCTTTCGCCATTAAATATATGTCTTTTATCACAATCTCGACCTGCAGAAAGGAATTCTCACAAGATATCAAAACAAAAATCTATATTTAATATGGGAGCAATTACAAAGCAGAGTTGGCTGCACAGGGCTGTTGTCACCAGGCCTCGTGTTTTTCATCATATAGGTCATTAGACGATGATGGATGTAAACCTATAAAGTATCTAAACTGGACCTTTTAACAAACCATGAGCAATACTATCATTTCT
This sequence comes from Borostomias antarcticus, assembly GCF_949987555.1. Taxonomy (NCBI): domain Eukaryota; kingdom Metazoa; phylum Chordata; class Actinopteri; order Stomiiformes; family Stomiidae; genus Borostomias; species Borostomias antarcticus. The sequence continues at coordinate 3,837,874 of NC_140235.1, forward strand.
CTAATAGAACCTGCTGACCGTGTCATTCCTGCTGCCATTTGTCATTTTCCTTGTGAAATAATCAATATCTCGGCGCTTTGAAATAAATAATATAAAAGTCAGGGCAGCCTAGCAGAGGAACAAGAAAAATAGACTCGGGGAACATTCAGAAGCCTGTAGCCTATTTATATCGCCTCACAGTTTATGCATAGATCTACAGTAACATGTTTCTGAAATCAATTTGGGCTACATCCTATTTATCAAGGCTACATGTTTTTGAAGATGCAGCACCCCCCAAAAAAACTTGTAAAATATTTGATCACTCACTTTTAAGACCCTTTTATCCAAATTGATCTTGTGATCCCATCTTAAGCTCACAGGCTTGTGATTGGTGGCCCATAATCTTGGTTAGGCTCTACTACTCCAGCAGAGGAGTGGGGTAGAGGGAGATCGAGGCACATAGACAGGCAGTCATAGACTAACCCCAACCCCATGTGTGGCATCTAATACAGGCGATGATGCACAAGTAACCAAAGAAGGTAATTGTGTCACAGGATATCTCCACTTGAGCAGTTTCTAAATAAACATGTGAACTTAATGATGTCAGGTTGTATTTCGGGCATATGTAAGGCCACCATCACATGTAAAAACTCTTTAGCCTGTAATTCATACCATTCATTGATATGGTTGTTTGACTTGGTTTGTACAAGATAATTTCTCATCCTCCATAATGATGATGATGATGATGAAGCTGATGAAGATTATGACGACGATGATGATGATGTTTCATGATTATATTAAATATTCAAATTAAATTAATGTACGGTGGGAGTTGCCTAGGCCTACACTGTTCAGTCCCAGTCACCACCATTCACGTCATGCTAAAAAGCACATTTGTACTTGCATTTACCTTTCATCGCCGACAGAGGACGCTGTCCTCTAGTTATTCATATAGCATCGGACAGGATCTAACAAGTCAATTAATATCAATGAGTGAATATACAAACCGCATTTACAAAGAGTGCAATCTGAGGAATGAATTAACAAAATCGATTTGGGACAAAACGAATGACTATGCGACCCGGGGACATTTTAAAAGTGGCATGCTCTAAAGATCAATGAAATAGAAATATGATTCTAATTGCTCATTAATGACATATTTTAATTACGGGACTATTTCAAGATCTTAGTCCATTGTGGAGTACTGGAGACCTGGACAAGATCACTTTTTTTGTAATCTTAATTTAACCACAGTTTTGGGGGACTTAACTTTACTGAATATAGTATAGGAGTATAGGCCTGTACTAAAGTTTTCTATAACGTTGGAACAATGAAGAAAGCAACTGGATCTGAATCATGGAAGTGCATATACTCAACTAGCTGGAATAAAAACAGTCGTCTTGTTAATAGCCTACATGTAAGAGTTCGATGCTTTCTCATGTTGACAATAATGATAACATGTGCCGCTATATATATAGATAAGAAAATGAAATGTAGGCTATAGGCCTAGGCCGATAAGATTAGAATTTAAATAAACACAAAAGTCCACATGTCAAACAATATAAGTCATTATGGAAAGAAAAGTAGCAATTTTCCACAAACTATGTGTTGTAGCATATCTAGCAAGTGTTTCTTTAACGCAATAATACCCTTAAATAGCCTAACTAAAAAAACGATCAAACAAACGCTTAAGGTGCATTTCGTCACTAAAACAAAAACGTCTACAATTACTTGAAAGTAGGCAATGTCTTCTTTTATTTTGTACCAATAAGGCACCATAAACTAAGATGTCGCCTACGTTTTGACCTATTGTTAGACTAGCTGTTCGATGGAAGTCATTTGGCTAGTATGCCGCTTTCGATAGTTATCCCAAACCTTTCTCTTTGTGCTAACAACCCTGTCCTCATTTGCTATCTAATTGGACTATATAAGACCAATAACACGCGAGCGCTTACTGCCTACAGCCAAAGCGGAAAGCGTAGAGAGGGTGGACTTCGTTGTTATACTGCACTCTCTCTACCCCCCTCTCTCTCTCGTCTGTCTCTCTCCCCTCTCTCCACTTCCCATCTCTTCCTTAATCCCATTTGCCATTGTACGTGCCCAATCGCCGTATACTTTCCGCATTTAACTTGGATGACATTTTTATTTCATCATTATCATCCGGCGCCAGGCTGACGACGTGGACACGGTTGCGTTTTGACCAAGGAACCACAAGACCGGGATGCAATATCCGTTTTTTTTATTTCTTCTCCGAGTATTTATTTTATCGAGGTCTATTTATTTTCGACGTTCTCGTCAGCCGCCGATCCAAGACATCGCGCATTCAAAACATCGCAGAGAAGGAAAATTAACAGAACGCAAAGCCATACTGTCGTCTGACTGTTAGGCTAATTGTTACCGTAAGACTTTTTAACATAGGCTACTTCTACTGCATTCGGACCACAACCATCACGCAGACATGCCAGAGACTGCGCAAGAGACGTGCGCTCCGGCAAAAGACTCTCCTTTCTTCATTAAAAATTTGCTGAACTGTGATAGCAAACCATCCAAACCGAAGCCCATCTTTGCAGCAGCAAAAGCGGCGCTGGAAGGGAGCTTTTCTCTCTCCCAACTTGGGGAATTTAACTTTCCTCGCTTTGAGTTACCCACACAGAGGTTTGCGCTACCGGCGCACTACCTTGAGCGAGCCTCAGCATGGTGGTATCCTTACACGCTGAGCGCGTCCACTCATCATCACAGGACCGAAGGTAAGGTCATACACATGGGAAATTATATAGCCTACGATTTAATCATGTTTAGATTGTATGAGACATAAAATGTATTGTCTGTCTTGTTGATCAATTGTCAAGAAATTATAGACTGTCTTGAACTGCACACTTCAAGCCACACTTTATTATTTTTTATCAATTGATTAGGCCTGTAATGTAACTCTACAATAGCCTAATGAGCTTCGTATTCAAGATAGTATGCCTCCTTCGTTGAGATACAGATATAGGCAGTTTGTAACATGTGTTTCCTGTTCTCACTTTAGTCGCAGGGAAAGCAAGTGCGAGAGAGGCCTCTCCAACCTCGGGCACGGACCGCGACTCGCCAGACCTGGTGCTCAAATCCGACCCAGACGCCAAAGACGACGATGACAACAAAAGCGGCGATGAGATAGTTCTCGAAGAGAGTGATTCGGACGAAACAAAGAGAGAAAGTGGAGTAGATGACTGGAAGAAAAGCGAGGATGGTGCGGACAAGAAACCGTGTCGAAAAAAGAAAACACGCACTGTCTTCTCCAGGAGTCAGGTGTTCCAGCTCGAGTCCACCTTTGACATGAAACGCTACTTGAGCAGCTCTGAAAGGGCCGGCCTGGCTGCGTCCTTGCATCTGACAGAGACCCAAGTCAAGATTTGGTTCCAGAACAGGAGAAATAAATGGAAGAGGCAGTTGGCGGCTGAATTAGAGGCTGCCAACCTAAGCCACGCGGCAGCACAGAGGATAGTGCGAGTGCCCATCCTCTACCACGAGAACTCAGCCACAGAGAACGGGAGCGCAGGGTCCAACGTGCCCGTGAGCCAGCCGCTCCTCACTTTCCCTCACCCCGTCTATTACTCCCACCCCCTCGTAACCTCCATGCCGCTTCTCAGACCGGTCTGAGAGAATACCTCAAATATAGCCTACCTAAATTATCCCCACAACTCATCCAAAAGGTTAAATTAGACTAGGCCTCAAATATTTTTGTAACTAAAAAGAAAACATGAAAAAAAGAATGTTTCTTGAAAAGGAAGCAGTTGCAGTTTACATTGTCTGCTAATTTAACCCACACGCCACATTATTATTATTATTATTATTAGGCCTATTATTATTATTATTATTAGGCCTACTACTAGGCTACTACTAATTATTATTATTATTATTATTATTATTTCTTTAGGCCTGTTTCCGATTTAGGATCGCTTAATGTGCGAAATCCTTTTATCATTAGGCTATACCTCACAGGTTAAAGCAAAAAGTAAATTAACTTTCATTTCCATCTACAAAGCAATTTGAAAGTGCAGTCTAACTTACAACGTGGCGTGATTGGATTTAGTTGATTTGTATTTTCATGTGGGCAATGACATTTTGATATGTGCAATAGGCTACTGTAAACAATGTACAGTGAATTAAGAGTTGGCCCATCTTCATTCGGACTCTTTTTGGCCGTTTTGGAATGGACAATGCCTCCTTGGCAGAATATCGAGCTGACCTAATGATCACATTTCATGAAGCACGTTAACAGGGGACAATCGAGATACACTGTTTTATGTACAATATAAAGTCTGCTTTATGTTTTGATGTAGGCTTATTGATTCTCATTTGTGTTCCGTCGACAGTTCGACTTGTACATATAGCAAAACATTAGGCTATCACATTGTGTTTTGAATCAATTCCGTTGTGTACAAATGTAAATGAATATATTTAATCAAGTTAAGGAAAAGAGCTATCACTTGATGCTCTTCCTTTGTACAGTAAAAAAGGAAACCTTTTGATATTGTATTGCTGAATTCTGGTGTGAAATAAAGGGAGATTATTCCATACCTAGCCGAGGCTGCATCTTGCCTGCTATCATCAAAAGCCTCCGGCTCTTCTCTCTTCTTACCTTTCATAGTTTGCCAGATTGAGTTGCTTAAATCACCTTCTTAATAGCAGCCTACACGTATGATATACAAGTAGGCCTAAGCAATATTTCCAGTAGGCTATTTCTATGTAGTCTACTTTTCAGGAGGATATTGAACAGTCTAGCTTTGATTGTTAATTAAAGAGGCTAATGGTCAAATGCTTCTGACTTTTCGAAACTATTTAGATGATAACATGACCGAACGCCTGTCCTGACGAGTCTCTAACCTCGGTCCTGTCAGACGGTGGCCGTTGGTAGGCCTATTGGACTAGCCTACACCTGATCGAACATTTAGGCTTTAAAGAACTTCTTTTAATACCTGAAATTCAAAACGTGTAACCAAATTTAATTTGGGATGTCATATCTGCTCATTAAGTTAACCAGATGCACACAAACTAAAAAAACTCAAAACACATTAATTTCAATATTAGACCCATTATGTGACGAAATGACTTGAGCAGGTGCGTCACCATAATCAACCTGCTGTTATGCACTTTAAAAACGTTGTTTTAAATTAAAAATGGCTCGGCCAATTTGATGCGTAATTGCTACCATCTTGCCAAAATTATGGGTAATGCATTCAGAGGAGGAAATTGCCGTTGAGTACGCTACCTCTGCTACTTAACCGCGCGCACGCGTGTGTGTGTGTGCTCGTGCGCGTGTGCTCAAGCAGGCAATAGGCTACATAGGTAGGCTACCCCGCAATGTGTTCATACTAGGTATGTCTCTCCGGTCACACCATTGGTGCGTCATGAGGATTTTAAATGAGTGATTTTCTTACTCCGTTAACTGACAGACTGTTTAGCTCCGTATTTCTCTATGGGTCATGAACAATTTAATTACGTTAATGCAATGCAACGACCGTTTCAACACACTGCCGCTGCACACGGGGGTTTAACAATTCACCTGTGGAATGCCTTTAGTCAGCCACAATTTAAAGATTAGCTATCCCAACGTTCCCAAAACATGCCATATAGCCTAAATTATTTCCATGTTCCTGTCGAAATACCTACATTTTAGGGAGATGATACGTTTGCACAGCAAACATTTTGTGTTTGCGATGACCTGTTGGTACATTAGGCTATGCAAGTGTATAGGCTTAAAGTGTAGGCTATAGGCCTACTTATAACACGATAACGTTTTGAAATTGGAAATAACCTAATTTCATAAACCACTTTTCATTAGTAGGCTAGGCCTATATGTAAACGACGAAGAAGCATTTGTTTACTGTGCACAGGCAATTTGATAACAATTTGCCCATCACGCCGTGCAACCAGTCAAACTCCGCAAAAAGTCTGTTCCTGTTTTGGTCTCTTGCACCTAAATGCAGTTGTTGAAAACAAATCAGTTGGCTTCTCGATGACCACAGCACTACAAGTGACAAATTCAAAGTCTGATAATCATTCCGTATTGACGTGTCAGCCTATATCATGCAAACTCAACAGTGCCCCATTACAGAGAATTCATAGATTTGCATTGCGTTTTTTTTCTCCAGGAAGCATTGATCGGAAAATGTCTGTAAAATATTGTTTCAAATAAGGGCAGCGTTCACTGGCAGTTTGAGTTGCGCTTATGACCTTACACTCATAAATTGAAAAAATGACCACTCGATAATTTTCATTTGTAGCCTATACTGTAGGCTATGTGAAGGAGAAGGGATAGGAAGAAAAGAAAAAAACAGATAAAGTAGGCTACATATGCAGGAACCGGGTAACTAACGGACGTGACCGCAGTCGTCTCCGTGCATTACATTAAAATGGAAAGTTGAGTGGCTGATTTGAAGCTCAGCCCATCATATGCTATAGTGCCAGTTTGGACCTACGCGTGCGGATCAAGTGGCCAAGCGCTTTCGTAATTTTACTCCTCTTGTTGCTGCCATGGGTATCCAGCTCGGCTCACGTCTGTGATGGACAAATAAAGAAGATAGGGCGTACTTATGATCTCTCACGGTGACATTTGCATTTGGAATTAATATGTAATCAAACGCTATGGTTAATCAATTGTCAGGCTATAGCATAGGCTAACCCGTCAATAGCCTATCCTATAGGGGATAGAGTGGGCGCCTTAGCACCGGCCACCTGGCTGAAATGAAAGCCTATGATATGGATCAATTTCTAAATGGGTCAAATCACATTTACTCGATGCATACCGTATAACATAGGCAGTGAGAAGTTGGGGTATATAGATGATAGTTGTAGACATGTTCTTAAACCCTATTCCGAAGTTGCAATGTGTGCATAATCAGTTGCACCCAACATTTCTGACATAAGGGGACAGAAATCTTCTTTATCCTATCCCATTTGCTTTGGTGATTGAATGTGAGCATCAGATTTTCATCAAAGTTCTATTAAGTGAAACATAGGTTGCAGGGCACCGTCTGATTGGAACAGTTTAAATTTTAATTGTGTTTTTAATTTGACATATAGTTGCTGTGAAGAATGACACCAAAACGCCGAGGGGCGGTCGATTTTCTTAATTTCTCCCCGAGGAATTGATGAGTCTATCAGGGCAGTAGATTGGAAAGCCATTAAAACTCAATGGTTAGGTTGTTAATTGGAACTTGATGGATAGGAGCCCTTGGATAGGCTATACTGATCCAATCTTCTTGACTTTCTGTTTTCCAATAAATTACCCAATTCATTTCCAGACTCAGATTACATAAATTGTACACCTCCAGGGCTTGCGCGTTCTGCCTTGCACTTATGACTGCCTCTCTCTCTCTCTCTCTCTCTCTCTCTCTCTCTCTCTCTCTCCCTCTCTCTGAAAAAAGAGCGGAGCCAGGAGTCTTGAATGAAAATCGAAACATAATCAACGTTTATACTTAGAAAATTTATTGATATCATTTTCTCTGGTAATTTCCTTATTCTAGAGTTGGACACACCATATATCATAATACACACGTGTAAGGACGGGTCTTTGTTTTATATTTATCGAAGCTTGATTCCTAGATCAAAGCTGCTCATAACTTCATCTGTCTTTCTAAGACCTTTCTCCCATGGTAAATATCTTGTTCTGTTATTGCGGTATAGATACAGCACCTATCATTATGACAGAGCACAAACTTTAACCGAGCGTGGCTATTTCAGAACATGTTTCTATAGGCCAAATATTAAAGAAACATGGCGATGGTCTCGAGGAGAACATATTCTGATGCTGCTCTATTTGTTATTACATATTCGGAGAGTTCCCTCAAAATTAAATGTAGGCTAATGTGGAATTAAATATCTAACGTAGGCTATAAAGCCAATATAAACACATTGCCATTGATGATAAAGGTCTTTGTTAGAAGAAAATAGGCATATAAAATCAACCAATTTAACTGGCACTGCTGATTTCACGCCTTACTGCAAACCGTAAATCAAGCGCTGTATATGAGAGTCCTTGTATTAGGCTACCTCTGGTAAATACTCGTCCTGGTGGGCATAGAACAGCTGCATGAAAACGTGTCAACAAATGCATATTATTATAATTATAATTATTAACAACAATCACAACCCATGAAAACTATATCAAAAGAATAGAAGACTGCTCGTCATACAGCTCCATTGGTTAGGGCGCTGACATGATACTTAATGCTGACCATTTGTAATGTGTCTGTGGTCCCATAAAGCAGTAAAGAGGGATAATGTGCTAGAACCGCGAACTCAAGCCCTGCAGCTGCCCCGCCAGACACGGTGAGGGAGAGGGCGGAGGTGGGGTGTGCCCCCACCCTCCAATCAATTAGTCAATCAATTAGAAGGCCTCCACTCCACGCGGCATGGAGCGCGAGATTAACTCGGTAATGATCAAATTAATTCTTAATCGCAGATAATGGACACGGAAAGAGTTTATTTTCTGGAATTTAGGCCCCCAGACTATAGGCCTAGGGTGGGCCTACTATTATATTAGGCTATTTGCCTAATAACGTGCATGCACCATGTGACATTCTGCATGAGGTCACGGTGGAGTTCCTGAGTCTGTTAACTTCCATCTAGAATGAACCCGAGAAGAAACTGTTAATGGGCCTACAGCCTTTTAAGGTCATTCCAAATCTGGTTTAGGGATTTTTTTTAAACCAATGATCTGGAATCTGCAGTAAATCCATCGATACAGAGCTCCTTTGACACATTTATTTTGGAATGTTGTCAGGCGGAAGTGATGGTGAGCACGGTGATCATATTCAGACCAATAGCGATAGGGGAGACTTGGGATAACTACTAATACAGCCTATACGTGTAGGGCTACTCCATGTTTTGTTCGTTGCATTGGTATATATCAACAATTATTGGTGGACGTATGTGCTAAATTCAAACTGCAGATTAGTTCAAATTGTAGCCCATAGCCTATTAATTATTTGTTGAAAGATTCTGAAGATTCATTTTTAAATTAATTTGGCTATGAGAAAATACGGTGGTGTCTTCTGTTGTACTATGTTTATTTTACACCATAGCATTTGCAAATTCCAGACAAACCTTGAAGGAGGTTGTTTAATAGGCTCCGCAATTGTTTGATGGTTTAATCTAAAATATATATTTCTAAAGCACTAGCAGCGTCATTTTAATTCAGCTGCATATGCAAGCAATATATTAAATATTTACATCTTTGAATAGTTTAATATATTTATAGATTAAACACCTGTATCAATGTTTAATCGACTCATGACACACACACACGTCCTGTACACACACACACATACACACACAATTTGTTAGAATGTTATTGTTTAGATTAGGCTATTCTCCACTGCCACATGGCCTGCTTGTTTCAAAATTGTATTCATGCTGAAAGAAAGAAACGAACACACTCGCTCCCTCCATCCTATCTCGGAGCCGTGACATGGGTTTGAAATTTCCGGGCTTAGTTTGCTCATGTGATTGGCCCACGAGGAGCTTACCTACATGCAAATGAGGCAACGCCACAATGCTGCCTTTGGTCCAGAGAGCGTGGAGGAAGAGCAGGAATACATTCATGTTCCCTGAGCTCTAGGAAAAAACAACGCAACCCCTCTCCATAAAAATTCTATTTTTTCCTGAACTCCTTTATCAAGCGTCAATGTTCTTTTGAACAGTAATAACTAAATCAAATAAAATCAGAGATCTACTCTATTCTTACTGTTATGAATCGAGAATGAGTAACACAGAAGACAGCGGAATCAAGTGCTCGTCAACCCCGATTTCCAGTTTCACAATTCAGTCGATCCTCGGGACATCGTCCGATCCGCCGCGGACGGGGTCGAAGGAGAGCTCCAAAGCACTGCCGCCGCGCAGACGCTCCCTGTCCGTCTCATCAGACGAGGAGTGCAGCGGGGGGGAAGACTCGGCAGACTGTTTCTGTTCGGATCCTGGCCACAGCGAGCCATGCAGCCAACATCAACCTCTTAATTTTTCATGCTTAGGTAAGTAGAAGAATATTAGGCTGTACAAAGTGAGCCTACTTGTCAGGGTCAGCCTGTAGTCCAATGCCCTCCTGAAATGTGTCTGTTATCTACTGATGAACTGAATGGATGAATTCGAAGTCAGGTTAGATGACAGTAAAAACCACCGTCTTCTTCGTCTCGGTATTATTATTATTAGTAGCCTATTAACCTAGGCTATTAGGCGACTAGTATTAATGCTACCAGTATAGGCTATATCGCCTAATTATAATGAGTTAGCATTTTAGGCTATTTGTATCAGTAACCATAAGTAGCCAACTTGTTGCAGAAAGCTTAAACTTAGAGAACAATTGTCTGCCATAATAGCCTAATGAAAAGGCATATCTACTATGCTTTAATGCCTATTAGCCTACTGCTACATGACTGAACATGCGAAATGTAAAATAATCAAAATTTAAAAAGTGTTTTCCTCCTCATTCCACATTTAATCGAGTCCTCTAACTGATTACACGTATTTCCACAATAACTGCACTTATGTCGTCAATTGAGCGTTAGGCTACATGTCTGGTGCAATTAATAATACCTACACCAGGAATTGTCACAGGCTATTGAATTGTTTATTTAAAAGGCACTCAAAGGCTTTCAGCCGTCGATGCATGAGTCAAAGTTCACATTTAATGAACTCTTGTACAGAGTAGCTAGGCCTATCGAACAGTTATAACTTCAATTGGGGTGTTCTGGAAACTCATTGTCTAATCCGCTCCCAATTTTGAATGCTTAATGGAAAAGCTAACATAGGTTTCACAGATGAACGTTGATGACTGACTCGGATAATTCCCATGGGTGGATTTTGATACATGAACAACCCTGTAGCCTGCCCGTGCTATTACCAGTGGCAGTTTCAAAATACACAATGTATGCAATATACGCTACTTTGCCACACAATGGCATTCCTGTTAAAAGTATTTTTGCTAAAGGCTACCCATCACCAACAAAGATTATCGAAACATGAGGCTATCGAAACTAAAGTAGCCTAGTGTTGCTGACTACACTCATCATTTGACTGTGTCTTGGTATCATATGTTTAATATCAGATTTCTAAAATCTTTTTATCCTCCTAAATGCAGGTAAATCAAAAGGACTTATTTCCAGCAATGACGGGATTGCACGGCGAGCGCATCTGACACAGCCTCTGTTGCAGGATTACAAAGAGGAGCAAGAGAGACCATGCAATCAAATGTCACCTATATCAGAGGAGAGACAGACAGACGGTGCAGACAAGCAGAATAATTCAGCCAAGAAGAAGACTCGTACCGTGTTCTCGCGGAGTCAGGTGTACCAACTCGAGTCCACGTTTGATATGAAAAGATACTTGAGCAGTTCCGAACGGGCCTGCTTAGCTTCCAGCCTGCAGCTGACGGAAACTCAGGTGAAGACGTGGTTTCAGAATCGGAGGAACAAATGGAAGCGACAGCTCTCGGCCGAACTGGAGGCGGCAAACATGGCTCACGCCTCCGCACAGACACTGGTGGGGATGCCGCTGGTTTTTAGAGATAGTTCTCTGCTTCGGGTCCCAGTTCCCAGATCTATCGCTTTCCCAACGCCTCTGTACTATCCTGGGAGCAGCCTACCAGCGTTACCACTTTACAATCTTTATAACAAGATTGAATACTGACCCTATGCTCGTGATAGCTAATTGTCCACGCCAATAACACATTATATGCGAATACAACACATTCATGTAAATGTCTGACATAGCCCATCTATTGTATAGCTTTATTATTTCTATTGTGGAAAATATATTTCCAGCGGGCAAACGATTCAGAAAGCAACGCTCTTCCCATGTATAAAAAATACACCATGTGTATTATTTTGTAGGCTGCCTGTTTCATTTCTTTTGTTGTCCATGCTTTAACCATTTACTTGTTACTTTTAAAGATAATACAGATAATCAATTAATTTAATTATGGGCAAAGCTAAGATATGTTTTGGTTCCAAAATAACATCTTGGATGGTTTAAAAGTCTTGCATTCAATTTAATATTTCTTATATCCTGTTGGGCCTATTCAAGGTGATGATGGAGAAGGTGCAAACTCCATTCTTCCATTTGGGGGGGAGGGAAATGACGTTGTTTTTATTGTAATATAGACATGACAAAATAATCGACTCATTCAATAAATTTTCTATATCAGTGGTTGGTTTGGTTTTATTGTTTGCTTGACCAAGTTAAAATTGAGGATTGATTGATTGATTGAATGACCTCTGGAGTATGTAACAACCTGTACAAGGCTACTGATCTCTCAGAATTGGTTCACCAGTCCATCCTGATGAGCCCAGAATTGTAAACCTAAACGTCAATCTTGGTCTAAAATGATGTCGTTTTGATTTTAATAAGGCACCTGGGTGTTCAAGAGCTTTGGAACAGTCCGATACACTGGTGGCATGGCCTGGATGGGTCTTCCTTGACGAGTAAGCAGTGACGTGTAACAGAGGTGGTTTGAAACCATAATCTAATGAGGTAGGCTTGCCTGAAACCAGGCTTTGACCTATAGGCCCATAGGGATAATCTCTTAGTGTAATAGTTTTTGTTAGGCTACCATATTAATAATAACCAGTGGTTCCATTGAAATGAAATCTATGGCAGTTTAGCCTGAAAGGAACAGGTAGGCTAATGTTTTCTGCAGTGTAAACAACAGCTGTGGTTTATGTTTATGTGGTTTATTCAGTTATTTTCTTGTGTCCAAAGCTACAGATAGGCTATTGTAGAGTACATGCCTGCATTATTATGAACAGAAAATGCATGCTCTACTGCTCAGTCTCAGTCTTTACATATATTCATCGTGGTCCATTATTGACTAACCAACATGAATTGGCTCATATGGTGAAACAGATATAACTAAAAGGCAGGCAATCCTTTAGCAGGGTTAAGGGAAATAGATGCACACCATCAGTAGCCAATCAGGATCATGGCAGGCTACACTTTCATTTGAAGTCAGCAGTAAGCTACTTGGGCACCAAGCCTTGTAAGAGGAAACCTAATAAGCAGCTCTATTGTCAAAGTTCAGGACTCTCAGTGTCGTTTTGTGATGCCATTCCTTTTCAACCTAGCACTGTATCAATTACAGTGTTAGTTCTTGTTAACAGATTAGCAAATGTGTTTCTTTAAGTAAGAAACTGGTGAAACATTTACTTAAGGCTCAATTGGTAATAATACCATAATCTATATACTGTATTTGAGACAAGCTACTTTCATATTTGGTGTCATATAACAAACACACACACACACACCTACCACACAACACTTTACATGGTTGATGGGGACAAGTTTTTCTTGGAGGTTAGTGTACAGGCTCCCTCCCTGCATCTCTTCCTTCTCTCTCTCTCTCTCTCTACCAGTCTGTGCTAATGACTACATTACCCAGCAGCATCATGACTAGTGAAGCTCCGTTGCCTTGCAGATTATGCCTGACCCAATTTCTGCAACAGCCTCCCTATGTTCTGGGCAAATGGATGGCGTTAGACAACAGCAGTGATTTATGGGCAACTCCAACGCCAGCGGAGAGGTGCAGGAGGATGAATTTGTGACACACAGGAGAGGCAGAAAAAAAGGGAGAATGATACAGAGTGCTCATGAAAAGGAGCAATAGCTTTGGGTGAATGAAGCTGTTTATTAGTTTCGCAGCGGTCATTATGTCACGAGGTTTGACGGTATTGACAGTAATACACCACTCTCATGGACGGATGTTTGCGCACCACTGACTTGTGGAAAATCTGCATGACCTGTCACCTGGGGATATTTAATTTACTGATAGATAAAAAAAGAGAGCGATGGAGAGGTGAGAAAGAGAGAAGGGGTTGTGTTATGTATCTCCTAAATGGCAGGTGTGAATTACAAATTTTAATGGCCGGGCAATGAAAATGATTTGAAGTGGTTTAAACGGCAAAGAGACAGCGGCTGGCATTGCGGCGAAGATTTGTTGAGATGATGTGTTGTGCCTCAGGATTCATCAAACCTGACTGCTAAAGTGAAAAGCAACTGTAATTCACTTTGTGGGATAATTTATGATGGGAATAATGGAAACTGTGGGCAAGATGGAGAGAGAGAGAAAGGGAGGAAAGAGGATAGGCAAGAGGAATCCTGGGAACTCTTTTTATCCCCTGGAAAGAAGTATTTACAAGATTTAAATGACTTGAATGTCTCATATATATATATATATATATAGGCCTATATATATATATATATATATATATATATATATATATATATATATAAACCTAACCTTTTCAGTGCTTGAGCACAGTACATTTGGTTCTCTGATGGGCCTACTAACACACAAACTGTGAAATAAGGACACCCAGTCATTTTTTGGGTGCGCAACCAAATTCTGAAAACTTGTGATTCAAAAAGTCATTCAGACCATTCTGAAATGGGCTGCATTTGCATCGTATGAACTTCTGGAGGCATGAAGGACTGGGGGTGGGGAACAGCAGCTCATTTGCATTTAAAGATACAGACATAGAAACAGCCCACCCAGAACAGGACTGAAAAAAGACATGCTAGAATGCATAATCTGAGTGGTATTTTAAGCAAAAAAAAATCTCTCTAGGACCTAGAGACCTATATTAACTTTTTGAAAAGGAGTATAATAGAGGACCTTTAACAGTAACATTTTGAACCATCATGGCACCACATCTTGCCATCTTCAGGATAACATGTTACACCACAGGCTTAGAACACGGGCCACATTTGGCGATATCTTGTTTGCCTCATGATGTTATACTCTAACGCACTTCATGAAGGCATCACACTCCATGAAGGCATTAAATATGTTTTCCTGAAGACATTCTATGAATACTGTGCACTTCATCTTTTCCATATTTTCTAAGTCTCCTTTACAGTCTAGGCAATTGAATGATCCGGCTCTCATTAATTTGATGTCCAGTTTGGATGTTTATGTATGTATTTCTACATTGGAGAGGAAGGTAATGAAATACAACACTATGACAAGATGCAGAGCCATGAGTCTGCCTCAAGACAAGAGTTTTAAAAGCGATCGCAATGCATTAAGCCAGACAACTCTCAAGACCTGTTTTGCTCCTTAAATGAATTTGAGGAGAGCCTAACAAGGTTGCAGAGCCCGGCCCTGTCATCCACCTGACTTTTCCAGCTACTGTATTCATGGACCAATGGTTAAACAGGAGAGCTTGGGCCAGAAGCAATTTTTTTATGATTCTGTTTTACATCAACTGGAAATGGAGGAGCTGAAGGGAAATCGTGTTTGGCCCAATCCCACAGCTCCACCTCTACAGACAGCCATTTCAGCCATTTTAAGAACATCGGCAATGGCCTCTATGCAATGGACGGATAGTACACATGGATATGAATGATGAATACGATTTTAAAGCAACCAATTCAAAGAAAGGCTTTTTTGGCCACTGCAGAATAATGTCCATGGCAATCACTGTTCCAGTTTAGCAGCTGTTGAATTAAGATGCCATAATGACTAAATGCAAGAGGCTACATGTAGAAATTAGAATTATTAGCTTTTGCTCAGCAAAATCAATTACCTTCAACATTCTATAATTGATATTGCATACAATTTTCAGTTATCCATCTGTAAGGATAATGGGGGAGATTATCTTGAAAGGCTTAACAAGGGTGATCATAAGAGCTCAACGCTGCAACAGTTGTTTTGTGGTCGCTCCTCCTCTCCCCTCTCAGTCCCTCCCCGCCCATCTCCCCCAAGACCCCCTCCTAGGAGAGGAGCAGAGAAGATAAAGCATGTCATTATTCTATTAAAGACATACAATTTCTGAAATGGGGCTTGCAGCAGTCAGCAGAAGTGCAGGCAGCTTCTTCAATATCCTGGACATTATTTGCTCGTTTAGTTAAATGATGTTTCTAATTCCCTCATAATTACTTGTAATGAGGCTGTCTCTCTCATTTTGATGCGGCTTTATCTTAATACAGAATGGCATCCTTTTTAGGGATAATTACCTCTTGTGAGGCTGGGAGTGAGGCTGGTTTGTTGTGAGCTGCACACGCGGCAAATTGCCTTGTTTCCTGCCATCTTGCCTTCCCGCAAATTGGTAAATTAAGTTTCTCGGCTGGGGCATTAGAACTGTTAAGTTTGCTTTCCCGGCTCCCTTAAATGATCAGGTTGGCTGACAGAGAGATGCCTGTTTGGAGGAGGGGAAGGGGGGGGGCTGTATGTCTGGAATCTTTATCTTATGGTTTGAGATTGTTTATTGTTATGTTGTGGAAGGGCTACACCTTGTGTGAGGTAAACAAAACAATCTTAGAAAATAAAAATCAACTCAGTGTAACAACATATAATATCATACCAACACTACACTACATAATATGACCTTTATCCCCAGTCATTTAAAAATCAGTTGTAGAAGGGACACCATTTTATACATAATACATGATCTTACCACTTTGTCATGCTCACAATTACTTTATCTGCGAGATGGATTATCTGTACTAGAGCAGCCTATTGTTAACAAGCGTGACTGGGTCCTCCTCTCTTAGCAGGGTTGTGTTGTTCGTCTAAATGGCCAGCGATACCCCAACCACAGCTGTGGCCCGGCCGGCCTGCTCGGGGGTTTTCATTTCTAAGTGCTGAGGTGTCGCAGACAGTTTGGCTCTACACAAGCCTGTTACACGCCGATTAAAGATGGGGGGGGAGTGGTCCCGGGCGGCCATGTACATTTACCCAAACCACAAAAGGGTCTAACGTTTACGCCCAGCCAATGACATGACCTTCAGACAAGGGCCCTGCTGCTGGGCTTGATACTGGAACCTGTCTGGAGGAGCCCTGTGGACACACACACACACACACACACGCACGAACACACGAGCACACACACACACACAGGAAGGAATCATATCTTTCATATTGGAGAACACTCCATCTGCTATGTCCTGTTTAGTTAGAGGATACTGCTATTACTGGGAAATATATGACAGCACTGTGTTCCTTATGTGTACGGTAGGCCAGTTTTGGCCAGCTTTCTGTCAAACTCACTCAATGATCTTCTACAAGATAGACATTTTATGGTATGTCAACAATTTAGTGGATATTTCGAGCATTTCTAAGCATCACTAAATAATTCAAGTCGAATTCCAGTCAGTCCTCTCCCCACTGAAAAGAGAACAGAGACCATCACCCATTGCCTTTTAATAGTAGGCCTGGGCACATAAACACACCCTCAAGTGTTTCTTGTTTATGCTGGTTTGCGATCTGTTTGTTATGAGATTCGATAGCGGTGTCTTTTCGATACAAATAGTTGGTGTCTCTTTGTAACAACCAAGTGGTCTCCTTCACCTCCAGGGGTGTGGTGTATAGAGAGATGATCTGTCACTTCTGTCTGAGAGTGGCTGTTGACCGTATCCCCTCCAGCACTCCACAGGGGAGCACAACCAGAACTGCAGACTATCACCTGACAGCTCATTAGGGACCCCTCCCCTGGAAGGGAATATATTGTCTTTGATGGGTGTGAGAGAGAGAAAAAAAACATGGGGTCAGGGAAATCCGTGTGAAGTGTCAGTCAAAGAAACAACCCACCTGCGATTTCTGTTCTCCCTGGGTGAGAGCATATCAGCCGCCGCACGTCAAATGGATGCGTGGCGTGCTTGTTAAGGCGTCAGTTGAAAACCTTAGGGTGCCTTGTCAAATCAAGGAAGATGATCTTCAAACTGTTGGATCGTTTTCATTTCAATTAATATTTGCGTCGCGTCGTCTTTGAGTTGATTGAAGTGACCGCTGCCAGTCAAAGTTAAACTGTCTTCTCTTTTTCTGCCTGCTCTCCCTCGGGAATACGAAGCATTAATATGAGTCTTTGATATCACTCCGGTTCAGTAGCACTATCATAAAACCCCTGATGGTCTGCCAAAGTGTGTTTGTGTGTGCGTGTGTGTGTGTCTGTCTCTGCATGTGCACATTTAGATGAGTGAGTGTATGTGTAAACGGGGACCAGGGATTTCTTTGAAAACACATTTGTAACCATTAGTTGAGTGTAAGGTTACATGTGCAGAGTGCATCCTCCATACTGGTGTCAGAGTTTCTGTACGGCTCTACTGGACAGTGATGTGGAGGAAGGGCGAAGGGGGGGGTTGCTGGAGCCTGAGCGTCCCACCGACGATGCATCACGGCAGGCAGGCAGTAACCCGAGCCCCCCCTCTGGCCCTGGTGCGGCCTGCCACAGCACACTCCCGTTCGGCCCTCCATCACGCCCCAGGGATGCTTTTAAAGAGATTTGGTCAGCGAGAAAACAGCTCTTCAAAAGAATCGTCGTCACATTAGAAAGTAATTAGTAGAGCCCAAGGCCAAGTATCCCCTGACTAATTCTACACCCCTAAACAATCCGTCTTGGGAGCAGGCGGTGGGGCAAGGCAGCCTGCAGTGTGCAGGAGGGTAGAGCAATTTGGGGAGAGGGCATTCCCATGGTTCTGCAGATGAGAAACCGTGAGGTCTTCGGGAAAGGTCACCAAAGAGTCTGACTAATGAGGAGTGGCTTACACTGATTAGGCAGATCAGGTGTTTCGTGCAAGGTGTGGTGTGTGGCGTTGGGATTCATGCAAGGTGTGTGTGGGGTTGGGATTCATGCAAGGTGTGTGTGAGGTTTGGATTCATGGGGGGGTTATGGTGTTGGGGTGTTTTTGTGTGTAAGGGTGAAGTTGTCACAGAGTGGCCTTTGTACAGAAAATGTTCCTGTCCATTTATGTAGCTCTGTATATTTCCCAATGACTTGCTTTTGAATGTTGACCATTAAAACATATTATTAATGACTCACACCTACAGTATAGCAAACAGTTACCTCAACACAAGAATAGTAGAATTATTTGGTTGTGCTGTTGACTTTTACTACTCTGTAATAGAGTTCCTGTTCCTCTCAAAGGATCTTCGATAAAACCTTCTCACTACCCAACCACCTGTTCTACTGAGCCTGCAGGGTCCACTGACAACCTCACCTTTCACTCTGAGACAATACAAATGTGATTTGCACTGGGGGTAGGGGGTGGAGGGGTCTGGTTAAAGCCCCATGCTGCAGGGTAGGACCCGACACCACCCCCTCTCAGAGCGTCACAGGTTTCATGGCCGCTACACCCTCCAGGACATGGGAGAACACACGGAGGGAGAGAGTTACAGATAAAGGAGAGCAGTGAGAAGGGCAGAACGTCTTACATCTCCCTTTGTGTAGACACTGGTAATCAATTTTTTCCACAGTCATAAAGACCTTGCACTTCTTTAGACGGATCCACTCAAATTCATGCTTTGGTACATCAATCTTTTCAGTACCATGTCTCTGCAATTTCTGTACCTATGCATCTTTACCTCATGTTACCTGAGACCCTATAGGCTTAGTTAATCTGAGTTAAGCCTCGGAATCACCCTGGGAAGAAAAGGGTGGTTTCTTCAAAGCATGGAGGTAGGTGAGGTGAGACACGTGGGGTCACGGAGGAAAACATACACTTGTTAAACCAGTAAGACCCCGAACCTGCGCTGAGCAATTGGCCAATTAGGAAGTGGTCCGTCATGTCAAAACCATTTGCAAAGGGGAGGCTTAACCCGCCAGGTTCAAAGGTCAGGATCAAAGGGTGTCCCCCATGGGACTGCACTGAGACCCTTAAAGAAATGCTGATCCTCTGCTTTTGTAAAGGAATCTCCTCATTACAATAAATCTCCAGTGTTGGGGAGAGCCAGGAGTGCTATAGGTACAGTGGCTATATGATAGCTCTAGCCCTAGGGCCTTCTTCTCTTAGTCGATTTGTGGATAAAGGCTGATAGAAGATAGTGGTTGCCAGTAGGCTAGTGGCCTTTCATTTGCTCAGGTCAGAACTTTAGAGGGATCACAGCCTTTCGTGGCTTGAAGTGACCATTGCTGTGTGGCTGTTTAGCCTCTGGTGTGTAGCTGGGTCTTTGACCTTGCCCAAAGATTAGTATCCTATCTCAGTCTTTTGTGTTGCTCTCTCACAAATACATGCTATGGTTGAGTTCTTCTGAATGCAAAAGTAACACGTGGCATTTCTCTTGTGTATTATTAGGCTAAATACCTGTATAACAAGTATGTCACTGTTATTTCTACAGCGCCTAAGATGTGTCACAATTATTGTCACCCCTGCACTTTGTGCACCCTCCCTTTGCCAATATATCAGCACTGAGTCTTCTGCTATAATGCTTGATGAGGTGGGAGAATACATAGCAAGGGATCTGAGACCATTCCTCCATTATCTCTTTTCATTTGTGTATTCTCTGGTCATCCCCATGTTGATGTATGACGAAGGGAGTTTGGTCATATTTAGTGTACCTTGCAGTGAAACATGGTCATGGATGACCACTTAAGACTCAAGGGAACAAAAAATGCCAATCCCAATAAATGGGATTATACTTAAATTAGATTGTGTTCATAATAATTTGACACCTGTTTTTTTTTGAAAAATCTATGAGCAATAGTATCACATTAATATTGAAATATCACAATAAATTAGCATACTACTGAGCATACAGACATAAACATCTGATAAATAAAGCTTTTTTTTTCTCATCTTTACCAAGGGTGCCATCATTCTGGAGGGCACTATTTCTGCTTTCTGTGTATTGTCCTGTAATTTGCCATGATGAATATGTTCCATGAAGTAAATCCATGCTTTGGCTTTGACATTCAGCATTATTTGTTGACAAAAAAGTCCTGGAAGATAAGGCTTTAGCTGAAAACCTCAGAAATCCCAAACAATTGATTATCAGCCTAGTCCTTTGACAAGGGATACCACAAGCACCCAGGGGAACAATAACTCTCAAAGCCCTATCGCTCAAAAGAAGCCTCCATTCCAATAAACATATTTCACCTATTGTCACCTGTGGTGATATGAGTGTAAGTGATGCCTGTGCTTGAAGAAAAGGCAGAGATTCCAGCTGAGGAGGTGGAAAGAAGTTACTTCATTGGGGGGATTATCTGTGGCAGGTAGTCGAGTGACGCCTCTCCTCTGTTAGCTGTCGTAGCCTGTCAGGGAAGAACATAGATGGCTATGGGGGAATATATAGTCAAACCTTAAAACCGCACCCCCCCCACCCTGTGAATCACCATGTCAGAGTCTTTTCAGGAACCCCTCTTTGTTCCAGTACTCTGCCCAGCTGTATGATACTCTGTGTGCTTCTGTGAGCCCCATAGATGGCCAAAGGGGTAGAGGAAAGGGAGAGGAGTAGCAGTTTGTTCTTCCTGCAATTAGCATTCACGGTTAGCTAAGCAGAACTAATGCAGCGAATCTTTGCGTCTCGGGTTACCTGTTGCTCCGCTGGAGTACCTGCGGGCCAGATTAAACTGTAGCGAGATGACAAACCCCCAGTGTATCCATTACAACCCTTTTATTATTAGCTGTGTTATTGGTAATTCCCTTTGAACGGCCATGACAAAAAGCAGTGCATTGGCTAAATCTAACTTCAAAAAACAACACGGTAAGGGTGTGGGCAACAGGATATTGATAGTGTTATTTAAAAAAAAAAGTAGCCTCTGCTTACAGTAGCAATATTAAATTGATACTTGGGCTGTTGTGGCACTGATAAAAGACAAAACAATAGCACCTGTCTGCGGCTTGTTTAAAGGAAGAAAGAGTGTTCTGTGACATCCGCTACTGCCGTCAATCAGCATGCCTATCTCAGGCTGAAGTGAGAGACACTCTCTACCACTCGATCACTCTTTCTCCCCCTCTCTCTTTCTCACAAACATGCGTTTCTCCTCTTTCTTCCTTTCTTGTTTGCTCTTTTAACTTCTTTTTTGCCCCCTCAAGAATTCCTTTATTTCTAAAATGGAGCTGTTTTTGTGGAGGCATCTCCGGTATGTTCTTTAGCATGTAGGTCAAGGCAGCATGATCTCACGCCTGTCTTTTCAACATGGCAGGATCAGGATATGGGCTCATCGTGTCACCATTAAAGGACATGGAGTAAGCTTTTATGATCTCATGAGTCTTAAGTGACATGACTACATGACCACCTCACAGCTGTTCTCACGCAGTTCCAAAGCAACGCCCATAGCATTAAGAGGACGATAGGCTGCACACTGTTGTTCCTAATTAAACTGCTTTTGCTAATTGTTCGTTTTTAGTCGATCAGTCATGTTTGTGTGCTCTAGTAACACTGATGTGTCACATGACTTGCACAGAGTTAGTGGTGGGAAAGATACACTGGGAGTTGGACTCACAAACCAAACAAAAACAGAGAAATCACAGCCCACGTTTATACAATTTCATGCAAGGTCATGCAATGTAGCATAAGTACAGTATTGACATTAGCCAGACAGACCAAGCTACCTCCCCTCTCTCATACCCTGTGTTTATCCTGGGCTAATCATTAGCAGATCTGGAGTGTTCCCTGATCAGTTACAAATAGGTATAAGTGGGACAAATGTTGGCGATTGATCCATTAATCACTGCCACTATAAGCAGGCCACTGCAGCCACACTGGGCACAGGGAGGACACTCTTCACAATCAATAGAACTTCCTGTGTTGTTGGCTCTACTGAATTCTCCATTGCTAGGCTCGAATGTTTCCCGTGTATGAGTGAGGGACGATTGCCCCCACCCGACAGAGGAGACTTTAGTTTGACCCCTGTATGTCAGTGTGTACGTACGTGCGTATTTATATACAGTATGTGCGTCTGGCGCACGTGTACCAGAGCCCACTGGGCGGTCTCCACAATTCAACTTTTCCCATTGCCAAGTACATTTTGTTTTGTACATAAAAAACTATGCTTGGTGTCTCTGCTGCATTCACATGGCAGATTTCCTCAAGGCGTTTGCGTGTTGCTTTTCTTCATCTATGGAGCAGCTCGGTCGGAGCCTTGGGGCGCCCTGCTCTGCTGAAGCGAGGCAGCTCGTTTTTTATCAGTGCTGAAAAGTTGAAAATATTGTAACTTTTCGGCGGAGTGCCGAGGAAGTGCTCTGTTGATACACTTGCTCTGTCACTTGGCAACGAAAAGCATCAGCCAGGGGCAATGTGGTGCAGCTCGCTTTTTTTAGCAGCTTGCAAAATCTTTCATGTGAACTTAGTCTATTCTACTCAGGAGCCCATCTACTCTCTAAATCCACAGAGTTCAGAGCTTGAGGTGTTAAGCTCTTTTGGTGGTTCTTCTTAGACCCTGTAGAATGCTTTGAGCAGATCCACTATGGCAGCAGGATTTTCATATTAATTGTTTTAATCATCCATCCATCCATCCATCTTCATCCGCTTATCCACGGTCGGGTCGCGGAGGCAGCAGTTCCAGCAGGGGGCCCCAGACATCCCTTTCCCTAGCAGCATCAACCAGCTCTGCCTGGGGAATCTTTAGCCGCTCACAGGCCAGTGCGGAGATGTAGTCCCGCCACCTGGTCCTGGGTCTACCCCGTGGCCTCCTCCCAGCCGGACACGCCTGGAACACCTCCCTAGGGAGGCGCCCAGGAGGCATCCTCACTAGATGCCCGAACCACCTCAACTGGCTCCTTTCGACGCAAAGGAGCAGCAGCTCTACTCCGAGTCTCTCCCGGATGATTGAACTTCTCACCCGATATTTCAGGGAGACTCCAGCCACCCTCCGGAGAAAACTCATTTTGGCAGCTTGTATCCGTGATCTTGTTCTTTCGGTCATGACCCATCCTTCATGACCATAGGTGAGGGTGGGGACGAAGATAGACCGGTAGATCGAGAGCTTTGCCTTTTGGCTTAGCTCTCTTTTTGTCACAACAGTGCGGTAAAGCGACTGCAGAACCGCACCAGCTGCTCCGATGAACTCCTTCACTTGGGGTAAGGACTCATTTCCTACTCGGAGCGGAAAAACCACCGGTTTCCTGCTGAGAACCATGGCCTCAGATTTCGAGGTGCTGATTCTCATCCCAGCCGCTTCACACTCAGTTGCGAACCGATCCAGAGAGTGCTGGAGATCGCAGGCCGATGATGCCATCAGGACCACATCATCTGCAAACAACAGCGACGCGATCCCCAGTTCACCGAACTGCAAACCCACCTCCCCACGGCTACGCCTCGATATCCTGTCCATGTAAATCACAAACAGAATTGGTGACAAAGCGCAGCCCTGGCGGAGGCCAACCCCCACCGGAAAGGAAACCGATATTTCACTGATATTTTAATTCACAACTTACTTTCAAATAAATGCTTACATTTTAGACCAAACAAAAAATATGATAGGCCTACTGTATATGCGGTCTCTATAGATCTAAATCTACATAGAAAAGCCCACGCCACTTACACACTCAATAACTGTACATGCTGACGACATGCATCATGGGTGGGGGATGACAGGTTCACTGTGCACTTGGTTCAGAGTATACTGAAGTCTGAATGATGTAAACTTGAAGGTTTTTGTATGCATGACGCATGCTGATTTAAATCATGCATAAAAAGCATAACTAACTATAAATTGAAAATGTTGCTGACATTTTTGTTTTACCAATATAAATATGTGTGCTTATAAGTAGCCTAATATACTGTAGCCTAATCTATGAAAATGTATCATATTTTACCCACTGGTCCAAAGCAATTGCATTTAGTGAATGTTATATGCTTGTGTTCAATACACATGTTTAATACATTTTGTCTCCAGACAACCAGAATCAGAGAGACAGGGAATTATTTGAATTATAGAGAACTCAACATGTGAATCAGTGTGTCATAATGCAAAGTGTGTTATGACTGAGGTGAAGCAGCTCATTGGTCCATTTCAATGCAGAGTGCTCTCTGTCCTCAATGTAGTAGGTCTGTTTATCTCACTCAAACTCATTGTTGAACTTCCACCATCTCTACATGCTGATCCAATCTAAATAAAAAGATCCAAATGTAATAAAGGACAAAGCATTTCCTTATTAAGTGGAACACAGAGCTGTAGATATCTCATCTCAATGACAGAGAAAGAGCGAGAGAGAGAGACAGAGAGCAAAAGTGTACAAGTGTGAGACAGAGATAGAGAGATAGAGATAGAGAGTTGCAGTGTGATTGTTGGAGGTTTAAGGTTACTGACTAATTTCCCTGTCGTTACCTGCCGACTGCAGCAGATCCGGCCATCCTGTGTTTTTGAACAGCGAACAGTACAATCTGTTATACTGTAGTGATCACTAGCTCTTCCTCCACCAATGATTACCTGTAATTACCCATTTTCCCTCCCTCCCTCTCTCTCTCTCTCTCCCTCTATCTCTCCTGGGCTATTACCCTAACAGGCTGTTGTATAGCAGAGAGGAGGTGTGTGGAGAACAAGGCAAGCTTTTATGGACTCCCCGCCAGCAGCACTCCACGCCACCCCATTTTGAAATTATCAGGTCCCCTTGCTTTTGAAGTCTCTGTAAGCACCACCTCCTATTTACGAGATGGCTATGTACTTAAAGGTCACAGATTGATCAAGAGGTCCTAAAGATGGCCTTTTCACTGAAAGCACCACAATACCCTCGCTTCCACTGTCTGGGTTGGAAAAAGAGAAAGATGAAGTGCATCTATTTCCCAAAGTCAGATGTATTTAGACTTTAATGCACTATTCAATTGAAAATTACACAATTGTGTAGGGAATTTACATAGAGCATAGCATTTTTTTTTGCAATACTTTTCTAGCCATAGTCTGTTAGCTTAAATTTTTTTTTTTTTTTTAGAAGTTTAACACATTCTAGAAAATGTCTCTTCCTTAATGTTGCCACTGTAACATCAATGTGGATGACTGGGCAATGGGCCTCTCATTCAAATAGAGGACTGTGGCTCAAACCAAACAAGAACAACATTTAATTATTGATCATCAAACCCTGGCATGAGCAATATGGCAAAGGGAAACACAGTAACTACTAATACATGACGAACTGAGTTTGTTAAAGCAATTGTGCTTTGCTTTAGCAATTTAAAACTCAAATGTGATCGCCACTAGAGGTTTGGCCCTGTCTGCCAATGTCATTTTTCAGTTTTTTACAGATTATGGAAGTGTAAATTGTAAGCTTTCAAATGACTGCAAATATTTGAAGAAGATATGCTTCTGTGAATGTTGGTACACCTGAGATCATGAAGCAGAGAAAAAGGGCTTCAAAGATTCAGAGCTGTTCACACTTCTCACAGGACATGGATTTTGACGACACAATATGACTATTCAGTGATCCTAAAACTGTTGTTTGTTATTGAGTGGGTTCTTCGCAACCTCAATTTTCATAATATAAAAAAAAAGGAAAACAGGGGAAAGAAAAGTGTTTTGCCCTCTAGCGCATTTTGAGGACTGCAGACATCAGGACCAAACTTCCAGTGGTGGTCACAAATGTTCGAGTGATATACAGTAAACAGTAATATCAACACTGTAGAAAACTGTTTATAAGCCAAATAAAAAAAGGTTGCTATTCTGATGGTGACTTGTTCATTACCAATAAGGCTTGCAACACCCTATTTAATGCAATCTAATTTAATTAAGTATTTATAGAAATGGATGTCCCTATAACGGGTCTCATTTAGTATTTGCAGATGTACTGTGTACCGTACTTCCCCACATCTCCCTGTGAGAGAGATAAAGTATTATATAAATTAATCTGCTCAAGGTATCCCATGCCAAGTTGGATGGCCTAATTTAGGCTTGCTCAGAGTCCACTAAAGTTCCCTAAAACTATAGCACATTAAAAGAGAAAGCAGTCAGAAGAGTAAATGCATCATTGGCCATTATACTGAACTTAAATAGATCAACCTGTTCGACATTATTTGTATACATCTGTTAATGTCTTCATTAAAATTAAATAAGATTTAACACAAAATAAAAAATATATGAATAATAATGACATGGTTAGAGGAAAATGGAAGAATTTGACTGAACATAATGAGCTATCGCATTTATACTCCAACATGCTTAGTGTGGGCGCCATGGCATTGATTCAGCCTGGTATTCGTTTAACTAATGTAATCCCCCGATCCAGAGTGTTTGTCTACAGCCTGCTCACTCAGAGCGCCAATGCATCAGCATCAGACACAGCTGTATAAAACACACAGGCTCCATTCATCATAGGCTCCCATAGAAAAGTCCCTCCATTATTATTATTGATAGCCAGCGCCTTTAGCCTGTCTATTTGTTAGCCAATGGTGACTGGATGGATGGCAGAGGGCCAGGCGGTTTGACGGGTGCCATTTTGGCCTGCTGTCTTTAAAATATGCACGCCGGAAGCGCTCGTTGGAAGTCTGTGCAGCCGTTGCATATTTATTGATCGTCTTGCTCGTCGATAATCTGATGCGTGTCACATTTGACAACGTTATGCGGAGAGGGGTCATGGCTATGGGGCTAATGAAACTGTTTGGGGGGGGTGGGGGGGGTGGATGTTGTTTTCTACAACATTAACCTTGCAAATGGTTGTCATAGAGTGGCTTTTCTCGCATGGGCATTGCCTCAAGAACCACCCCCACCCAACCACCCCCGCCACAGCCCTGCCTACATCACAACACACCGCTCTCAACTCAGCCAACTTTCGCGTGGTTGACATTAACATTAAACAGAAAGCCGCCATTAAAAATCCCTGTGTTTATACACAAAGCTAAATGTAGTGCAGCGGTCCAAATAAATGGAAATCTTATTTCCATCACAATAGCGCTTGTGGCAAAACGCTGAGTGATTTGAAAAGTGTCCCGGCTGTCTTCGGGCAGCTGACAGATGAGCTAAAGATGATGTAAGGGCCTGGGTGTGTAGCGGGGGGAATGGCTGCCACTGCACGGGCCGGAGTTAAACCCCTCCGAAATGACTAATCTTACATAATAATATCCTCATGTGTCTTTATAAGAGCAGGCCGTGAACAAGGAGACAGCGTCCTCTGGTACGGTCTATGAAGCCTCAATAATAATGTTATGGGTCCTGAGGTATAACCTCTCAGTATGTGATCTCAGGCTAATATGGAGGCTCTAGCTTCTTCGAGGACATCAATAACAATGACGATCGCCATAACCGCATCCTTCAAAGAGCCACCGTAACAAAACACTGCGAGTCTGTGAGAAAACACTGAATGTGTACTCCCAGGGTGGCATTTCCAGGGTAATGCCATGGATCTTCGGCATCACACATGCTGTATTAGCGGGCCAAGAATCCAAATGTGCAGAGTCAGAGTAGACAGACAGACAGAGAGACAGACAGACAGACGTCAGACAGACAGACAGACAGACAGACAGACGTCAGTCAGACAGACAGACAGACAGACAGACAGACAGACAGAGACAGACAGACAGACAGACAGACAGACAGACAGACAGATAGATAGATAGATAGATAGATAGATAGATAGATAGATAGATAGATAGATAGATAGATAGATGGATAGATGGATAGATACTTTAATAATCCCTGTAGGGGAAATTTGGGGATTCAGCAGTGGTAATGTATAGCAGCAGTGGGAAAAAAGTA
Organism: Borostomias antarcticus; assembly: GCF_949987555.1. Lineage (NCBI taxonomy): Eukaryota > Metazoa > Chordata > Actinopteri > Stomiiformes > Stomiidae > Borostomias > Borostomias antarcticus. The sequence goes on from NC_140235.1 coordinate 3,866,229, forward strand.
CAGTGGAAAAAAGAATATACATAGAGAATATACATAAAAGATTAATTAAATTACAAGATATACATACAGTGCATAGTCTGTATGAATATGTATAATAATACTCAAATAGACATCGTACAAATCAAATCAATTCAAATTAAATTAAACTTTATTTGTAACGCATTTCATACACAGAGGCAACACAATGCGCTTTACAGAGAGCAATGGGGGATGGACACAGGTCCTACCCCACATATTCCAGAGGGAAGAAAAAAATGATCTGATCTGCCACAGCTCCTCATGGAGGGGATGAGAGGGGTTGTCCAGGATATACTTCTGTTTGTCCCTCATCCACCTCCAGGCTGTCCAGTTGTTTGCGCCACGACAGAGCTGGCCTTCCTCACCAGCTTGTTCAGTTTGTCTCCCCAGACCTACAGTAGTGCTGCCTCCCCAGCAGGCCACGGCAAAGAACAGTGCAAGAGCAAGAAACACATAAAAGGTTCAAAAAAATGAAATGCAAAAAAGGACATTTAAAACAAAATGCAGGAAAAATAAAATACAGGAATAAAAGTTACAGTGCAGTGTATGAATGAATAATTATTTGATTTAATAAAAAGCAGCGGATTTAATAAAAAGTCTTAAGTCTTGATTTAAAAGAACTGAGAGTTACAGCAGACCTGCAGTTTTCTGGGAGTTTGTTCCAGATATGTGGAGCTGCTTCTCCATGTTTTGTTTGAACTCTGGGGACAGAAAGCAGGCCTGTGCCAGATGACCTGAGATGTCTGGATGGTTCATAACGTAGCAGTAGATCAGAAATATATTTTGGCCCTAAACCATTCAGTGCTTCATACACCAACAGCAGTATTTTAAAGCAATACATCGCGATATTTGGACCTTTACAAACATGTCTGGTGCTAATTCTCCAATTAGATTTACTAAAAGTAATCTGAATCGTCCAAACAGTCTACTCAGAAATATCGGGACGCAGCATTCAGTCGAAGTGCGCATGCGCAACGTTGTGCTTAAACAACACAGTAGTAGCTAACTATTCCGGCGTCTATGGATATCATGCGTTTTTTAGCTCAATGATATCATGGCGGAGGTGAGAAAACCAAAGCGAAAAATCACGGAGGAAGCCAGAAAAAGAAAAAGAAAATTTATTAACGTTACGACAGTACGACAGTGCACTTACTCGCAGAGCCTGAGGGGGCGCAAATCCGAGAAAACACGATGTGTTGCTTTAAAGTCAATTCTTTGACAGACAGGAAGCCAGTGACCTCAGAACTGGAGTGATGTGATCCACTTTCTTAGTCTTTCCAGATCCTACTGAGACATAAATCATTTAATCCTTTATATATTCTTCAGGTGTTAGTAGGCTTTGTAATTGTCTTAATGTGACATTCAGGTCTGAACACGTGACTGCACCAAGATTTCTGGCTTCGTTTGTGTTTTTTAACATTACTGATTGGAACTGAGTGCTGACTTTTAATCGTTCTTCTTTGGCTCCAAAGACAATTACTTCAGTTTTTGTTTAGTTGAAGAAAGTTCTGGCACATCCAATAGTTGATTTGTTCAATGCACTTACTCAGCACTTGTAAGGGATTATAGTCCCCTGGTGATATGAATTTGTGTGTTGTCTGTTTAGCTATGGTAACATATTTTGTTGTTTTCTATAATTTGAGCTAGTGGGAGCATGTAAATGTTGAACAGAAGAGGTGTACATCAAAGGACCTGAGCCTCCTAATGAATAAGTCTCTTTCCTATAGAGGCCCTCAGTGTTGTCCATTCACTCCAGTTTGTTGTTCATGTGCACTCCCAGGAACTTGTAAGAGTCCACCATCTCAATGTCCTCCCCCTGGATGGTAAAAGGGTCTCCCATGACCCTGCTGCTCTCTGGTAACCACCGTGTGTCACTTATATTTTTAAATCACTGTGCCTCTAGCCCCTTAGTGCTCGGGAGCCCTTTGCTCCTGGTACACAACCCCCATATTGATTGGAGGACTATCAGAATCGTATCCTGGAGCAATCAATGGGTGCGTTAAGTAGCTGAGCGCTCAGTGAGCGAATGCTCACTCTTAGCCCTTTTCCACCAAAGGAATTCTGGTTCGTGAACTGGTTCGTTTCAAAATTCCTGGAACCTTGGTTCTGTCCAGAGAACGGGCCCGCGTTTCGACCAGTTTTGAGCCGAACCGTTGTACGTCAGCCCACACCCATGATGTCGTCACGGTTCGCACTGAAAAACCTATTATTTTGTGGTGCCGGTTCGGAACCAGCTTTCGGGTTCCCGAACTCATTTCTTTTTGGTCTAAATGCTCGGAACCATTCTAAATTAGGTTCGCGAACCGGCACCGAACCGGTTCCCTCTTGGTGGAAAAGGCCTATCTGAGCGCTGAGCGGTTTTTAAAACCACTTAACGGTCTGCTCTAACTGAGCGCTGAATTGCTAGGAGACGAGAACTTTTCACCTGTTGTCAATGTGTGATTAACGAGCTGCGTCCCAACAATTCCCAAGCCAAAACGCTCCCCTTGTTTTTTTTGCTCAGGTGATGATGATTATGACGTGGTGTTTGGCTCAAACAGATCATAGTTCAAAACTGCTCACTTGTGCTCTGAGCAGATCAGTCTGAGCGTAACTGAGCAACCCGTTAAGTGAATTCTGATCACTGATCGCTGACTGAGCGCTCAGCTACTTAACGCACCCATTGTCACATTGTTTATTATCTGCCCTTTCTCCAGTCAAAGTGGACACTGTCCATGCCCGAGTTTGAGCCGGTGGACCTGACCTTGGTGGCCGAGGCTTACCATGACCTCTCGCGGGTTTTCAGTAAGAGCCTCTTCTCTGCCTCCTAGTCAGCCCTTTGATTGTGCCATTAACCTGTTGCCCGGTTTTCTTTGATACGAAGAACTTTGTGGCTGCATGCCCCACCTGTGCTAGAAACAAAACCCCTACTAAACTCGGGCCTCCTCCGCCCTCTACCTGTTCCCTGGTCTCACATAGCCCTGGACTTTGTCACCGGGATGCCCCCCTCTGGATCATTAGGTCGTCCTCAGACGAGCTTTACAGCGAAGTCTTATCATCTCGGTCTTCGATACATCCAGCCAGTTCCGCAGAACTCTCCACTCCTGCATCCCTCCTCAGTACATCCACATATGTTGGTGTGGGACGTCCTCTTAAGAGACTTCTGCAGGGTGGGCTTCAGGGTCCAAGTTTCCCAGCTGTATTGAGCTCAGACTCCACGGTCGCATGGAAGAAGCTCAGTTTGATGTGTCGAGGGAGATTGGAGTTCCACACACTATTCATGCCATTCAGGGCCCTCCATGCCAGCGCTTTTCTCACCTTAAGGTCCTGTTCTGATGAGTTGACCCAGGAACCCAGGTATCTGAAGTCGCTAACTTCTGCCAGAGCATTGCCCCTGCTGTCTTGAGAGGTGGGTGGTCCAGGATACCAGCCCCCCTTATTCCCTGAGCAGGAGACTGAGATAGCGGTTCAGAGTGTCCAGGTTCTGAGTGTCCAGGACCACATGTGCCAATGCTGCCGTATCTGGAAGAAGACCCGTGCAGCACTCCTCCATGCCTCCGCCCGGTCTCAATGAGCCACCAACTGCTGGCACACCCCGGCACCCCATTACATGCCTGGACAGAGTCTGGTTGTTCGCCAAGGACCTGCCCCTCCGGAAGGAGTCTAGGAAGCTGTCCCCTCAGTATGTAGGTCCCTTCGAGATCGAAGCTGTCATCAACCCTTGTGCAGGTTTGGCTACCGTCTACCAGTCCATTGTGCCACCCCTGTTCCTGCCCCTCCGCCACCTAGGCTCATTGAGACCATCCTACCTGGATGGTCCGGAGGCTTCTGGACGTGCGTTGTCGGGGATGTGGGCTGCAGTAACTGGTGGACTGGGAGGGTTACGGGCCTGAGGAACGTTCTTGGATCTTTTGGAGCCTCATTTTGGATCCCTCCCTGATCTCGGACTTCTACCGTGACCATCCTGGGGCTCTCCGCGGTCCGCCCGGTGGCGGCCGTAAGGGGGGGAAGGGGTACTGTCACGGCCTCTGCCTCTTCCTCTCGGGACACTGGTTGGGTTTCTTCCTCTTGGGATACTGATTGGGTCTCTCCCTCAAGACTCAAGTGGGCTCACCTGTTACTAGGGGTGTAACGGTACATGTACTCGTACCGTACCGTACGGTACAGGGCTTTCGGTACGGTACAGACATGTGCAGAGCGATCCGACAGATCATTCGAGCAGATCCCTTTCAGTAGACTGACGCAAAATATTTGTCACAGTTGTGACATTGGGCTATACATGGGAACCTTTGTAATCCCTCTCCCATGGCTGTTATTTGTCAAGTAGGCTACTAATTGTACCGCAAGGGTTAGGGTTAGGCTAAGGCCTACCATATTTTGCCAAGCACATAAGTCATTTGATATAGGCTACAGTCCCGTGCGACTTGTCTGACACAGCATTGTAGGCTATTACACTGGTCAACAAACATTGTTTTTTTGTTTTGTTATGTTGTTGTTGTTGTTTTTTGGGGGGAGGGCAGTGATGCAGCCTGAAATGTATTGCTGTTTGTAAATAAATGTATATTAAAAAGATTGATTCAAGTTCATTTTCAAAGAATAGAAAAGGAATCAGAGTAGCGCCGGCGCGCCGCTCCTGAACCGAACCGAACCGAGACGTCCGTACCGAGGTATGTACCGAACCGTGATGTTTTCGTACCGTTACACCCCTACCTGTTACTCATCAGGGGATAATCAGAGAGGCACACTTGAACCTCCAACTCATCAATTGCAGTATATCTACCCTGGGTCCCTACTCCTCGATGCCAGATCATTTGTTTGACAACGTTAGTTCTCGAGCTGTTCTTCCGAGCTTTATGTACTGCTGTGCTGCTCGCTGTGGAGTCTAACCCACATTCTTTTTAAATTTTTTGCGGTATCACGCCGCCGACTTGAGCCCGGAGCCAGGGTCCTTTCCCTTCCAGCCCAGAGATTTATTGTCCACGTTGTGGATTTCTTTTATTATAATTAAACAATCCTTATTTTTTTAGCATCCCGTTGTCTGAGTCTGCATTTTGGGTCCAGCACTACGTACAATTGTAACAGTTATGCTTTTATCTTAACTTGACTAGCTACAGTGCAATGATAGCTAGCAAATATTATTATTGGATAAGTTAGCGTCCTTACCTTAGCTATCAATACTTGATATACTAAGCTAGCTACTAGAAAGTTGTGAATATTCTATCTAAGTAGGGGCACGGTCTGTCAATCATAACTAATTGACAGTATTCATAACTACGCCCAGTTTGGCTGAATTGGGAAATTAAGGCTTAGAAAAAATATGTTTTAAAATAGCCTACATTTAAATGACTGAATAATAAAAAATAAAATATAAAAATTAAGCACATTTGTTTTGTTGCCTAAAGACAACAGACAAGTGTCAAATTCAACCACAATGTTACTCTTTTAATACACTGACAGGTTTTAAACATGGTAGATGGAGAGGTGCTATGGCTCTGTTAATGCCTCCCACTGTTAATCACTCCTGCCGAAACGAGGGGGAAAAGGGAGGATAAATGTTTGAGTGGAGAGGTTGAGCTCTTTCAGAGCTGCCCCTACTGTCCGCAAATAAAAGCCTGAAAAGGAGCTCTGACGACAGGCTAGAAGTGAGTCTGACTGGGCTTTGAAAACGCTGCCTCCTCTCCAGGCCTCAGCACTAATGCATCTGATTCAAAGGCTGCAAACGAGGGGAGAGAGGAGAGAGAGAGAGAGAGAGAAAGAGAGGAGATAGGGGACCTCTGCTACAGAATACAAAAGGCTCCAAGGTGTGCACTCGCTATTCAGTAATTGGCAAAAGAAGTTTCATTTCACTCAGTGATTTCCTGTCTTTTTACCGGCTTTGACAATTCTGATGCTTTTAATAGGGGTTTGAGTAGGGACTATTCTGTAAGCCTACACCCTCACCCCCCCCTCAAACATCAACCTGCCTGGCCATTCTGTGCTTACTCCATACCCACCCCCTTGAAAATGGAAAAGAAAAAGCATTAACCAGATTTTTTCTATCATTTTTTCTTTTGAATGCCTCTAAGCCCTGTAGCTTTAATCATTTCTGGATCAGACTCACTCCAAACAAGACAAGCCATTTTCAACATTCAATTACTACCTGAACAACATCAAAAAAGAAAGAAGTCAGGAACAGTGAGGGCAGTAAGAGAGTGAGAGCGAGAAAATTGTGAGGCATCTTCATCACAAAAATGCCCTGAATGCTTTGAAGGCCATTTTAATGAAAAACCAGTAATCTAAGAGATGGTTCTGACAATCACAAAATGTTTGCCGTCTCTTCCCTAGCCGCGAGCCCCTCTCTTTCCCCAGATGAATCGTGGAAGAGAGGGAGAGGGTGAATAGAGGCTAGGAGAAATGGGCCTGCAAATTACTACATTTCCACCGAATGCTGCTTTCATTACCAAGGAAAATATATCAAAAGGTACTTCACTCCGAAAGGTATTTTAATAATACATTACTTTCCCCGTAACTACTCTTAACCTTTAGATACAATGCATTTTGGATGAATGCAGCTGTCAGGGCTAGGTGTTCGGGTAATGAGACATCCAACTCTTATTTACAGTTGTCTATCCGTGGTGCTGTTGGTTGGGCTGTGGGGTAATCCTGTGTGTGCTGCCAGCCTGGTTGCATGCACAGCCGTTTCCTTTGTGCTGGTCATACTTTTTACAAGTTGAAGCGCGTCTTTCTCAGCGTTTCCGAATATTTTCCTATTCAAATGTATGGAAGGCCAGTGAAATAGGTCACTTTTTCAGTAAAGTAGCTCTCAATCCATAAATGAGGACTGATGTTAAAATGCTGCCCTATTTTTCATCATTGCCGAAATTGCCCATGTTGTTGCAAATGCTGGCCAGTAGATACAAATCAAGTAGGAAATGTGCGAACACCAACAGAGGTCAATAAAGCATGTTCACAGTTATAATGTGATTGATTTTTCTCTCCAGTCCTTTCCATATGGGATTCTGCAGTGCGCATATTGTCGATGATTACACAAAAACTGCTGATGGTTAATCATAATGGCTCGGGGTGAGCACTTTACTCTGCCTCTCTCTCCTTCTCATCCACACCCCTCATTTTCTCTTAGCCAGCTGATGGTTGGAAAGGTCAGCGTGACATCCATGTGTTCCAGAGCAGCATCCAGGGGGATCAAAGTTGAAAGAGAGGGCCTCTATCTGGGTTGTACATACAGGAGAACCCCTTTGCTGTTCTTCTACCCAAGGGCCTCTACTGCATTGGCGCTCTCCACAGACTGTCATTATATCGGTGGCGCTACAGTTCATTGGCTCTGGGGTCAGTCCGACAGTAAGTGTAGGATAGCTGCTTCTCAAGGGTCCTCTACTCAGAATCCCTATATTTTACTGCCAGAGGCAATGTAAACAGTAAACAGCACAAATAAACAGGTATGCAAACCACTGGCGTATGTTCAAACGGATAATGGATACTCAAATGGTGGTTCTTTGGAGGAAGAATGGCTTCTTATATAGTATGCCTGAAATAGACTGAATCTGTTGAAATGAAGGTAATATGAGTTTCCAAATTCTACACTTGAAAACACACACACACACACACACACATACACACACACACACACACACACAGACACACACACACACACTCCTCCAAAGAGATGTTCTCATACTGAACAGTAAAGACACTTTCTTTGGCCTAGTTTCGTTAGGAAAGGCCTCGCAGCCTTGCAGCTAGATCTCTCCAGTCGACAATAGTGTTAATTTTAGATAATAAGTCAAAAGAAGGCAGAGGATGAAGACAAAAAGAAAAGGAAAAGTTAGTAATGTAGGCTTATTTTTGGCAACACCAAAGGAATCAATGAGAATGGCAGCATAGTACTGTAAAAGGACACAAGACAAAACTAATTGGGACTAGACCTCTGCTGCAGCTGTGTAAGTGCCCTTTAAATACGCTCTCAGAGTGACTACCCTGTACTTTGCTAAGATTATCATCCACAAAATACGAACAAAGACACAAGCTATTAAGTATGCTAATTACAGGCTCTTTAATACATTTCAAGTACATTTTTCTTTACTCCTTCCTTTGAAGAAAAGAACCAAGTCCAAATTCATGTTAACAACGATGAAAGGCCTGAGACTGTAAATTGGCGTGTTAACCGGCAAAGTTGCTAATGGACAGTCCTAATTATCGCTGGCTTGCAAGGCTTCACAAAGAGAGAGGATCAATATGTATCGCAAGCGCCCTCCAGTCATTCATACGAGTCGGATGCTGACATTCACTTGGAGCGAGGCGCTACACAAGAGGGCATTATAGCGGTGCGGAGGATAAGGACTGGGAGCTGTCCTCTCTTTCCTTTCCACCAGGCGTTGGCTCAGAGAGGATACCTAATGGTTGGATAAAGGCTTGAGGGACGGCAGGCAAGGAGAGGAGCCTGAGCACCGCTGAATAAAGGCTGTTAAGAGAGCCGCGCTCTCGCTACCCTTGTGTGATGTACGCTCGTCATAGTTCGAGAGTAACAATGACGAGGTCCGAATCATTCATCAACCCCACGAGACCTTCCTTTGTATAGAGTTCAGGCCCCTTCCCTATGCGCTATTGATATATTTGGATTAATATAAACTATATATCAGAGATTTGATACACAGAGTGGACATGGAATGTTCCATCAGACACACTACTGGACCCTAGACTATTGCTTGTACCAGCAGTACAAGTTGTTGTGTCTACAACGCAAGCAGAAGTTTGTATATTGTGATCAGTCATATTGGTTTCAAAGTCTGATCCTTGGGGTGAGCGCGGGCACGCAGCCAAACAGGCAAGTGAACATTCAACCTAAACATCTGAACAGGTAACAGGATCCTCCACAGCTTCTGATGTAATTTGGCCAGGACGTGGCACACTTTCTTTGGGGCAATATCCTGCTCTGCAACCCCACCACCCCGCCCCCACCCTCCCCCATCCCTCCACTCTCCCTGGAGAGACCCATTGATCTCCTGTCTGGCGAGCCCAGTGTCTCCAATCCCAGGCTAATTCCAGCAGGGATTGGTTTTCCCTTGTTACCTTGTAGTTAGGAGTCCTGTTCCTGCCCCTTTCCTAGTTCTCCCCGCCTTCCATCCGCTATAGCGCCCGGGACGGCCGCTCCACAAGAACCCCTTTGTCCCTCGGCGGAGCCGAACGCCCCACCTGAGAGGATGGGAAGGCGGGCAGGTACGGGGGGGGGGGGTCTCCACCCCACCTGAGAAGATGGGAAGTCAGGCAGGTACGGGGGGGGGCTAGCTGGGTCTCTGACCATTTCCCCTCTTTCCTTTTATATGGTCTTCTGAGCTTCACTCGTAATTCTCAAAGGTGAGGAGAGAAATTGTTGATGGCAATCTTGGGGGCCCTGTCTTTGATGTGACTCCTGAACTGTGACATTGCTAATTGGTTAAACCTGAAGACAGGTTTCTTTATTCTATGTTTCCTGTCTCTTTCTTTAACTGATATGTGGTCAGAACATATAGTGTCAAACACGAACTTTTCATTGGAACGAGAAGTAGCCTACTACTACTACTACTACTACTACTACTACTACTACTACTACTACTACTATTACTATTACTATTACTACTACTACTACTACTACTACTACTACTACTACTACTACTACTACTACTACTATTACTATTACTATTACTACTACCACTACTACCACTACTACTACTACTACTACTACTACTATGTATTCTGTAATAGACTGCTTCTCTGTTGAGAATAAAGGAGATTGCTTGTTGGTTGATTTTAAAAGATGGTGAACTCAACGGAGGCTACATACTCTACAGTATACAGTGTAATGCAATAACATGGGTCATTTGAGGTCAAATTAATCTGCAGTAATCTTATTAAGTCTTGACTGTAACTACAGCAGGGCCCGTATGTACATCCGCAAATATAAATATCATACAGAAACATGCATTCATAAACCAAACACTCTTTATGAACTACATAAGAATGAGAATTCAACCTATCACACTGGATGCCCCTGTCATGATACATTACTTTTCCCTTATCCAGCAATAGCCCTTCAAAAGCTGTCTCAACAAAATTTCCAAACACACCAGAGTGTATCTTATTTCCTCTCATTGTGTCTAATAGACAACACAAACAGCCAAACAGACCGTCATTCAATTTCCATATAGATGAAATAAGCAAGTGTCCATTTGATCACAAAGCACAGTGGTTTTCATCTTGATGCTTCAATATTGTTCAAAATGATTCGTAAATTACCTGAACAAAACACTAGATAGGAATGATATTCACGGCATTGTGATTCTAAAGGAGTACTAATAGGTTTTGCCAGTGTCCGAGCACTCCAGATATCGAATAGGTTAAAGAAACATGGAGATTGAATCTGTGGAGGCCTCATCTCACTCATTTCAGAGAGTGAGATGGTGGATTTTAAGATTTTCTGCAGTTTATTTGTTCTCAGGATATTATTATTATTATTATTATTATTATCGTCAGCATCATTACCATTGTTGTTGTTATTATTATTATTACCATTATTATTTGTTCTATACTGTAGGCTCCAATGTGCCTGGGTAACCACATAGGTTTACTGTACACAATATCAACATTAGATGAAGCATGAGAGTAAATAAATTCATAGGTAACTTGCCAAAGTTACAAAAAGGTGTATTTTTACTCTGAAAGTGAAAAGGTTGTGTTTTCCTACAATCTGACCCGGCTAGCACTCAACGACCATTTTGCTTCTGCGTGACAAGATCTCTCATCTTGCATTTAAGAAAAAAAAGAAAAAGAAAAAAGAACAAGATGGAGTTCATAAGATGGAGTTCATTCAAGGAGATGACATTAGGACATGAAAGCTTTCCTTTTTATCTCCACAATCCCACTCGTGTTTGCCTGAAGCACCGATGCTCAGATGAAGAAAACTAAGTTAGAGACAATCCAAGTCTCTGGTAAATGGAGTACTGAGCTGTTAATGCTACTCAAGTGGCCATAACAAACCTCTGAAGAGACATGAGATGCAGGAATAAAACAGGACAGCCTGTTTTGTACATGCTGAGTGAAAATAACTCCTCGAGATAATCTTTATTCAATGAATGGCCCAGCACAACACATTAGCAAGTCATGGCCACTCAAACTTCTGGACAAAGAAAAAAAACAAGGAGCACTATGTAACGTGTCCATCCATCAAGCCAGCATGGATCAACAACTACACTGATATCAATGCTTCTGATTACTCTTACTGTAGGCATGTACATGTACAGTAGACTGCAGTTGTCAGGTACTGTAGTTGTCATAATTAGTGAAGCAGCATCCAATTAAAAAGAGCAGAGGAAATAGCCGATGCTAATATCACTGTTGAATATAACTTTTACCCTCTCATAAGAGGTCAGATGTTTTAATCTCTCCCAATAAGCATATTAAACACAAAGTGCTACAGAACCGAGCAGCACTGGAGCAAACGAGCCCACCAATTTCATTGGTAATTAATGAATGCTTTAAAGTGCTAGCAGGCACTGCAATTGTAATTCAAAACAAGAGAAAATTAATCACTTTAATTGCTGGGAGAGAAAGTTAACATTAGCATAATTGAAGCGGGGGGATTAAAGGCCATTGCAGTGTAGGCGGCATGAGTAGTCACTAATCCTCGTGTAGGAAATTGTTTGTTAGTTTAATTAATTAGCCCATGTATTCAATCAGATTGATTTTTACCAAAAATATAGATATCAGGAACACTTTTTAGGTTTCATATAAAGTGGTGTATTCAAACAAGTCATCAGGTGATTAGAGTTCAGGGCGAGTGCACACAAAGCGGAGATTCATTTTGGAACTGAAAACATAAAACACAGGAGCCATTGGAGGGACTGAAACATCACAAAACCTTTGTAATCATCTGATTATAGTTGGACCATCCGCATGGTATTTTTCATTGTCCATAACGTATCTTTATTTAGGTTTTTCATGTGAATGTATTGTCATTGCAGGTATTGTCAGTAGGCATTGATCTAAACTGTCTCTTCTTTTCTCCTCTTTTAAAGGCCCATTTCAAGGTATCGTGGTCCTGAATGTATTGCAACATTTACCCTAACCCAGAGAATGATTGTCATAGTAATTGCGGAGAATGCGTCTGTTGCTTTCAGAGCATCTGTTGCCAATGCAGTGGAAGCAGCCTTAGACGTGAAATCCACAAAACGTGAAGTGCTCCCAGCAGAACATCCAGATGTATTCTATTCTAATGGCGTCATTATACGCTAAATTAAAAGGCGGGTAAATAGAAGTGTAAAAATGTAAATGACTTGAAAAAACCCTACATCTCTCAAGCCTGAGCTGTCTTTAGTGGGGCCTTCGACATAGAGAACGAGGCGCTGCAGCAATGAGAGTTAATCATCTGCCTATGAAATAGTAATGAAGGGATGAATATTACAGTAAGGTGGCAGTACACATCACACTCCATTATGTTTTACACCACAACTAAAAGAGCACAAGTGAAATTACAGCACTGTCCTGGAGTTACGGTACACTGATGTCCATTAGTCCACATACTACGTGTTGTTAGATATGTATACATTTAGTTAGCATACTGGAACAATAAAGCCACGCATTGCTTGTACGATGATAGATTTCCCCAGGCTTCTGCTCTGCTCCGTGATGCTAGCTAGCATTGAGATGTGGTCCCACGGCAGAGGTACGTTCATGTGGAAATAGGAAAATGGGACTGTGTACACAGACTGGGGGTCAGCAGGGGTCATGACCCTGACTGAGACATCTTGACCTCTGTCTGGGCCCCCACAGACACTCGTGACCTTAACCTTTGCCCTCTGACAAGCTGTTGAGTCGAGGGTGACCTCAGACTCCTGTCTCTGTAAGGTCTGGCCCTTTTACGATCGATTCAACTCTAGAAACGAACTGAGAGACTGATAAGATTGGTACAAGGTTGAGGTCATTGGACAATACAATGCATTTGGTCTCACAATATGGACTAGTGCCACTGCAAGCTACAGTAAGACTGGGTCTCTGCAATTTGGTGTTTGGTAACATATTTGTAATAAATCTAGGTTAGTTTCTCTATATCTTTGCCAAGGTAAGGACTTTGACACTGATATTGATTGTAATGGCACTAATAGTCTACAGCCTTCTTTGAGTATGTATACCGTCTGTCTGGCCATGTTTATTCTGCCAACGTTCTCATCATCCCATATGTATATTGTTGAAAATAAATGGAGGCGAATAATTGCCTGCTGATTTTGTGGAATTGGCTGTGAGTTCAAATAATTTGAATGTTGACCCACAATGGCACTGACCCCTTGCGTTGTTACCTTTACTATAATTTTCTTCTTCACTATAAATAGAGAAATAGTGGGGTCTGCGTGTCTGTCTGCCTTCCTCCACAACGCCATAACCGGGCCACACTATTTGAAACTAACTGGGACGAGTTTTTCAGCGCAATGAGGGAACAATTTAAAAATAAGTTTAAAGCCATCATGCTCAACTTTTGAAATTTTGAAACGAAAATGCAAATACTTTTAACATGAGCTTTACTTCAGGAAATGGATTGCGGTAATGTGATAAACGTTGAGTGACTAGTTTAAAGTCGCACCGAAAGGGAAGTTGGAGAACATCTTGCCTCCGTACTTTGATGTATTTCCGCCTGAAACGGGCTGCAAGGGCGGGACATACGTTTAGATAAATTTCATTGGAACGTTATCGAGCGGGCAGGATATTCAACACTTGAGGCTACAGAGTAGTTGACCTTTTGATTGACAGGGTGGATGTTGTGAGATTATTGGCCTAAAATCTAAGGTACCTGGTGTCGTAATTGCATGTGACCTACCGCTTTCCAGGAAGTAAGAAATTATATACTTTGATACAAGATTACAACAAAAGTAGAATTTTGTATTTTTTTGGCATACATCATTGAATAGGTGAACACTATGACCAATTATGTGAACCAAAATGGGACAGAATGCTTTTTTCATTTCTGTGCGACTTTAAGGAGATCAAATCCTATTTAGACCGGTATGGTAACCAATTGTATAAGTAAATTCACTTTATTTACTGCATTTAAGAAAAATGTAATAATGCATAGTAATTGCCTTTATAAAGGATTTGTAACTAGAGGGGCTTGCACTCAGAGAGTGCAGACCTCCGCCCCTGCCCCGGCCCCTCAACTGCTCTCCCCCTTTCACGCCCCTCCCCCCCCCCCCTCTACCTTTCCTCTACCTTTCCTCCCACCACCACCTCTCATGTGCTGTGCTCTCCTACTAGCTTTTTGAATTGGTTAATGTAGCACCACCTGTAGTTTCCTCTTTCTGCTTCACATCTTTCCTCTCCAATTTCCAAAACGTTGCTAGTAGAGAAGACTTCCCATTCACATTCATTAACAGCCAAGCAGAGCAGTAGTGGAGGGAGGAGTGGGCTGGTTCAGAGTCTGCAGATAGTAGTTTACAAGATGTACATTTGAGATGGGAGTTATACAGCCAATGACATGTTAAATCTATAGTCTATAGGCGAGATATAGTTTTCTATGAAGTCAATCATTTTAATGTGCAGACACTTTATTTTCATCCACCTGAAAGTGTCTGCAGTTTACTTTGAATGCTTGAAGTTTACATTATCGTTTAAATGCAAGTTGAGACACTAGTCTATATAACAGGTGTCACTGTGTTGCTTGGCAGTATTGCCTTTACGCTCACTTGCCCTTGCTGAGTTCGATCTTGGCTGTACAGAAATCATCACACTTCACACTAACAGATAGTATACATAAAGCATTAAACATGGTAATTTAGCAGACTCTATTGAGGTAGCCTACAGAATGCATCGCTTCAACAAAATATAACGTTATGGTGCATTCCATTTGTCTCGGGAGGTACGAGTGGGAACTGGCAATGGTCACTCCCGAGGTGAGCATTCCAGTTGCAACAGCTAATCTCGTTATTAACAGCTAACTAGTAGCTCTAGCCTTTGTTAGCAAACAAATTGATAACAACGCACTAAGTGGTATTGTGCGCACAAAACACCATAATCAGCAATAGCTTTAGCAGCTTGTTTGTCGCGCTCTACACTGCAGCCAGTAGTCCCGTCAGGCGCAAGGCGAAATTTAAATATTGCTGATTTAAATAATAACACTTTCTTGTCTTTGAAATCGAGAGTTTAACATGTTTTTGAATGATTTTTCAAGATGCACATCCACATCCATTGTATGACCAAAACGGTGGTAGAGCAATTATCAACTTTCTCGAAAATGCTAGCTTTGTCAACATTTTGTTCTGAACCATTGTATATGATCATAAGTAACCTTAAAACAGGGCTAAACATACATTTTCCCTTTACTACTCCTTTAAGAGTTTTCATAACAGCCACTCATCATTTCACCATTTCACAGCACAAACGCCCACTTGCTTAGCTATGGGGTTTACAGTAACGTAATCATGTTTGACAAAATGACACCAAAAAGCATTAAACCACTGTCCATCACACTGCTGGTAAATTCCCCCATCTAAGTCTCCTCACGGAGAACTTCAGGAGCTTGACAGACTGGTGGCTGGAGGTGCAACTGTTGGTGTACAGGGAGAAGAGTAGGGGGGAGCCGGACGCAGCCCTGGGGGGAGCCGGTGCTGATGGACCTGGAGTCAGAGATGTTTTTACCCAGCTTCATGTGCCGTTTCCTGTCGGACAGGAAGTCTGTGATCCACCTGCAGGTAGAGTCGGGTACGTGCAGCTGGGAGAGCTCGTACTCCAGTGTGGGCGGGAGGATGGTGTTGAAGGCAGAGCTGAAATCAGGATCCTAGCATAGGTGCCTGCGTGTTCAAGATGCTGTAGAATGTAGTGGAGGGCCATGTTTACTGTCGTCCACAGACCTGTTTGCTCTGTAGGCGAACTGCAGAGGGTCCAGGAGTGGGTCTGTGATGGATTTGAGGTGCAACAGAACGGTGCTCAAAGATCTTCATTATTGCAGGGGTCAGGGCGACGGGCCTGTAGTCATTTAGGCCAGTGATCTTTGTTTTCTTGGGGATAGGGATGATGGTGGAGGTCTTGAGGCAGGCTTGTGCATGGCATGTCTCTAGTGAGGTGTTCAAAATGACAGTCAACACCTATCTGCAGAGAGGAATGGGAGAAATACCTCAAATACAGGTGTGCCAAGCTTGTAGTCTCATACCCAAGACTTGAGGCTGTCAACACTGTCAAAGGTGCCTCAACAATGTACTGA
This sequence comes from Borostomias antarcticus, assembly GCF_949987555.1. Lineage (NCBI taxonomy): Eukaryota > Metazoa > Chordata > Actinopteri > Stomiiformes > Stomiidae > Borostomias > Borostomias antarcticus. The sequence goes on from NC_140235.1 coordinate 3,882,442, forward strand.
GTAAAGGGTGTGAATACTTACACGTATGTATATGTGATATTTTAGTTTTTTGTTTTTAATACATTTGCATTTTGTCTTTAAAAGAAACGTTTCATACTTCACACAGTATGGGGTATTGTGTGTAGATTTTTGAGGGAAAAAATAATTTAATCCATTTTGGAATAATTTGTAACAAAACAAAATTTGAACAGGCACGTTGCACTATAGCTCCACAAAATGGCAGAGAAAATTGTCTGACCCCAGGACCAGAAGAGCTCCTTTCCCATAACCTCTATCATGTCACATGTCAAGAATCGCCACTGTGCTCTACCCACGTTTGCAACTCAACTAAATAATTGTGAGACAATGCTATCTAGTAAAATGTTGAGGAGATACTGTAGCAAGAAATGCATTGAAATTGCTGCTCTACATGCTTTATAAGATTATTGCACTTTTACCGCGATTTGTAGTCCATATTCCTCCGCTCAAAGAGCTTTCAACTAAAATAATAGTACCTGCGTTTTTTTGGACAGAACAATGTTCAGTATGGATATGGTAAGGGTCGGCAGCTCGTGCTGTTGTGAAGAGGGCCGGAAAAGAGGATGTTTGAGCTGGGGCTCTCTAATCGATAATTAAAAAGGCAGAAGTGAGTTTCAACAAAACACCATTATCAAAACAACTCTCCTAGACCTATTTAATGTGATTTATCTCCTGTGCACATAGCAGCTCGTGTAACTGAAGTATATCCGCTAGTAATAATAATGACAACGTTCTATTTCACACATCTATATACAATTATCGTGCTGCGGTTAGCTTTCATCTATACTTTGGGTGTATTTTTCCAAAAAACATTTTTATGTCAGTGATTCTTCTCTCACTCACTGTCAGTCTTTCAGTAAGTGTAATTTTGATTTGGATGGTTTTCCTCGGACCTGCAACTGCTGGTCTCCACTACTCTAGCATTTACGTGGACTCAACTTTCATCTGGGAGATGATTTTGAATGACTCTCCTCACTCTCCCCCCTCACTCCCTCTCTCCAGTGTCATCATGTTTATCTGCCTTGACAAAAGCTTCATTAGTGAGCTCCAGCCATCTAGGTAATTGGGCCCATTTATTTCAAAGGTACCTTTAATGGTGTCTCTTATTATTTTTCAGCACCACTGCAGATTAAAGTAGATCACAATGCTTCTTTCACACTTCTATTTTCTTCATTGAAGAGGTGTTCAATTTTTGAATTATTTCTGCCTTTTCTTTCATCTGCAGCATGGGATAAATTGTATGGACCTTTTTAGTTAATAGTAGAGACGGTGGCGTGTGCTAGAGTCTGTGTGTGTGAGTGTGTGTGTGTGTGTGTGGGCGCGAGCGTGCATGCCTGTGTGTGTGTATGAGGGGCACGTCCAGGGCTACTTCCTCCACTGCCACCTAGGGGGGTCATGGCAGACACCCTCAAGCCCCCCCCCAAAAAACATCAAAAGCCACATAAGCAGCCAAGGTGAGGAAAAATTACTTTGTGTGTGATTTCTCTCCCTCTGCCTCTCATGGGCACTCTGTCCTTTATGTCCGTAATTGTAGGTGATTATTTTAACTGTGAAAAGGGGTAGCAGGTAATAGAGGCTGATTAAATTCAATGGACAATTAAGACACTGCAATATAATAACACAGGGAGTGAGTGGACATGCATCACCTACACAGCCTAACCACTCACCTTATTTTCCATGACATGAGGGCCAGATGTAATTTAATACATTTATTGTGGTGTTAGTCCTTATATTGACAGTTGTAAACAGTTGTGGTTAAATTGAAGCTTGCAGCAATACCATGGCTGACTGTGGTAAAGCTGTGTTCTGATACAGTGACAAGACATGACGCATCTCAAAATGAAAAATGTGTCCTGCCAGTGACACACACACATGCACGCACGCACGCACACACACACACGCACACACACACACACACACACACACACACACACACACACACACACAGCTAATCATGTACTATAACCCCAGAAATGATATACTATCATTTGGCAACCACAGGCTGACACAACAGGGATTAGTGTCTGTGCTGAAACCATTTTTTGGTATCAAAGAACCTGACATGAAAACCATTACTGCCAACAAGAATGAAATCCTCATTCTTCATGACTAACCCAGACACAGCACAATGCCAGCTAAACATATCCAGTTTAAAAGCCTGTCGCCAACGTTGCAGTGACAATGGATTTATGGATTAACTGTAATTTCTCAGTAATGATCCACCAATTTGTCTATCCTGTTTTGAAGGAATTCGCACTTCAGAGCAACATGTTCATCAAGACAAGCTGTACCAAATAAATAGCAAGATAATAAAATAAACATTAACCATAGATTCACAGACATACAGTAATGTGATTATTTAAAGCAATACATCGCGTTTTCTCGGAACTGCGCCCCCACAGGCTCTGCGAGTAAGTGCACTGTCGTACTGTCGTAACCTTATCAGATTGTCTTTTTCTTTTTCTGGCTTCCTCCATGATGTTTCGCCGCGGTTTTCTCACCTTCGCCATGATATCATTGAGCTAAAAAAACGCATGATATCCATAGACGCCGGAATAGTTAGCTACTACTGTGTTGTTTAAGCACAACGTTGCGCATGCGCACTTCGACTGAATGCTGCGTCTCGGGGGCGCGAGTTTTAAAAGGTAATAAATGTCAATGTATTATCTTTCTGAGTAGACTGTTTGGACGATTCAGCTTACTTTTAGTAAATCTAATTGGAGAATTAGCACCAGACATGTTTGTAAAGGTCCAAATATTGCGATGTATTGCTTTAACTAACAAGTAAAGATTTTCAATTTGGCGTGAGTTTTCCCACACAACAGCTAATAGTGTATTGAGTTTCCCGGTCTTGTGAAAGTTAGATTGCCTGTAACGCACAAAAAATGGCCATATTATTGCCTACAGATGGTTTTGTGATTTTTTCTAAAGCAAACAACCCTCCCTAAATAAAATCCCCATCCATACAGGAAGCTTCGGAGTGCATTCCAAATGTGATCTTTATTAATGAGCCGGGTTGTTTGAGAAGGGAACAGAATAGAGAGACCTATCTGCAGGTGGTGAGACTTGGCCTCTATAAATCACATCTGTACACGGTGCTATTAACTTCCTGAGCTGTAGGGGGGAGAGCGAGGCCGGGCTTCCTCTATAACATCCCCTACGGAGGATGGGGGGCTTTTCACACAAGTAAACAACTCTCCCTGCCCAGAGGGGACCCCCAACACCACCTCATCCATTAAAAAATGGGGGGGGGGATTGAAAGAAGGAAGGAAAGAAAGAACAAACATTTATTTGCTGTCTGGCCTCCCCACTGTTGTCACTTCTGCGGCCATTTTGGGATGATTTACGATTGGCTGATGGAATCTTGAGTTTAATTGATTAGGGCAGGTTGGCTTTGTTGGTTGGGATGTAGTGAAAAGACAGAGCCGTGGATGCTGATGAGGGCACAGGTATGGCTAGACTGTGTTATGGTTGAGGTATTGGCGTGCAGATATTGTCTGGAATTTCCTTACCCTATGTCCAGTTGTTTTACACTTTTACTTTGCACGATTGCAGCAAAGATTTCAGTTTTATAGAAGTGAGAAGTCCTTATCAGTCAGTGCAGGCCAGACACGTTTTTCCCCCCAACGGAAGTCTTCCCATTCATGAAAGTGAAACATCTGTCATCTGTCTGATTCTTGCGGGTTTCATAATACGATGATAGCTCTGATTATTTTGAACCACTGTGGTCCACCGACCACCTAACTTGAATATGAGAACCTGACATTCCAGACATGCTATCTGCAGAGGCCTGTCGTCCCTCCTCATGTGAATGGCATGGAAATGATGAGCCATGACACAGCAGGGAACATTCAGCTGTGCCCTTTAACCTTTCATACTCCGTCATATCTCATACTGTATGTATGTTTATCTACACGTCCACAGGAGACTACACGTACAGTATTAGTGTATGAAGTTGTGTGCGTTTTACAGAGTATTCTAAATGATGATTCAATTGTATAACAGATTAAGAAAAGATTACGTGGACACAGGTCATCGAGTTACTTTTTTTTAAAACACAAAAGGAACCCTACCCAGAGGCTTTGATCCTCTGGATGGTTTCTGTGTCGGACATACTTGGCCGGAGATGGTGGTGTTGTGTCTGGTAGGCAGAAACGGACCATGTTTGAGATGCAGCATAGTGAGCATATTTAAATACATTACCCCTCCTGACGTAAAGAAATATGTCATGTATGATGAGGAATTTTAAAAATTAAAATAAAATTGAAAATAAAAATACTGTTATAGTATACAGTACTACTGCTACGCATACAGTACTGCATGTTTACATGGAGACATTGTTAAGAGATCATGTTGAGGTTAAATAATGGATATGTCACTATTTCATGCCATGAAATACTCTCCGTTCTGATCCTGAATGCTGGATGGTCGTTCTTCGCTATCTTTTCTGACTGTTTGGTTTAGATTTTGCGTGGAGGCAGTAAAAAGATAAAAAAGTAGAAGTTAGCTGAGGGAGGAGAGGGAGAAGGAAAAGGTGGAGAGGAGGGGGGAGAAGAGAGGAGGATGGAAAAGGAGGGGTACAGCAAGCGATTATAGGGCAAGACAAAGACCCTCCTGTCTTGGTCCTGACAGCGCCCTCTACATCAGGTGCCCCTCTCCTCCCTCCCTCACTCCCTGCCCAGCCAAACCCCTCTATACCCCCCCCCCCCCCAACCAGATAAGGGAATTTCCCTCCCCCCCCATACACACACACCATCCATTTATCCCCAACATTCATCTCTTTCCAGAAAAAATGAAAATAATAACACCATAACAGCGCAACAACAAACTCCCATCCCGTCCCCGCACCTCAACCCCAGCGTTGAGCGTCTGAGCGGGCTTTTGATCTGGCCTCTCCGCGTCCGTCCCACCGGGGGAAAGAGATACGTCTGAATCATGTATGGAATGCTACACGGAGGTTTTGGTGTGGTCTAGTCGACCTGCCTGCCAAAGAATCTCTCAGTTGAGGCTGACTCGAGACGCCCGTCCTTACGCAGGTATTCGGTGTCGCAGACAACGACGGTTTTTCGTTTCGTTAGATTATTCAGACACTTTGAGACAAGCGACCAACTCACAATAGAATTACAGATGAAGCACTCTCGCGCTCGTAGAGGTTTGCATTCCTCAGATAAGCACGGCGGGTGTTGTTGACAATGAACATTGTCTGGTGCCTGGCCCAAAGGACATGAACTGAAGGGCTAGCTATTTCTTCACGGGTGGATTTCCACCCTCCGCATAGTACGCGTCAGGCAGGAGGCCTATACTGTGGGCTACATACGCAGATACGTTTCCCCACCAAGAGACCGTCAGGTACCCCGAGGGGGGGTGATCATACGATAGGGCTTGAGCTCCAGTGTAACCTAGCGAGCCATCTGCCCACCAGCATGAGATTCTAAAGGAGACTAAAATGGCCAACTGTACTGTTGAAACCCTTTGTCTGGCCTGCTCACCCTCTCTGTCTCTGTCATCGGTATAAACGTCTTTGTGATATCATATCTTGGCACCATGACAACCGAGCCGATCATAACCGAGAGCGGTCATAACTCCTTAGCTCGAGCATACCTTTCACCTCTTGCCCAAACTAGACTTTTCACCTACGGTATAATTTTACCGCTCTACCCCCGGTTCGCTGATGTGAGTTTGTTCATCTGAAAGGACATCTGGATTTAGACAGGCTTGTCTGTCGCAGAAATTGTCGCCGGGCATTTAAATGAAACCTAAGAGTTGATGCGCCCGGGGGCTCATCGGGTAAAAGCGCGCACCATGTAAAGGTTAGCCCTTGGCGCAGCGGCACGAATCCGAATCCATCCTTCCCTCTGTCTTTCTCCCACCTTTTCTGTCGATCTACACTGTTCTATATAATAAAGCAGAAATGCCCAAGAAATATCTTAAAAAAAAAAAAGAAAGAATAATTGATGATGTTCAAACACATTTCAACAGGTAGAACAAAGGGAAATTAATTGATAACAGTGAGATCTTTCTGCACGAGAATTCACAGTGGAATCTTGCTGTCTTCCATTGTTCAAGCCGACAATGATTTTTTCTTCCAACTACACACACCTGTATGATCTGTGGAGACATGCTGATAAGAGCTGGGGAACTGTAATCCTACACACCTATATTGAGTTCCTTGTGTGAAGTAATCTCACATTTTATATTTCCACCCTCCCTCCGCAGCCAAACAAATACAGATAACCTCGGTTCTCTTGCTTAACAAATTATCTCATTACAATCTTCAGTGTCACTGGGCAGCTATCCTTCTGGCAAGCTTAGCTGCTGAAAAATACCGCCACATTCCCTCCTCTCCAGGGTGATGCCAGGAGAGAAAGAGAGTTATGTTGGTGACAGTTTCTCAGCTGACAAGCCAGCGGTGGTCGAGTAATGACCTGTACTTTGTGTTTGCCGAGGACGTGTCATCACCTGCATGTTTGCCATTCAATCCCCACAGCCTCTTCCTTGTTAATTTGCACAATGGATGAATATCAGTGAGCAGAGGGACAGAGTTTTACCTGCAGCAAAAGGTACTAAGTTACAGATGAACCCTGGATCGAGGGTAAACTCACACCGACAAGGGCATGTATCGGGAGGGACGAGTGGATAGTGCGGCAGAGTGTGTGTGTGTGTGTGCGTGCGTGCGTCACTATGCATTACAACATGATTCCTTCAAGAATTACTACACAGAGTGAATACACAGACACTTGACCACCTTTTATGTCAAGTGTGACAGAGTTTTGGGGCATTAGATCAATGACAGAAGAGCTATTGGCCCATAGAAGTGGTGTCCGATTCTCTTAGCTCTCTGACTACATCCGCAATGATGCGTAGCTATACAGCACATCCTTCATATTCCTTTCCCACCATATCGTCTTTATATTGGAATGTATTAAGGGAGGTAGGGATTATATAGCATGACATAGACAACACTGTCTTGTGACTGTTTTCACACCCCCTTTCCCACACACACACACTCACACTCACACACACACACACACACACTACTTTGGGAAAGGACACTCTTCTGATGTCATGCATGTTTGGGAATTCCCAAATCTTTACCGCTATTATTACTAGTCTAGGCTGGGAGTAGACAGTCAGACAGTACGCATGAAACTGAATATTGAAAAGCTGGGTGGGCTTCAGACACACGCCCACGCACACACACACACACACACACACACACACACACACACACACACACACACACACACAGAGCGTTTGTAACATGATCTCTTAGCAAATTATTTATAATCTAATAAATAATGTATTTATTTAGGCGTATACAGTAGCCGTTCTAGTGTTATGTAGCGTAATATGTATTGATACATCTTTTACATACGTTTTAGAAATTCATCCTTCAAAACAACGTAGTGCAGTATTATGTCCACTCTGGTACAGTAGTTCAACACTGGTTGGGTAGCGCTGGTCTTGAACCTGAATCGCATGGATTACAATGTATTACTCTCTTAGCCTCGACCTAACACCTTGTTAGCTAATGCGTACAGTATATTACAGGTCAGCCTACGGGGCATAATTCCAATTCATCACAAAATGTGTATATATATTGTAAAATTTGTAAACATAATATGAATATATTATATTCTACCTTTAAACTGAAACCACACTGCAAGCGACGGACACCAGGTTTTGTCAAGAGACACTTTCTAGTCACATCACCATTAATTGTTTTGTATGGAAGCCTGGAGCGACGGCAAGCTGGTGACGGTGGCCGACATTGTCGCCTCAGGGTTCGATTTTGATTGGGAAAGCGAGCAGAAACATCCTGGTACAGTATATATGTGTTTAGAGGAACATGTATTTATTTCACGGCCGTTACGTCGGAGCAGGTGCTGGTCTAATCATCACAGCACTTGACATTGGACGGCTGTGAGTTGGCGTTTGTGTGCGGCCCCCCTAACACACACACAAATACACACACACACACACACACATACACACACACAAACACACACACACACACACACTCTCGCCTTGTGTCTAAGGCTCCTACTGTATCCTTGAGCACACACCTGCCTATCAGCCAGGCTTTTCCTACGAAGCGTTCAAAAACCGTCCAAAAACATCTGTTTTCCGCAAACTCCATTAGACAGCTAATCTACTGTTTGGTGACATGCACACTGTGGTTTAATCACCAGATTGCCAAAGCTATGACCTCAATCACCGTTCCAACTTTAAAATAGCTCTGCCTTCAGCCTGCCTTTGCTAGCAGGAAACCATTACAGCACCAGCAATTACCATTTCCATCCATCCACACAGTCCCTATTTTATTTTAATCTGTTTAAGTGCATTTTCTGTGCAAGGTTAAAATATGAATCCCCCACTACCCCGCCCCCTTGCCTCTTGAACGAGGCAGGGTTTTCAGGCAGACTTGAGAGCACAATTTACGACTGATTTAATTTGGCCTCCGCAAACATTTCTAATGACATTACCCCCAGTGCATATACTGACTGCCTCTTCCTCTTATTCCATTAAGTCCTAAATCAGGTTTAAAGACCATATTGATGCTGGATGCTATTATGGGTGATTATCAAAACAACAGACAATGGGGCAAAGTGTTTACTAACTGGTTTAGCTGTAATTTCGCCTAACTACAACAGATGGGAATGCTACAAATTATAAATCAAGCTTTTCAATGCTGCCGGAGTGCACTGCGTTCTCGTTCTGTCCATCTGTCTAGCACAGCGCAAGTAAAATAATTAAATAAGTAAATAAATAAACAAACAAACACATTCTACAGTAGTTTATTTACTCTGTTGTGATTGTTAGGTTATAGGTTGTGGGGAAAGGAAGAGTCTTTTATAAGATGTCTGTTCAGCTGTTTGATACAAACTAATGACTGCTGTCTATCTGCATACAAGCCTACAGCTGTCTGCTGCTCTCTTCCTGGTAATGATTGTGTTATTAACCCTGAAACCTCTCTCAAACTGTTATTAACTGCTCTGGGGACATGACAGGGCTAAAACTGTCTCCTCTCCTCGTTGGCCGGGGCCTCAGAGGGTGGTCTGATTCTCCCTGGTTATCCGTCACTGTCAGATATGGCTCTACGGGCAGCTCAAAGGAGAATGGGAGAGGGAGTGACTGTAGCATCAGCTCGACAGACAGATGGGGTCCTATGGTGGACTAGAGAGGAGGTAGAGGATCAGGCCTTTACAGAGGGGACCTTTGGTCATGACAACTTCTTAAGGCAATAATGGGCATATTCCACTGAATTACAGTAGCAAAACAATCAACAATCGAATTATCATTCTGAAATCAGGCAGAATTTAACTTTTGAGATATATTCATGAAAAAAAAGAAACTGTATTGATAATCTAACCAAGTGATGCCTTGACTTTTAGCTTCTACTAATCGCTCAATTCATTATTTGTCTTGTCAACAATACTTGTGTGTACTCAGTGTAGGCCCGCACTCAGTACTTCAGTGTGACATCCTATTGCACAAGTGCTACAGACAGTGAATTCATCCCCCAAACTGTGTTTGACTCTCGCCTATCCAATCCAATTATTGAGGCAGCACCAATGAGGAAGCTCGACACAGGTCTCTCATTTGCATGATCCACAAAGCTGCTGAACGATGATTTGCAAATTGCCTCCACATATTTTCCCTGGTAATTTTGTGAGACCCCTCCTCTCCAGTCTAGCCCATATCTAGACATTAGTGAGAAAGCGCACTTCAGAGTGGAGGGGAGAGAAGTGTACAGTATCTGTGTGTGTGTGTGTGTGTGTGTGTGTGTGTGTGTGTGTGCATGCGTGAGTGTGTTGTCAATGAGGACAAGGTGAATGTAGAGTGGTGTATGTGTGTTTGCCTATATATGTGTGTGTGTGTGTGCGTGCGTGTGTGTGTGCGCGCCTGTCTGCTCACGTGTGTGCATGTGTATCACAGGGGTTAAAGGTGGGTGTGCAGCCGTAGGTTGAATTCAGCCTCCTGGCCTCTCTCAGTGATAGATATGCTAATACCCTCCATTCACTCCTCTTCACTCCCTTTATTCCCCCAATTAAAGCAAACGCCAGTGAAACTGTAATTAAGCTGTGTCCAGGCAAAAGACTGCCTGCTGCTTTTAATGACACTCCATTGATTCTCCCTTTATTTGCTATCAGTCGGCCTATAATCCATGGGCCTGAAACAAATGGACGTTAAAGTGCAGCTCTCCCCAAACATGGTGTACATTGTACTGGCCTGTTTAATTAAAAAACCTAGATACCACTGCTTGAAAACATAACTACCTTAAGCAGAGAATCATGCAGATGGTGTGTGTGCGTGTGTGTGTGTGTGTGTGTGTGTGTGTGTGTGTGTGTGTGTGTGTGCGTGTGTGTGCGTGTGTGTGCTTGTTGTAGAATCAAGCAGAGTGTAGCTCCAAGTGCATAATCGCTGGTGTACCTCTATTTTCAACAAGATGACACAAAGTTAACGAACAAAAGTATTTTAATTGTTTTACTGTGAAACAGAGATGACCTCTTATAATCAATACAGTACAATTGAAAAAATGCTGCAACCAATTAGCCAGATTGAGCTACTGCTGGAGGGGAAATAGGCCCAATCGGAACTCTAATGTGAGCACAATTAAAGACAAAAGGTTAAGTCAGGCAGATCGAGTCAAAAAGTATCAATTGACTGGAATTTCACGTTTGACTGGGTTTGAATGGAACATAACATTGTAATCACACTTCCTGCTACTTCATAGGCTACTACTGTTCATGATTATATTTAAGCCATAAACCACAAGATGCTGTGGATTACAGTGATTTTAGAACAGCAAGGGGGCGTTGTTAGGCATGACGTGAAGCGGAGTGCCTAAACCCCCCCGCTAGCTGTTCTAAAATCACTGTAACCCACGGCCTCAAGTGGTTTATTGCTTTTATACAACGGTTACTGAAATGATAAGATTCCACAAAATAAACGCACAGTAACATAAAATGTGATTATTTATTAAAAACAAAGCATCATTATGCCGCCAAGCAACATCGTTCCTCAAGATGCAAAATGATTGCCAAGAAACACGGGCTAGAATACAAGCTAATCGCTACAACCAAAACATGTCAGACTTGATGTTAATAGCTAGCTATGACTGATACTGTTCATTTGCTGTGCAACATAAAAACTGATCAGTCGATCAAAATGAAATGCCAACCAATTGGTTATTTTTAGCATTAATGCTAAAAATTACACTTGTTATGCCATCACAGGTGTGTGGTTATCGAGTGTTTTACAACGGGTGTATGGTTATAGAGTATTTTACTATCAAAATCAAGGACCGGAACTACCCATTGCATAAACTGTATTAGCTTACTACTTAATTAAATACAGTGCTATCAGCATTATCTACAGTAGGCTATCAAAATTAGCTGCAGTACTATCAGAATTAGCTACAGTGCTATCAGCATTACAGTAGTTACAGTGCTATAACCATTAGCTACAGTATTATCAGCATTACTGTAGCTACAGTACTATCAGCATTAGCTGCAGTGCTATCACCATTAGCTACAGTGCTATCACCATTAGCTACAGTGCTATCACCATTAGCTACAGTACTATCACCATTAGCTACAGTACTATCACCATTAGCTACAGTACTATCACCATTAGCTACAGTGCTATAACCATTATCTACAGTGCTATCAGCATTAGCTACAGTGCTATAACCATTAGCTACAGTACTATCACCATTAGCTAGTGTACACGTGTCAGCTAGCTACAGTACTACAGTAGGCCTACTAGCTAATGGCCTATCACCATTAGCTACAGTACTCATCCCACCATTCCCTCTTTGTCCCTCTCTTATGGTTTAGATAGCCTACAATATACTTTACATGACACTGGTCCAGTGACTTTGAGGTTTTATTCATCAGTAGCATTTTGCACTTACAGTATGTACAAAGAGGTTTTGTGTAAGGCTGGATACAGAAATTCCTAAAATATAAAGAAAAGGTAACCCACCATTGCCAAAGCATAGCAAATTGGCTTAACGCAACACAATTACACTGCAGGATACAACTGAGAACAGAAGGTCCGCCAAGTACAATAGGCAAAATAGACAAAGTAGACAAAATAGATAAAGACGATATTGTAAAACTGCAGGTAAATCAGCCCTTAAATAGAAGGGTTCCTCAACTTTTTCTCTGCTCGGATAAAACTAATGAAGCATTACCAGAGAACGTGCATTTTGAGAGTGCTTTCACCATTCTCTCGTGCAGTCAACTGGTAATTTAACGAGACCGAGATTAAAAACACATTTCTCCATGTACCATCCCAAGCACCAGAGATCAGACTCGAAAAGCACATTAGTCTAAATACTGCACAGAGGATTCTCGCTCTTGCTTTCAGTTCGAGAAATGATCATGAAATTAGCCCATATGAATATCCCCAGCTGTGAGAGATAAATAGCAAGATTTGATAAAAGCTGTTATGAAGAATAAACCGACTGCAAAGAAAGAATGGGATGGGTGCTGGATGAGAAAAAACAACCTTACTTAAAGCATTGAGCATTATGGTTTTCCCACATCAGGAAATAGGGGTCATTTATACAAATACGTGCTCACGTTTTGTCTCTCTCACTGCTGTCCTTTTTACTGTACCTTCCCAAAATAAAATGTATTAAGGCCTAGACCAGGCATCATGTCAACAAAAGCTATCGTCTGAAGGCAAAAAATGGTGTCCCCCATCTCCCCACATCCCCCCTAGCCCATATACCCCCATCTCTCCTCTCTGCTTCTCCGCTTGCAGTAATGAGGTGAATTAAAAGCATTGTGTAGTTAATATAACTGTTGTCTTGGATCCTCTCTTCCTTAAAATTCCAGGTGAGTGGCTTGGCTTCAAGCCAACAGAAAGAATGTCATAGGTGAGTCACATTAACAAGCATAATGTGAATAGAAAACCTCTTAGTACACAGATAAATCACCTCCAATAGCAATAGGGTAGTAATATCTCTCAATGATTGTCTAGAGCCACTGTCCCACTTTTCTTCCTCGCCTGATTGTGTACTTTCACACTGGCGCGACTAACTCGATTAGCTACCGGTGACGATCACTCCCAGGTCCCCTGCTTTGTGACCTCATGTGTGTCCCTAAACTGTGATGGGCTGAATACTGTTCTTTGCAATGCCCTCAACCCAGCGATTCCCTTTACAGAAATGGGCACTTGAGAGCTCAGGGCTGCTCTCACTCTCTCTCTCTCCATCCCCCTCTCTCTCCTTCCCCCTTTTCATCCATCCTAATAGATCTTCCGATAAATTAAATGCTTTTTAGTTTGCAGCTCCGGCCTCCATTAATCCATACAGGGAGAGGTGTAGTCAAGTTACACAAGAGAGAAGTGAACTGGTCCATTTTAGCGCTGCAATTAGACTCCATTAGTCTTGGCTCTAATTAGGAGACTGGGATGTTGATGTTTCAAGTGCTAGTTTGAGACGGTGTTGTGTTTCTCCAGAGCGACATGGCCGCCTTGGTAGGAGTCTGTCTGGTGCTCTCATCTCCTCAGCACTGTGCAGTTCACAGGCTCTAGGTGACTTTCAACTGACCCCCTCACCCCTCCATCACCAGAAAAGAGAGACATAGAGAGACAGTGAAACAGAGAGAGGAAGAAGTGAGGGAGGGATTATGAGGCTGTGGAATAAAACCGACAGAGAGAAAGAGAGAGAGAGCAGTACAAATCTGAAGTCTAAAGTAAAAATTGATCTGCTTGAGGTGCCACATTTAATTGTTAGCCAACAGACGGTCGTGACATCTTAGATGCGCAGCCCTCTCCAAGCCCACATTAGCTGACCACATCGCTTCATATTCACAGACTGGAGGCAGACAGTCTGGGATCTCAGCACAGTGGCACTCTGCACCCCCTTTCCTGCCTCCGCGCCCTGAATCCTGACTCATCACTGCTCCTCTCGCTGCCCAGGCATCCAGGGATACAGGGAAAGGTCACGGCAGAAGATGGGGAAAAAGTTGTGGATCGCTCAAAAGATGGAGAGAATGTCAGTAGTGTACATTCTCTTCATGGACGAAGAAAACGTGACTGTGTAAATAAATACTGCCATCTGTGGAAACGTATCAATCAATCAATCCAAGTTTTATTTGTATAGCGCATTTCATACACAGGGCAACACAATGGGCTTTACAGAGAACAAGGGAGGTGGGCATAGGTCCCACCCCTACATATTCCAGAGGGAAGCAAAAAAACAGTATCACCCAGGGGCCAGAAAGGTGAGCTGTAAAAATTCTTCCCTGAACATACACAGAAAAGAAACGGCGCCGACAGTGTAGATAGAAGGTTCAATGCCACACTCTTGACAAATGTTCTGTAGCTCCCTGCTCCTTTTAGACTACCACCAGGAGTTTATTAAAAACAATTGAGCTAATTACAGCCAATTAAATAGTAATTTGTCAGTCTAGATAAACAATCTATGGCACTGCGCTAATACAATTGAGCAGTTTATTAACCCAAACACACACAGAGCTGCCTGCACGTTAATGGTCATATCAAATACACTCACACTTGCACATACACACAAGCACACACCTACACACGTGTGCACACACACACACACACAAACTCACCAGTGGGAGACTAAGGTTCGATAACTGTCTGGTACACATAGACACAATGTAATGATTTGTTATGATTGTAGAGACCTACCTCATAACCAGTCAGGTTTGCTCACGGCTGTAACTGTAACAGAAGCTCTATGATCCACCCCTAGATTACAAACTTGTAACCACTCGAGATTCCCGCTACTACCAGGGACTTCCTCTAGACATTGAGATGTCCTTATCACATCATCTTAGTTAATCACGCCAACTATTTCCTATTGTGGTTTTATCTTTCCATGGCCTCCTGTATTATCTAATCAGACATCCACTGGTGGCCATGACAGCCTCTAGCTAGAGGCTGTCGGCCATGGGTTCATGGGCCTATCCTGGCCCTCATGTTGACAGGGCAAGAGCAGGCCCCAGGGGGAAACCAGAAATCTATGCTCTGTCTGTCTGTCTGCCTGTGTGGATGGGGGAGGGTGTGTGTGTGTGTGTACGTGAGTATGTGTGTGTGTGTGTGTGTTTTGGCTGGGGCACAGACAAAATAGATGCAGTGGGTTGCTTTGTACTTACTGTACCCCCTTTATTTCAGGTGCCCCTTTGGGAAACTCAATGATCCACGCCTTGACACGCTGCAACAGAGTCTCTCTATTTGTTCCAATGTTGGGTCGAACTAGAATAATTCAAAATAATTCTCATCATAACCATTTCATATTGGATTCTGATTGAATTCTTCGTTTTGGCACCTTGTGTTTTTCTCTCCTAGCGTACTTACTTCACAGGGCTGGTGGAGAACCACAAGCGTGAGGGTCAGGATGACTTTGACCCTGCTCTCACCAGCATGGGCCCATGTCAGCCCTCTCAGTCGGACCCACGGCGTTCTGTGAATCTCCTGCGTGTGTGTCTGTCTTACAGGCCGGCGAGTCAAAGATGCGTCTCATCTCAGAGGCTGTAAAAGCGCGCCTGGGGAAGTATCAGATGTCACCGATACACCCTAGCCTCCCGGAGCAGATGCTACTTACAGCCTACCAATCCATGTATCCTCCCCGTGAACATCGCAAACAAGCCGCATAATTAAGTGCCGAGGCAGAGTTTATCTTTTACGTCCTTTTCAAAAAACACTCACTGTGAGAGGATAGCCTCTTGCTATATAATCTTTAGGATGATGCTGCTTTGTTTGTTAGGTCTAAATATACAGTGCTGTATTCATGTACAGAATGACAAGACATATCATGATGAGACATACAGTTCCCTGGTGTACTATCTCGCCAGTTTTAACCAAATGTATCTTAAAGTGATGTGTTAAAATATGACATTTTGATATTTTTGACAGTGATATTGATACAATGCCTGGTTTACATCTTTACTGGATGCAGTTTATACCTCAGTTCTCTTTGAGCTCTTAGTATACACTTCTCTGCTTCTAAGACTATGAAAAAAATAAATCAATGCAGGGTTTCTGTCCACTCCCTCCATACAATATTTGGTTTCCTGTGGCGTATTTGTTTCCTGAGTGGCCGCGAATAAAGCCCATCTAATCGAAACATCAATTCATTATCTGCAAGTGCTCATTCAAAAAAAGCGCCACATTTTTCCTGGAAATCTCACAGCCTAGCATCCGCTTTTACCCTCCACGGTCATCGTGAAATAAAATACCGTCCTGATGTTTTCATTCACTTTCAGTCATCAAAGTTTTCAGGGGTTTATTTCTGCAGCGGTAAGCGAAGGAGCCGTAAGGTTTCTCCAGATGAGTGATTTAAAGAGGCGAAGCGGACGTGCGGGCTGACTGGATGAGACAGACGCGGTCCGCAGCAGGCGTCTGGGGCATTCATCTCCTGACATCCATCCCTGCTGGACCGGGTTCACATTTCCCCCGCTCATAATGGACATCCAAACAGGCCTCCATTTACTAATATTTTTTTGTAAATAACAGATCATGTTTTAACACAGCGGGTCCCGTGGGGTGGGCAAAGACCCCTGTGAGAGCACTGGTGGATGACATCTTTGAGGGGTATCGAACCTGGTGCATCTGGAGGTCTGGGTATGACCCGTGGTCGGTGGAGAGCTTCTGGCCTACAAGGGACCAGATTCTGCTGGAGGTACCCCTGGCTGTTGGTCCCTGGGGAACCTGCCTTCTGGTGCTCAAGGGGTGGACATAGACCCCTCTGATTACCCAATAATGGACGACTCGTGTCACCCAGACTCCCAGGACCTCCCTGGGGAGCCCTCCCACTCTGACCCCATCTATCTCCACCCCCTGACCCCGCATTCTTAAAACACACTAAATAATCTTTAATTTGACAGGGGCTCGAATGAAATTCCGCTTAGAGCTGCGTCGTTTGGCCGGGACAATGGAATATTGATAAATGAATCATTGTCCTGCTTGATCTTTATGGGGGAGATGAAAATGGAGGGATAAGCTGGGGGTTTGGTCACAGAGGTTTTCTGGCAAGGGGGAGTTCACTTTACAATTATTAAATAGGGCACCCTTTTTTCTCAAAATGTATGTAGACCTCTCAAGCCTGACACTGTAGTGCAAACTGTGCCCAAATAAGGATTCTGGTTCTAGCTACGCTTTTTTCTCTGAATATTGAATGCAGTTTTACATGATCGCTCCTATCAAGGTCTGTGGTTAACACAAGATTTCAGATGTACATTCCGCCCTACATAAATTCATTTTACGACTTCCACTGGATCTTTTGAATTCTGAAGAAGCTGAAGTAATAATTTCGATACATGTACAGTAAGTGTAACAGGTGTCACTGGGTCGCTCGTCAGTATGCGTTAGCTTCCACCCTCACTTGCCCACACTGGGTTCGAACTCGGGTCCTCTGATGTACGAACACACGTGACCTCCTTTCATAAACACCAATACCTTCTATGCCACCGATAAGCTAGCAATTTGATGGTGCGGGTGGGCAATATTTATATTGAGGAGTGAGTTTAACCAATTCAATTCTGTTACATAAGCTTCGGCATGTCATTGACGTTACCACTAAGCCCCGTGCTCATACCACATTTCGCTGCTACTCACTAAACCTGAGGTAAACACGTAAACATCAACCCACCTCTGTCATTTCACTATCCAGCTAAGACTAGCTTAGTCTCGCATAGCAGACGTGTGGTTGGACTCATTACCATTTGGGGAATGGGGGTGGGGGGCGGGCAGACGCTGTATTTCTTTAAACCAATCACAGTCGTCTTCGGCAGAGTGGTTGCTAGGTTGTTGTTTCGCATAGTCTGGATTGAATCTGATTGGGCGGACAGCATATTTAGCCGCCATTGTTTGGGCAGCATAAACAAATGACAAGGCTACATCCGTTGAGTCAAACTAACACTAGCTAGACTAGACTCTCCATCCATCCACTCACTTACCCATGGCAGTGTCTATGGCAGATCTGACATCCTTCTTCAGGGTGGTCTGGTGAACTACTGCGGAAGTGCAACGTGGTTAGCTGCTAGTTAGCCATTTGTAAACGGAGGGTTACACAATTTAGGCCTATATTTTTTCCTATAATAACACACATAAAATGGAAGTAACCCATCTGTAAGCTTTTTGAAGGAGAAAAACATTCATTTTCGCCAAAGCTGCAAATGCCTTGGAAGTTGCAAATGCTAATATTCACCTACAAAATTATGACAACACTTGAGTGATCTATTATTAAATAACTATTTAAGGATTCTTTACTCCGTAGTGGTAAAGGTAACGTTATAGAACAAAAGTTTTAGTACGTAACATAATGTCAGGGCCATTGATACGATTTTCTAACCAATCAGCGACTGAACAATTTGTGCCCGTGTGCTGGAGCGAGCGTGTACACAACAATGTGTCAGGCTCTCTGGGTTCACGCGAGGGCTAGTATGCTACCGGTTAGTTAGTAACCAGTAACGGCTAGTTCACGTTAACGAGAGGCTACTGTACATTGATTTTAGAACAGAAAAAACGATCGCGGAATAGACTAAACAAATGCGGACAAAACAGTAGAGCTAATAGACATGCATGCTGCGGCCCCATGCAGCAGAAGCAGAGTGGACGGTCCCACGTTGGGCACTGCAACCACAGAATCTTTCAGGTAGACTAGGCAGTGCTGGCCGGGGCACCCCGAGAGACGCAGCAGGCATTTCTTCTTAATTCTCAGTCTTCTTGCGAGCGGAAAATTTCTAGGACCAGATGTGCAGGTGCCGCTTATACCTAGTTGGAACTAGTTGGGCACAGGTGCATGAATGTTTTTTTTTTCTTCAGTCAATATAGCTGGCTAGGGTTTCTCAAGCCAATAGGAGCTTGCCCTGTGGGGCTGAGCTCCACGAAATAGTACTCAGACGGCACTCAGTGGGCGAGCTGCACATATCGCAATACCCCTGCGCAAGCACAGGCGTGCGGGCGCGCAGGGTAATTGATCAATGCTCATTGCCTGCGCATCTAAATGCATTTCGTTTCAATGATATGAATCATCAGGGTCAGCAGCCACCCTCCTGTGTGATTCTGTTTCCATAAGGGGAAAATAAAATATATTGTATTGCATCATATCTAATCGGATTATTTATGTTGATTTCCCTCTAATCGTATGATTAATTCAGAATCGGATGCAGAAGCTACATGTTAGCATCCGTTTGGGGGTGCAAAGATCAAGAACGGTGTGAGGAAGATGCTGTCACTACTACTAAGGTAAGGTAGCTAGCACTTGTGGGAAACAATGTCAAATTTGACCCCCCAAAAAGGGTGACCTCAATGCACATTACAGCTGTGTTCTTGAAATGACCAAAAGACAATGGGAAAAAATGATTGTGTTTCTGCAGTATTGCTACTGTATTTGTCAATAATATAGAAATATGCATTGTGTCAGACATTCTGTCTTGGCGCTATGCAACTTAGCAACAACAGCCCCACAATGGCAAATGTGCATCTGTGAACCCGATGCAATTTGGGCCTCATGACACCCTGGAGTATCCAGCCTATTTACCTCAACAGAGAAGTAAATTAATCATCTCTCACTAAAATAAACAAAACAGGGATCCCAAATGCCCACCTATTAAATCAGCAAGCAGGCTGGATGGCTGCTTTTAGACCAGGCATTTACATGTAATTATCTTCTTATATAATTAAGTGCATTCAGTTCAAGCATCTTGCAACCGGGTGGCATTGCTTACCCAAGCAGGCGGCGGGCAGCCCAGAACGAAAAGTGAGTGAATAATTAGCACTCAGTATTCCAGTGTTAATGGAAGTGATCTAAAAAATCATCAGGATGAGGGGAAGGAGGGGGGGGGGGGGGTGATAGGATCTGAAATGAGAAGGGGCGTAACAATTTATGTATGTGAAAACACAGAGAGATCCATAAACTGTTTCAGCAATATTGACTTCAATTTTACAGATGTGGTTTGATTCCTTCATTTCAGCTTAGCAAGTTGGTGCCTCTCTTTAGTGCAGCAGACCTGGGGGGTATTCCAGACAGCGGGTTCAATAAAGTCTGAGTCTAACCGTGAAGTCTGAATGAATTTATGCTGAGATTCTAAACGCCAAGTTCTATTTTGTGGAGCTCCGCCCGACAGGGCAAGCTCCTTATTGGCTTATCCAAATGTAGCTAGCTTAGTTTACTGAAAAAAAAGAATCATACAGTACACACACCTGTGACCAATCATGACAGGTGCCCCCCGTACATCCGACTTCAACTCTGATGCCCCTGATGCAAGTGGCTCCGTCTCCAAAGAGCCCAGGCCCAGGTCCTTCAACCGAGACCTCCCTAAGTTGCTAGGATGGGAACGTCCTGCATCGCTGAAGGATCCACTGCGTCCCTTTGTGAGAGCCACCAGGGTCACGGGCTGGACAGAGGCTATGATGACGGGCTCCCCACCACTGGAACCCGGCATCGGCACCCTCCTCATTCCTGGCTCCTCTGCCTGGGGGTTGGCTTGGAAGCCCTCCATGCCAGACTGCAGGGACAAAACCACTCTGTCCCTAGCAGAGAAGAGTAATGCGCTTGGGGCAGTGGCAGCCAGCAAATCCATCGCCATGTTGGCCATCTACATCGGCCACCTAGCCAAGGGTCTGGAATCCGCCTCATCGGAGCAGCAGGCCGAGATCGCCGAAGCTGCCGGGGCCGTCACAAAGTGTGTGAGAGCCTCCGCTGCCTGCCTCGGTAGGGTACTGCCCCATCCAAACACTGTGTGACGTCAGTGCTCAGCTGCCATTAGTGAATAGTGTTTCTGTTTTGAAGGGCGATGCACACACTGTCTCTCAAGGGGTGCATGAGTCGGTAATTTGTAGCTTTGTAGCTTCTCTGACAAGGCATGTGGTGGTATACAAGCGGATAGGGGCGAGGTTAGCCTCTATGAAGACCATCGTTTCTGGTCCCCGTTTTGTTCGCCATCGCCAGTAGTGGCGGCCACCTTGCTGGCTTTGGCTGGATATGCAAATGCGCTGGCAACACTATGCTTTTCTGCATTGCATGACGTTTTTTTTATTTAACCTTAATTTCAAGGGTCTGCCCTTGTCTGGGGGCAATGCTGCTCTGTCTGGATTGCCAAATTTGTGTAAGGTTGCCTGCGATGTGTTTTCGGCTGGTCCGCCTCCTCATTTTATGAATGAGTTCATCAGGGAGGAAAGGGCGAATCCTCCTGATGTTGTAGAGCAGGAATCTGCAGCAGCATGTGACGGATGTGATATGTGCAAAGAACAACAGTTGGTCATCCAGGGTCACACCCAGATTCCAAGTAGGCATCACCAGTGTGTCTTCAATGGTGATGGCCAGGTCCCAGTGCGGGCAGCCCTTCCCCAGTAGGAACAGCAGCTGTCTTGTCCAGATCAAGCTTGAGGTGATGTGTTGTCATCCACTCCGAGATGTCATCCAAGCACCCAGATATGCGTGTCTTCACTCGTGTGTCAGAAGGGGGAAATGACAGGACCAGTTGGGTGTCATCGGCATAGCAGTGATAGGAGAAGCCATGCGAGTGAATGACAGAGCCCAGAGATGTAGTGTAGAGGGAAAAAAAGAGAGAACCCAGGACAGACCCTTGTGGAACTCCCGTAGTCAGACTATGCGGTTCCGACATCATCCTTCTCCATGTCACCTGGTAGGAGCGGCCAGTCAGGTAGGATGCAAAAAGGAAGCGTGCAGAGCCAGTGATGCCTTTCTCCTCGAGGGTGGCGAGGAGAATCTCGTGGTCTACCGTATCAAATGCTGTTGACAGGTCTAGGAGTATCAGGACAGAAGAGAGAGAGTTCGCTCTCTCACTCATGGAGTGACTCCGTCACTGCAAGGAGGGTGGTCTCTGTCAAGTGGCCAGCCTTGAATCCGGACTGGTGGGGGTCTAGGAGGTCGTTCTGCTGGATAGTATAGTTGGATAGTTGGTTAAAGATGGTTTAAAGTTGGTTTCTTCAGGAAGGGGGTGACTGGCAGTCTTGAAAGCGGAGGGAAAGCATTCTGATACAAGAGATGCGTTGATGAGGTGGGTTAGGAAGGGAAGGAGTTCGGGTGCAACAGACTGAAGGAGAGTGGAGGGGGCAGGGTCTAGGGAGCACGTGGTGGGGTAATCTCTTTCTCTAAGGCGTAACTATCACTGGTATTTGTTTATTTTCAAAGCCATTATTGGCAAACTTCCATCTTACATCTCGTCTCTGTTGGACTGGAGCCTTGGCACCTGATCAAATGATTGGCTTGTTCTCAGGGTTCCTCGAGTGCATTCTGAGCTTGGAAGGGCTGCTTTTTTTCCATGATGCTCCTTATACTTGGAATACTTTAAAATAGACTCTAAAGTTTGAGTTCCTTCCTTCAGTCACGGTTCAGTCCATGGCTCTAGACCTATTTACTGTACTTCAACCTGTAACTGTTTTTAATAATACTAATACTACTACTACTACTAATAATAATAATTACTATTATTATTATATAAATTAAATAATTGTATTTGTCTTTGCAGGAAATAAATAAGACCAAATGAAATGTGAATGATTTGTTTTTATTTGACTGGTAGGGGTGGTATCTTAAAGGATAAGGACACTGAATTTCATGTTTAGCCCTATTCCTGGCTTCCCTGGCATGTGAGGCGCACGCACCCTGGCTCGTTGCTAGCTATGGGCACACTCGAAAAACTCTAAAAAGTATGATATACGTGGATTTCAAGTTCAGGAATTACATGGTTTATGCTTACCAAGCTCTGAAGTCGTCCTGTTAACATCATAGGTCCTTTCGCCTCTGCATTTCGAAACAACAGTAACTTGTACTTGTAAATTCATCCGAATCGGAATTTCGCGGAGGTTTACAGCGTGAAGGGATGGCTGTTGTATGTTCGGTGAAATAAGTACTATATGGTGTTTACAGGACGACTTCAGAGCTTGGTAAGCTTGTTTTTGAACCTCGTCCGTGAGGACTTCAAGTTCGCTGTCTGAAAATCGTATCTTTCTTTTTCTGTCTGCCATCGTCCAATGATATGCATACGTGTTGTATGCGCTGTATGTACAGTATTTATAGTAATTTCCTATATCAGCAGCAAATTGCACTCAGCCGCAAACACCGAATGGGCGTGTTTGCGCTGGAATATTATTAGCGCAATGTCTTTAGTGAATAGGTTTTTACAACGGGGCACATAGCTGGAGCAACTGACGCGCAATGTAATGGTGCAATTAACGGCCGCAATTCCGCTTTTGTGAATTCGCCCCTCAAACTGAATTGCCATTTCATGTCACTTCATTATTCCATCTGAACAGGCTCCCATTGCAGCCGTTTTTCGAGATGTGTTGCTGAAGGTGTCCTCAGCCATTAGTTCATCTCTTAACCAATCATGTTGCGCAGTTTAATTCAAAGGATGCACACAAAGGACGCTGATTGGCCTGGTTGGAACTCCAACCAAGAGATCACTCTGAACAAGACCCTTTCCAGACCCTGAATCGCATTTCGAAAATTCCGATTCAGGCACTGGAGCCAGGCTATATCACTTCTGGGTTTGTTTCATAGAACCTGCTAGCGAGCCGGTGGTGCTTTCAAATTCAGTGAACATGGGAAACATTTTTTAACATATTTTAGACTTTTTTCGTTTGCAAACTAGCAAACGGTCTGAAAAAATAGTTTGCTGTGAACCAAAATGGACAATGGACTGAGGGAAATGTAATTGTACAGTATGATTGAATGAATGAATTGAATACCGGAGACCCTTTTACTTCTAACATTAAATTAGGTTATTTTTGCGGGACTACAGCCTAAATATCATCCAGAAAATCATTGCTGATCACACAAGGGCTCCCCGTTCAAATCTAACGAGCCCTGGGCTGCGTTCAAATTCAGCGAACAGAGGCGAACATGATTAGTTCATATTTTCTTTGAACATGAATTCTAAGTAAAAGGGCCTCCGGTATTCAAAAAAGAAAAATAGATCTACTGTAGGTAGATCAGCTGGAACATCATAGGGGAACTGATTACTACACAGATTAGGTTGTACTGGTTCAGAGCACACAGCAGCCGAGCCCAGTATGAACCCAATACTCCACTTGGATTCCATACAGCCCAACTATGAGCTCATCCACCCCAGAGGCACACAAGGAGGTGAACTTTGTCACACTCACTTTGCCATATCACTTACTTATCTGTCTGGGAAAAACGGATATGAGACATGTTAAGTCAACCTCTCATCTTCAAAAGTTGCAAAAGTTGTTGCTAAACTATATTTGAACATAACTGTCATTGCAAGTGTAACATTTCAATCATAACGCATGATTTCTTTTTCTTTTTCTCAACTCACATTATATTTACTGTACTTTATGTCATACAATAAACAAAATAGTTTGAATGCATTAATCCAACAGTTAATGTCTCATAAGGAAACATTATTTAATCTGAACAAGCATCCATCGATCTTGCCAAGTTTTTCAGAAACCTAAGCAGGCTCTCTCCAGTTGTTAGCCTGCAGCTCAATCTGCACTGCAACAATGGACGACAGTCCTCACCTGTCATGTCAAACCACCATCCATTCAGCACCTCGGTCACCATGCTCCACTCCCCAACCGACCCCACCACCCTCCCTCCCAAGCCCTGCCATGAAATCCTAAATGCCCTCAAAGTCAACAGCATTGTTCTGCTCTAATATTGGTCCTCCAGAGTACTGCCCAGGTGTAACACACAATAAAACTGGGCCAGCCAGGGGCTCAAAGAGCCACATTGAATGGCTGCCAAAATTCCTCACTCAGCGATTGCCACAGCTTATATTGAAATTATGATACAAACTATGCAAGTCATTAAGGAATATCTGGCCTCTTTGTTCCCTGTCTTTCTATTGAGTCCAATAAACACTTCTGCTCTCCTTTGTCACTTCTTGACTCAACCTCAAGAAGTGACAAAGCATCTTCTCGGAACAGGACACCAGCCCCTCGACAATACAGAAATACTCGATCCTCTAAACACTAATTGGTGTTATTCACCTTTTGATAATTCTGAGGCGGGCAGACGTAATGGTAAAGCCTATATGCAGTGCTTTTGATGGCCCGTAACCTGAGTAACCGGTGCACAAAGAGCGGAAGACAACAAAAATGTTCCATTTTCCCTTGTTTATCATTGAAGCCGGATCATTTGGGAGCTCTTCTGAGAAAGAGTGTAATTGGAATAGGGTCAGACTTTAAAGGGAAATTGCCAGTGTCCTAAGTGATGCTGGATCCATGGGGCCATCCTTGCCGGCAGACGGCCTCTGTGCACATTGGTTATTGATATTCTCTCTTCGTGCTACTGGCTGCATCTGGACCTCTCTGAAAACAACAGGCTGAAGCAGTCCATAGAGCTTGGTAGAATAAATACATCTCCACTTTTCTTTGGCAGCAGGAGCTGGCAGGTGGGACTCTTGGGCTAGGCAGACTGGATTGGACTTGGATGCAGTGCCATCTACTGGTGAGAGAACCCAGAGACTAGACAACAGTCAGGAGACTAAGCAACTAGTACAGGTAAACAACAAAACCAACAAAAACCATCTCAGAGCGGTAAGGGTTTGGCATTGGTAAGGAATGCGGTCCACATGTAGGCGTTTTCCATTGCTCATGCATGTGATGCATATAAGATGAACTGACTGTAATGTAAAACCTGTATTCTTGTCGATGCATATGCTGATAAAGTGTTGTGTGGGTAGGTATAGCATATTTTCTCCACTTCAACATGTCTAAACAGTCCTCACAGAGCCCTGACTGGGGCAACCACCTCTAGAGGGAGAGCAGAGGGGGTTTACAACAAAAGAATTCAAACTTTGACTAAACAGCTATCCCTCCAGGGAACAGGGGTAGTTTGAACTCTACTAAAAACCACAACACTTGGGGGAATCCAGCACAAAGCAGCGTTTAGAAAGCCTTTCAGAGGGATGACATGTCACATTGAGGAGCTTGATGCACCTGGCAGTGGAAACAGCCCAATATGCCACAGCCATTTGCTCCTCACACATTGACTAGGGCTGTGAATACACTTACTGTCAAACTGGACATGGATAGATAGGCCTATGATTGACAGTTGGGTTATGAATGGATGAATAGATTGATGATTGGATAAAAAAGACATCAAAGTAACACACTGGTGTACATACAGTACAAAAGCAAAATACCCCTTTCTATAGACACAGTCTTGGTATCACAGTTTCCACTTGAAATGTAATCATTATGACAAACCCCCCCATGCTGTGTTCCATTAAGTGCATTCAAACTCGGTGTTTGAACTGCATGGTGGGCCCAGTACACGTACATGGAGGTCTAATAAGATGCTATATATAACTTAAATGTAGAATTATTTATAACTGTCAAAGCCATTGACTAGAGAGAGGCCCAGTCAGTCCACAGGACAGATATCTGAGAAACATTACCAACCCCCCCAATGAAATAAGCCGTTCTGCTTGTGATAACATTGTGATGATGCAGTTTATCTCCAGGGACAAATATAGATCATGATTATCTATGGGAGATGATTCATTCATGGCATGGCTAACAGATCACCAATGATTCAGCTATCAGAGAGATCTCCATTGACGCAAATGAAATACCATCACATTAGCTTAGTCCTTTTCATGTCTCACCCCTGTATCTAAAAACTGTTTGGTCAAGAGATGTTTACATTTTCCAACAATATTTGTCATATTTTTCTCGCCAGTATTTCTCCTGCTTTGAAACCTGACCAGGATAGCAGACTAATCAATGAGTAGGATCACAAGATAAAAAGCCAATGGAAAGAATCATCTTTACAAAAAAAAAAAAAACTAAAGCTAAATTTCACTGATATTTCTTATTGTTTTCACCACCACACCTCCTCCTCACCCCACAAACCTTACTCCCAACCCACCCCAGGGACTGAGGGTGCATTCCAAGGGCTTTCATTTGAGCTTGTATTATGCCCCTGTATCTCTGCTCATTTTTCACCCGTATTGCATTAAGTATTGATATTGATTTCTTGTAAATGGTGGTGAAATGGATGGGCCGCACTTTTTTGTGTTATTGTTCTGCAGCACTTGTTTGTAATTTATTACAGCCCAGGGTCCCTCTGGTGAGGCCTACCATCCCTTACTGCCAGGGCCCCTGTGATTAAGCATGCCAAACTCACCAACAAGATACAAACATACGAATGTTAAAGGACAGGTTCGGAATTTAGCCTTATAAGCCATGTTATAAGGTTATTTACGATCATATACAATGGCCGATGTCAAAGTTTTGTCAAACGGTGCACTCTTGAGATAGAGCCCAACGCTGCTAACACACTCAATGGATCCATAGGTGCATCTAGACAAAATCCCTCAAAAACACCATAACCTCGTTTTCAAAGACAGGAAACTCACCGAGTGGTCACTGGTGTCCATTGATATTCTGGCAAAAAAAGCACAAAAAAGTATGCTTCCGATCGGGTTTTATTGATCATATCATATCCATTGATTTGTATTGACAACAAAGCCAGAGATATTTAGATTCATCCGCGTCCCATATTTCTTTTGATCAACAAATACTTCTACCTAGCACTATCAATTTAAATATCAGCTGCAAAGCAATCCTAGACTACTCGACTTGTTGTGCAGACCTGTAACTCGAAAGTGGCTCTTCTTCTATGGTAGCCTCCGAAATCAGTCAAGACATCCCAAAGTTCAAGCGGAAGTTTACAAACGTGTGGACTGCAAGTGAAAATAGTTCTATGCTACATGATAAATAAAACCCAATTGGAAGCATACTTTGTGGCGATTTTTTTGTCAGAACATCAATGGACACCAGTGACCACTCGGTGAGTTTCCTATCTTTGAAAATGAGAGTTTATAGTGCTTTTGAGGGATTTTGTCTATGCACCTATGGATCCATTGAGTGTTAAGTTGAGCTTGTTAAGTGATTCTGTTGGCACGTGTCAAATCAAATTTAATTTGTACACTCTCTGATGTTCTATTTCGTGGAGCTCCGCCCCACAGGGAAAGCTCCTTATTGGCTTAACCAATCGTAGTTAGCTACATTGACTGAAGAAAAAACATACACGCACCTGCAACCAAACAGGTCCAGTGCACCACTATTAAAGTGGGCCGAGCCCACATAACTGCTCCTAGAAACTTTCAGCTTGCAAAGCCTGAAAAGCAAGAAGATGACTAGCCAGCAACTCACGGCCGGCGGCATCCCTCGAGGCACCCCAGCTGGCGCTGCCTAGTCTGCCTGAGAAGTTCTGCGGTTGCTTGCCCTCAATAGCGACGTGGGACATCCACTTTGCTTCCACTGCATGGGGCCACAGCACGCCAGGACGGGTCTGGTGCCGCCCCTGACTGCCAGAACTAAGATCCTGTACCCGCAGAGGGCTGCTCAGATGGGGTTGGCGTTCTGCCTCATCAGCCGCCGCTGATGCTGTACCTCCCTCCATCTGATGAAGAGGAAGGAGTTTCCGAGGCTGATGACAACTCAGTTTCAGAAACTCCGGATTCTAGTGGCTTGTCATCCAGTAATTCGGGGCCTGTGTCTCGACGGCCATCTCCCGAAGCTACTGGAAAGAGCTGCACATCATCTCGACATTCCCCTCCCAGAGGTTGTGGCTGTGACGGGGCTGCCTATCTGGAGCTCCGTCTGCTACAGGTCAACCATCAAGCCGGCGCCTCGTCTTCTCCCGGCTATGCCCTAGCCTGGAGATGTTTGTATAGGCGGGATGGGCCGACTCACTTCCTCTTTTTATGAATGAAGTGATTCCCAGCCGGAATGCCATTCACCCTTGCAGAGGCACAATATAAGGAATCCTATCGGGATTCCTCATGTCCCTTTCAAGGGCGGAATGCCTTGGGCCGAGACACCAGAGTTCATCCGTTGCCTGGGTGCAGTCAGGGCAAAAATGGTTTATGGCCAATGGTTTATGTGCCATGTTCTCCGGTGCGGCCTCACTCGGACTGCTTCGCAGTCTGGCAGGAGAGGTGCCTCCTGGACAGCGGGCTACAGCGTGTTCTGACGGAAGATTATTCCATTCAGTTTCACTTCCTACTTCCTTGTGCCAAAGAAAACGATGGGAGGCAGAGACCATTTTTGGATCTCCACCTTTTCAACAAGGCGGTGGCAAAATTGAAGTTTCACATGCTTACGGTGCTCCAGATGCTGGAAGTGTTCCTTCCCGGCGACTTTTGCACCAGCATAGATCTGAAAGATGCCTACTTCCATGTGCTGATTGTACCTCGGCACCAGAAGTATCTGCACTTGCCTTCCAGGGAGTGGCGTATGAGTATACTAGACTCCCGTCTGGATATGCTCTCGCCCCCAGGACGTACTTCATTTGTGTGGAGATGGTGTTGAGACCACTACACCAGCAGGGCATCAAGGTCCTCGCGTACCTGGTTGACCTGCTGGTTCTGACTACGTTGCTCTTCTGGCTCTGAAGCATACCTGTGTCATGGAGAGCCATCTTACCAACCTGGGGTTTGCTGTCAATAGGGAAAAGAATGCTCAATGGCCGGCCTGTCAGGTTGTAGATACCTAGGTATCACCCTGGACACGGACACCCTGAGAGCATGCCTATCTGCACTGAGGAGAGAAATGCTGGAGAAGAGTCAAAGCGTTTTCCGTCCTTCTGCGAAGGTCTCGGTTCTGTCAGTAATGCGTCTTCTGGGTCTCATTCCGGCATCTCAAGTGGTGGTATCACTGGGTCTGCTGCATTTGAGACGCACCCAGAGGTGGTTCACATGGCGCCATCTATAACCTGTGAGACACAGACGGCGCTGGTACCGCGGTCATTGGAAGCGGATCTCAGCTATTGGAGAGACTGGCACGTAATATCGCACAGTGTTCCAATAGGCAGGGTGTCGGCTTACGTCACAGTTTTCATGGACACGTGAACGGTGTCTAGATGGCTTGAATGGTACATATCCCAAGCTGTAGGTGGGCCGGAGAACAGTCAGGAAAAGTAGAGTCTGCACACCAGAAATATGCTACCAGGATTTTTTATTGACACCGAGGCGACGTTTCGGGCTACAAGCCCTTCTTCAGAATATGGCCGGAGAACAGTGCCACATTAATCTACTAGAGCTAGAGACGGTGTGGCTGGTGTTGCGCCACATCGCCCACCTGGTATGGGGGCGCGATATGATGGTGCGGTCAGACAACCAGACTACAGTGGCTCATATCAACCGGCAGGGAGGAGTTCGGTCACCGGCGCTTCAACATTTCGCAGTGGAGGTGTGGTGATGGGCTCATGTCAACACGGGAGCGGGATTACTTTGTACCGCTGGCCCATCATCGAGCGTCAGCCAGCTCTGACACTGCCCCACTACCGGAGCCCGCTGGCAGCTCGCCGTTGACTGAATTGTCAGATTTTCCTTTCCCATGAGAGGGGGCGGAACGACTCCCCAGCTTAAGGGCCCCGCCGTGTGTAAAATCAGCCCTCAGCACCATGGACAGCGCCCGGCAGGTAGCGAGTGGCCCAGACGAATTCAGCACCATGGATAGCGTGGCCAGGTGATTAATGGGGTTAACCATCCCTTTGTTGTCGCCCAGGCAACCCTCCACCCCAGCTGCAGCCCATGCCAAAATCAGGGCCGGACTGGGAGTGTGCTGGCTGAAAACAATTGGATAATGAGCTTCCACACTGCTGAAAAGCCCAGCCAGCGGGAGAGACAGTAGTCTTAGGACTCAGTGAGTAGAGGATGTGTGTGTGCTTGTGCTACTCATCCGAACCATGTTTTTTGCACAATGCTGATGTTGTTTTCCTTGTCATCTTCAAGAACCGATGCCGGAAGCCTGACCAGTTCCCCACAGTGCCCTGGGGCCAGGAAGGAACGAGAGCGCTGCCGCCGAAGATAATTGTTTTGTGTAGCATTTTTTCCCTTCACCTAAGTTCTCAGTTTAAACTAGAAAGTACATTTCCTGGAGAAAATGTGAGGTGGGCTAGCTGTTGCAGCTGTATGTAACAGCTACTGTTAGTACTAGTACGGACCGGGCAATCTCCATGCACCCACCGGCGAAGACCGTGTGTCTCTAGCCCATTCAGGGGCTTAGTTGTGGGTTCGGTGGTGTGGATAGTGGCTTGGTGGGGAGACTCCGCCCCCTCAGGTCAGAGCCTGTTGTGGACAGTGTATCCCTCTCCGGGCCAACCACCTGCCCCCACCGGTGAAGACCGTGTGTCTCTAGGCCACTCTGGGGCTGAGTTGTGGGGCCCGTGGCGTGGATTGTGGCGTGGTGACGAGACTCCGCCCCCTCAGGTCAGAGCCATTTGGGGACAGTGTACCCCTCTCTGGGTCACCAACTTTCCCCCACCGGTGAAGACTGTGTGTCTCTAGCCCACTCAGGGGCTGAGTTGTGGGGCCCATGGCGTGGATAGTGGCGTGGTGGCGAGATTAAGGTTCTGTGATATAATACTTATACTTTAATCTATGCTGTAATACAAAAAGGTTCCACAAATGTTTGCTTGAATAATTTGGCTTCAAATAGGTCTTGCTTCATAAATTGGGCTTAGATATGTGTACCTTTTAAGATACCTTCGAGCTCTCTCCTGTGAACTGTCACCATAGCAACCACAGCGCAGCAGCACAGCTCTACAGCACCAAAGCACAGAACACACATAATTCACTGACTCACTCGCCATACGTTTCAATGGGGAGCGCAGTTGCCAAACAAATCGTCACACAGCGAAAACTATAAATCACACAGCTTAGATACTTACATTGTACAAATCAGCACAGTTGTGTGAACATTTCGATATATGTGTACGAGCTATTCTGGTCCCTGTGGCTAAATTGCATGGTTTTGGCGCCACCTACTGGTGGTCAGTGGAGTCTCCGTTTTTGACAGAGAAACAGAGTTGGAGAATTTCATGTGTTCTTTCTCTTCTTGATTTCGCCCTTGATTTGGAACAGTCTGTAAGTAGCAACAGGATATTTCTGTCTATTGCTTGGATTGTTGTGATAAGATGTCAGTTTTGTTTGTTTTAGTATGTTATAGCCACTCTAGCTGTTGTTTATGCTAGCAATGCAACGTTACTAGCTAGCTGTTAACCCTAGCCCTGCCGTTAGCTACCTGTATTCATTGTGTAGATTATTATTGATATTAAGTGTTGTGCCTTGGTAGTTTGGTGGTTCATTTGGTGTGTATCTTGTCACATGGAACATTTAATTAGGATGCATTCATGTCATGTAATCATCATTTGCATTGTCTCATGCGTTTTCATGTATATTCATATGGTTGTTTTCTTGTCAAATTCTTATGTTGCAGTTTCACAAAAAGGCTTCAGTAAAGGCACCTAAACTGTCACTGTCACTGCCGTCTCAGATGTTTATTGGAGTATGTTTAGCTCTCTGTCTGAGCTGTGTAGGCTACTATTACACATGGTCAGGGCAGAAGATGAGCTGTTAAAACTGTAGGCATAGCGACAAGTTAGAAAAAGAGTAAAAATGCAAAATTAGCAGCTCAAAAGCTAGTGTGTCACACAGCTTAGATACTTACATTGTACGAATCAGCACAGTTATGTGAACATTTTAATATATATAATGTGTGTGTGAGCATTCAAAACTGTAGGAGTGCCAGCAGTTTACAAAATGTGTGAATATTTTCAGAGCAACAGCTGTCACCACTCTAAAAACAAAAGCAGTTTCAAGCAGTTTCAATGGGACAAAAAATAGTTTAAAAGTTTAATTTCTAAAAAACTATTTTTAAAAAATATCAAAAATTTGAATGGATCCGTTAAAGAGCTAAAGACTATGGCCACTAGTCGCAGCATGCAAATTTAGAGCATTTTTTTGTCAGGGACTTTTCGAGTTACTCAGGAAGAGCTTTGTGGACCAACCATGGATGTATTAATAGAACTGGATACAGCTACTCCATTCACTGACCGCTATCAAAAATGAAGCTCTATTGAACCGCGCCATCTTGGCAAATTTGTAGTCATTTGACTATTTCCGGTGACTTTTGTACTTGCGCAGTTGTGCTTTTCTGGCCTTCCGGTGACTTTTGTACTTGCGCAGTTGTGCTTTTCTGGCCTACGCGCATCCACGAAGTTCACGAAATGTAGATGCACGTTCCCGGCTCTCCCCGCTTTGATTTAGCAATGAAAACCGGCTTGCATATTAACTTGTTTTTGTCAAATATATCCATTGGAGAAATTACTTTTTTATCCTGGCATCTTAGTTTTAACAGGTTAATTATATCTGAACATGTTTTGTTTGCTAGTAGATGGTATTCATTCCGTTCGCGATAACGTTATTGCAGCCAGGCTAAATTCCTCCAGGGAGCCAGTGACAGGTGAGTTGAAAAGCTTCACTCCCCGCCAGCAGGAGTTTTGGCCGCTGCTACCGCATCTCAGATAACCCGCTGAGTTTGTGGCTGCTATTTCACATTCGCCCTTGATCAATCCCAATACCGATCCATGGTAATAATAGCCCTTAAATTTTGGAGCAGATCCGAATCACGAGGCAGGTCCACGAGCGGCCCAGCCATTCACTGCCATTCATCTTTTGGACTAGGATTATGCGAAAACTACTACACCGATTTTCATGAAACTTGGTGGAAGGGTGTAGAATCTTCCAACTTAGAAAACACCATTTATTAGATCATTTTAGAACACATTAAATTTTGGAGCAGATCTGAGTCACGTGGTGGGTCCACAAGCCGTTTCTGGTTTGTTTGTTTGTTCGTTTGTTTGTTTGTTAGCAGGATCACACAAAAACTACCAGACCGATTTTCATGAAACTCAGTGAAGGGGTGTAGCATGAGCCAACTTATTGTAGAACCCATTAAATTCTGGAGCAGATCCAAATCATCGGGCAGGTGCACAAGCCGCCCAAACACAGCCGGGCCAGCCATTTACCTCCATTCATTTTTTGGACTAGGATTACCTAGAAACCATTCAACTTCACAGCGGATCCGAATCACATGGCGGGTCAACGAGCCACCCAAACACGGTCGGCTATTCATCTCCATTCATTTTTTGGACTAGGATTACGCAAAGTCTACCAGACTGCTTTTCATGAAACCCGGTGGAGAGGTGTACTGTAGCATGGGGCCATTTAGAACCCATTCAATTCTGCCACGCACCGAGCCACAAAATGCAGGTGGCTTTGTGGCAGATGTCTGTGCTGCCTGAACACCATTTCTAGTGTAATATTAAGTAATTGTAGTTAACCGCTTTAAGACAGGTCGGTTTTACACATTGACGTAGCCTTTTGAGACCCTGTCGTGAGCTCATTCAGTTTCTCTCTGCAAACTAGTCTGGACTTCCTCCTATCTTGAATTATTATTCTCCGATTACGTTGTGACTGGGCCAATCAAAGACTGTGTTCTGACTGCTGTTCTGCCCCCAAGAAGAATGTAGATACAGACTGGTTCCCGTAGTTAATGCGTGACTTTTCAAGATTCAAGATTTGTCTGTTCGCCATGTACAGTATATAGTTTACACATACGAGGAATTTGACTGAAAATGAAATATAGGCTGCTGGCAAAACAGTCTCCTGAGGCAATAAGCAGTAACGTTAACGCTAGTAGAATATACACTGCAATGAGTGCAGTTATTGCAGAAATACCTAACAGTTAAGAACAAGGTTATGCACTTGAGTTTTTTGGAGGAAAATATGTTTTTGCTGTTCTTCTGATTGGATTTGGCAAACCACATACTAGGAATTTGTTTCGGTCAGTGGTGCATACAACATTGGAGAGGGTGCAGGGATGAGAGGGGACAGTGCAAAGATGAGGATGCCGACTCTCTCAGGTTTTTCTGGTGGCCATTCAGTGACATCAGCCTAGACTTGGTAGAGTACAGAATGATGGTGCACCTGTTTGGCATGACTTTGTCTCCCAGCTGTGCCTGGGAGCAGCTTCACTCTTCGTAAGTATGCAAAGGATGGCAGGGACCAATTTGAAGCCAAGTAAATCAACACAGTGCTGTATAATTTCTATGCTGATGACTGCATGTCAGCTCATAAGAGGAAGCTGTGTCATTGTACCACAACTTTTCAAGATTCAAGATCCATCCGTCTATTCGCCTATGCTTTACACATACTGTACAGTACTAGGAATTTGACTAGGGTAATGGCATATGCTGATGAAGACAACAGGTCAGGGTGCAGGAGAGGACAGTGCAAAGACATGATAGTGCATGACAGACATGATAGTGCAAATGTAATACAAAAAAACGGTGCAAATACAAAATACAATATAACCAATAAAAAGAATGGCAAACTGCAAATGCAAATTACGTAATATATACAGAATAGAGTGTGGTGAGTGTATGTGTGTGTACAGAGTGTGGTGTGAGAGATGAGCAATGTTTTATACATGTATAATGTGTGCAATATTTGTACCATTGAGATCCATCCATCCATCCATCTTCATCCACTTATCCGGGGTCGGGTCGCGGAGGCAGCAGCTCCAGCGGGGGGCCCCAGACATCCCTTTCCCTAGCAGCATCAACCAGCTCTGCCTGGGGAATCTTTAGCCGCTCACAGGCCAGTGCGGAGATGTAGTCCCGCCACCTAGTCCTGGGTCTACCCCGCGGCCTCCTCCCAGCCGGACACGCCTGGAACACCTCCCTAGGGAGGTGCCCAGGAGGCATCCTCACTAGATGCCCGAACCACCTCAACTGGCTCCTTTCTCACCCGATCTCTCAGGGAGACCCCAGCCACCCTCCGGAGATAACTCATTTCTGCCGCTTGTATCCGTGATCTCGTTCTTTCGGTCAGGACCCGTCCTTCATGACCAAAGGTGAGGGTGGGGACGAAGATAGACCGGTAGATCGAGAGCTTTGCCTTTTGGCTCAGCTCTCTTTTCATCACAACAGTGCGGTAAAGCGACTGCAGAACCGCACCAGCTTCTCCGATTCTCCGGCCAAACTCTCCATGGTTCCCTCACTCGTGAACAAGACCACCAGATACTTGAACTCCTTCACTTGGGGTAAGGACTGATTTCCTACTTGCCATTGAGATATGTGGAACAATCAGAGGTAGGGTGCAGGTGGTGCAAAGGGTAAAGTCAATGGGGGGTGTAGTGCTGGGACACAAGTATTATTAAAGAGTCTGATGGCTCTGGGAAAGATGTTTTTGGGGCATGTGAACCCGGTCCGCCAGTCTCCTGCCAGAGGGGAGGGGGTCAAAGAGGACGTGACTGGGATGGGAGGGGTCGGCCACAACCTTTCTGGCCTGTTCTATGGTCCTGGAGGCATGCAGGTCCTGTAGGGATGGCAGTCTATAACCGATCACCCTCTCAGAGGAGCAGACGATGCGCTGTAGTCTGGTCTTGTCTTTATCTGTTGCAGCGGAGAACCAAATGGTGATGGAGGAGGTGAGGTGATGTTCAGCTCCCACTTAAGGTCCCGGGAGATGGTCGTGCCCAGGAAGCGGAAAGAGTCAACAGTGGCCACTGGGGTGTTTGGCCACACCAGGACAGCAGCTGGTTGATCTCCCGCCTGTAGATGAACTCGTTGCTCTTGGAGATGAGGGTAGTGTCATCCGCAAACTTCAGGAGCTTGACAGACTGGTACAGTCGGTGGAGGTGCAGCTGTTCATGTACAGGGAGAAGAGGGAAACAACACAGCCTTGGGGGAACCCTGTGCTGATGGTCCTGGAGTCAGAAACGTGCTTGCCCAGTTTCATGTGCTGCTTCCTGTCAGACAGGAAGTCTGTGATCCAAGTCAGACACGCACAGCTGGGAGAGAGCATGCCCTCCAGAGTGGGCACAAGGATGGTGTTGAAAGCAGAGCTGAAGTCCACAAACAGGATCCTGGCTGCCTGCAGACTCCAGGGAAGGGCTAGGGCTATTTTTACTGCGTCGTCCACTGACCTGTTAGTCTGTGATGGATTTGATGGGACTGATGAATATGGGGGGCAGGGGCATTGTTTGTCAAACCTGCAGTAGAACTCGTTCAGGTCAGGTCTTCAATGAATGGTTGTAAACCATGAACTCAGCAAGGTATAATGGAATTCATTTAAACAGTTCCCTTTGCTTCCCAAATTCTTAGGGGTCTTCTTTCATGTTTTTAGAGCGCAATCAACTTTTACCAAGAGGATAAAGTCCATCCATTCACCCAACTTCATCCTCGAGCGCAGCGTTCTATAGGCCTATAGGCCTGCCATTCTCGGATCACCACGGATCTTCCTAAAGTTCCTCTTTTCATTTTCCCAGTAATCCAAACTACATGTCTAATTCCTATTTTGTTTTTTGATCACTTACTCACACACGAACAAACCAATTCCTAGTTCAATGATCACAGATCTATGCATGCCTCCACTTGTGTCAAAAAGGGTAAATGACAGGACCAGTTGTGTGTCATCAGCATAGCAGTGATAGGAGGAGCCATGCAAGCGAATGACAGAACTCAGAGATGTAGTGTAGAGGAAAAAAAGGAGTGGACCCAGGACAGACCCTTGTGGAACCCCTGTAGTCAGACTACGTGGTTCTGGCATCAACCCTCCCCATGTCACCTGGTAGGAGCGGCCTGTCAGATAGGATGCAAACATGGAGCGTGCAGAGCCAGTGAAGCCTTTCTCCTCAAGGGTGGAGTCAACCGAAGACACTTCGACTATGTCACTGCTAGGAGGGTGGTCTCTGTCTAGTGGCCAGCCTTGAACCCAGACTAGTGGGGGTCCAGGAGGTTGTTCTGGTGGTGATATGAAGACAGTTGTTTAAAGGCACAACAGTCTGCACACTTTAAATCAATCATAATCGTCTTGAGTGGAGCAGTTGTTAGGTAGTTGTTTCACATATAGTAGTCTGGAATGAATCTTGATCGGGCCGGGAATCAGATCTGTCGCTACTGATTGAGCAGAAATAAACAAATGACAAGGCTTATCCACATAACCCACATCCGTTGAGTCAGACTACAGTGGTTACAATCATATGCTGTCCAAGCTGCGACTCAAGTATTGGATTCCTGGTGCTAATCCAGGTATAAGAAGAGTTATTTCCAGGCGCATCACCTGGCGATGTTTATATGGTGCTGATGGGCAACAACAGATGGGAGACCTGGGCTGAGTTTCCCAGAGGCATCGTAGCGCTACGTTCATCGTAAGCTATGGCGTTCATCATAGCGCTACGATGAACGTAGCGCTACGATGCCTCTGCGAAACTCAGCCCTGCCCCGCGACAGGGTCCTGCCAGATGAATCTCTGTGCACTAACACTGGGGTAGACGACTTTGGTCTGTTCGTTGGAAGAAGCATCGTAAAGACATCTGTCTGGCCATCTATCCAGTCCATATCGAGGTAGTGGCTTCACTAGATACAGACTCCTTCATCAACACTCTTCATCGCTTCATAGCAAGAAGAGGCCAGAGGGAAATCCTCAGAGCAGAGTTATTGGTTTCGTACTTTGACGTGCATTGAGTCATTAGTCTCTATTAATGGGACGGGGAGTTTCAATCATTATTGTAGCTGTAGTAGCGTGATTTAAGGAGTTACTTACCTTTGGTTTTGCTCTTGCGAAAGATTTCATTGTGAGGACATATTTTGTTACCTGTGTA
Organism: Borostomias antarcticus; assembly: GCF_949987555.1. Taxonomy (NCBI): domain Eukaryota; kingdom Metazoa; phylum Chordata; class Actinopteri; order Stomiiformes; family Stomiidae; genus Borostomias; species Borostomias antarcticus. The sequence continues at coordinate 3,920,911 of NC_140235.1, forward strand.
ATAATAATAATAATAATAATAACTTAAATGTATATAGCGCCTTTCATGAAACCCAAGTTCGCTTTACATCAGAGCAATAAACAGACAAGAGACAACAACAAGAACTAACAAGAACAAACACCACCAACAACAACAACAAGAACAACCAATCTAGCTGCCAAAGGCCTGGGTGAACAAGTGTATTTTAAGTGCCGACTTGAAACTGTCCAGTGTTGGCGCCTGGCAAATCTCCATGGGGAGAGAGTTCCACAGGGTAGGGGCTGCTACACTAAAGGCTCTGTCCCTGAAGGTTCGCCTGCTGGTGTGAGGGACAGTGAGGAGACCGTCCAACTTGGAATAAACACGTTTTGTTCATCTCTTTTACACCAGAGTCCTGGGGAGGTCATTCTAAAGAAGAACACAATCCACACGAGTAGCTAGCTGTTCCAACAAAACCAGCTAAACATACTCTCTACTCAACAACCCCCACTTTCATGGGCCATCATGAACCAAACAACATGAGAGGGCCCCTTGGAAAACACACAGAAATAAACTAAAAAACGCAAACTTGCAGTCCTTTCTCAATCTTAACACCAGCGTCCTATAATGTCTGCCTCTTGTTTTATTCCCCCTTTCCTCACTTTTTATCATTATCATTCTTTTTTAGTGTAGCAGCAGCACTTATGTTGAAATCCATTCCCGGGTTTTTGACAAAGCATGGCCTTCTTGACAAACTGGAGTGGTTTACCTGCATTGTCATGCCAGCCAATTTCTCTCCCAAGCTGCCTCAGCCCAGCAGGCGATTTGCATTTCAATAGCCTCTCAGTGCGCCTCTGTATAGCCCCATATTATGTCTAGCTCCATATGAATCTGTTAGACGTCTTCATCTACAGCTGTTCAACTCCCAAACAGCAATTGGAAAAGGTAAAATATGAAATAATACTACCACACAGAATACTTAATATAATAGTGAGAGAAAAAGATAGATACATTCAAGGGAAGTCGATTAGGTCAGATTTAAATGGCAGCTGTATCAAATGCAGCCAAGTGCTGTATTGCAGTTTAAAATGTCTAAAATGTAAAGCATATCGTATTCATCATTACATACACTGTATGGTTGATTTACATCCAGTGTTGTCAGACCCAGAATTGTGTCTCTGTGTAAGAGGCTGTCCGTCAGTAAAGATAGGCCTTGCGGTAGAACAGATAGGGCCTGTTTACCGTCTTTCTCACCACAACAGCATCGCCTCACCACAGAGCTTTGCTGGTGCCGGTCTGACGGCCACACTGGTCACATGACCTGCCACAGAGTCCCACAGCATGGTCCCTCGGCTCTCCCTGGATGCACTCTACTCACAGGCTGGGGTATACAAAGGGTGTTATAGCGGCCATGGATAGTTACGGTTACTGGAATTGTCTCGTAGAGCTGTGTGGTATAACTAGCTACAAGATCGCTTTACTTTGTCATAGAATAGGGGTGTAATGGTACATGGGACATGATACATGTAAGTATGTATAACTGTGGTACTTCCCCACCATTGATTCATCAGAATGTGTTTACGGTCGATGACAAAACATACAAGTCAAGTTGGAGTCAGGACTGTATGTGGCTGTGAAATTTGCTTCATAAATGGCGATTGGGGTGGACTTTCTCACTGCACAAATATTTTCTCATGGAAATTCACAATGCAAGGTTTCAATAGAGCTTTGTTGACCTCAGGAACATCTCCATTGATTCCGGAAACTACTGCATGGAATAAGATAAGATTCACCACCTCCCACTTTATGCCAACCTCTGCCAAATTTAGAGTCTGTTAGGAAACAATTAATCCAGTCCATCGCACGGGTGCACAGCAACCTAGCAGCTGTGTTTAGGCCACTTGTTGGGCCTCCGGTACTCATAATTACAGCAATCCAAAGAGCCGAGCAGCCACGTGGAGAGTTTAATAATGCACACGTAGTCACTATCATTTTATAGATCATGTAACCACTGCACTCACCCCCGTGTAATTTAGATCAATCAAAAATATGGGGAGGACTATGAAACCAGGTCCTTTGATAACGCTCGGCCGGTTCTGTAGTTAGAAATTCACTGTTGTCAAAGTGTCTCATAAAAGACTTCATACTGCTCTACATCATGGTCTGCTGTGCTGTGTATCCAGGGCAACAGATAATGAATTAAATCCACATGGGACTTGATTCAATTTGTCTGAATGGGAGCTAAATAGCTTGCTTCTCAGTTTGAATGATTCTGTTAACTAGGCTACCATTATAATGTAACAGCCTACTCAACTTCTGGACTGCTGAGTCTAGCCTGTCGGAGGTAACTTTTGGAGGTAGTGTCGTATACAGTGTGTGTGTGTGTGTGTGTGTGTGTGTGTGTGTGTGTGTGTGAGTGTGTGTGTGCTTGTAACGTGTTTTGATTTAAATGTGTATTTATGAATGTATACAAATAGATACGTACATCCATCAATGACAAAACCTAAACCCAACACCTCAGTCGAATACTTCATTAGACAAGCAATATGCAGACCGCTCAATACAGTGTCAGCATGAATGCATCATAAAATGAAAGTTAGCTTGGCCCCTTCCAAGTTCTCACACTTTGAACCATTGAAAAGTTTTGGGGTCAGTGATTTAACTCGAGGCTAAACCTTTATTCAGTGCTATTTCATCTTTCTATCCATATGAAAGCACATCACACACAAAGTAAGGATGGGTCAGGCTTTGTTGGGTGGCATGAAGCCCCTTTGGTCGATTGAGCCCATTGTGTGCCTAACATGTAGGATCCTTCTCTCAATGCATTTAAGACAGCTTTCTAGCCAAGACAATACGGCCGGTAATGCCAAGGTATCATTTTCAGTTTCTGCATAGGATTCTCTACCCCTCTGGCCTGTGTTGTCGGAGTCGCCACAACAAATCCCGGTGACTTCCTCTCCTTGCCCTACTTCTAACTTCCCCTTGTTCTCCTTCCCTCTCTTTCTACCCCATGGGCCTTTGTTTTAAAATGGCAATTCATCCCATCCGTCCGCTCAGCCACGTTAAACATCCATTTCCTCGCTGAGCAGAGCACACATTACGATCCAGGGGAAAGGAATAAAATCTAACCCATCTATTGTAGCACCACCACCTCCTCCTCCTCCTCCTCCTCCTTCACCCCCCCCTCATCAGAGCATTCCCCATCAAGCAACAAAGGACTACAGCCATGCCATTCGGCTTCCTCTTAAGTCGTTTTAGACTTACTGCAAAATAGTAACGATTTCAAGGGCCTTTGAATTTCTCCAAGAACCGCCGGGGCATATCAAATATGCATGAGGTGTTCAGTAAACAATGCCCAATGGTCTTATTCCTTTTAAATAAAACTATTTCCATGAGATGTAAGAGGACTTTAATATTGCCTTAAATATTAAAAGAGAGAACTGAGCCTCATCTATTTTTCATTTATTGGGCCGTATGTAAGGAGTCATCAATCTCAAAGAAATTACTGACATTTTCATTTCAAATAAAAAAGGGTACACTTTATCCAGCGGTAATAGGGATTGCCACTGAGAGCTGTAGATGGCTTCTAGAGAGCTGGAGACCGAGCCTTTTATATCAGAACAAGCTGTGGTTCTTAACCGTGTGGAGAAAACATGCATGAAACAGCATCATAAAACGCATTGAATTTACCAACACATTGATAGTGCATAAGTATTTGTGACACCCTTCATAGCCAATAATTGATACAATCCTGAACAATACACTTCTACCTATAACACATCTAGGGCAAATCAAAACCAGGTGTGTTGCGGCTACTTCAATATTTTGTGAAATCAATTTCATTATTTTGCCGTTATGGCATTCTGATACAATTGTATAGATCATTACGGGGCCTCGGTGTGCTTGCCTTTAGGCTGGAGGTATGTAATTACCACACAATAAACAAATGGTTGCAGTAATGGAGGAATAGGTCCAGGCCCTACAGGCACCAAGGGGAGGATTACTAGGAAGGGGATCCACTTTTCACCCCCAAAAACCCTCTCAACCACAGGCCTGAACCCACATCCAGGACTCCCTCCCCTGGTGGAATCACCCCTCTGCATTATTTATCTTGCCGTGCTGTTGATATATCATCAGTCGTGTACATACATAGCAAGGGGAAAATGAGGGTTACAGTAGGGCGGGATTTATAACAAAAGCTTGACATACGTCGCTAATTCACCCTGACAATGCTGTCACTCCCCTGCTCAGTGAATAATTGATTGTTAGACGGGGAGTCTGGAGTTCAGCTCACCGCCACTACTTCCCGGCTCCCGCCACTCTGCTTGCCGCGCATAATGGATGAATATTTGTTTATAATTTCTGTACACAAGTCTGGGTGTCAGCCCTCCCCTCCCTCCCCTGTCTCATTTGCATAGGTAGATTGAGACGCCGCAAGCGTAAGGAGGGAGGGAGGGAAGGAGGGAGAGAAACGAGGTAGCTAGTGGAGGTGTTGGTGATGGCGGAAGCTGATGAATTGGTCTCTCTCTCTGCCAAGGCACCTCTGTAAATGTTTGATTAGTTTTGAATGGATTACTGTTAGATTATGGGGTTTGGGGCCCAAACTCGGACGCGGCTCTCCTGCTTTCCCGAGAGTTAGCCAGGGCCCCACACGGGAGTCCCATGACGACATGCTGTACGTGCTACATGTGTACAGAGACACAGAGAGGGGATGGATCAGGGCATGCTTGTTTACGCACACATGTCAAGATGTTTGATGGTCCTGTGGCTGGCTCAGTGTTTGGTTATGATAACATTGCCTTGCCTTAAACCTTGAATGAAGGTTTGAGAATCTGTTAATACCGGTGCCTTGTAAATTACACATATCAACTTTCACATAACTTAAATTCAACTTGATTTACAGTAGCGTTGAATTCAGCAGGGGTTCAAATCCACAAACTGCATTACGTGTGCAAGAAATCCAAACAAAATCATTGTGTGAATTACTGAGGATAAAAAAAGTCAAATTGAATGAAATCTCCCCATGAAATTACCTCACATCTGTAAAGTTTAATGGAACCTTGTTCCAGAGTATTGGATAGGCTTCCCTCCCTGTGCCTTCCATATCAGCTTGGCATTCCAGGGGTATTTAACGGGTTGGTGGGAATCTCGTAGTCGGAAGGCCATAAATTGTGTAAGGCAGCCGTGAGGTGCAACTCCATTGCTTGTGTGGCAATCAGACTGGTGATTATATGGGTGATGAAACACGTGCCTCCTCTAGGTGTCTGCCCTCTTACATTGCCCCGCTCTCTACCTCTCCATCTCCTCCCTCTCTCTCTCCCTCCATCTCTCTCAGCCTCTCCCTGCTTAAGGCTGCTGATGGATGGGGTGTAACTGTTAGGGTGAGCGGCAGCCCATCAGTTCCCGGGTCCATTACGCAGAGCAGAGGGGGTTGCTGTGCAAGGGGGCGCCAGACGTGGAGCAGAGCATGGCTGGCTGCCTGCCGGGTTAACCCCCCCCACCACCACCACATCCCTCCCTCTCTCCCTCTCTCTCTCCCTCTCTCTCCCCTCCCTGAAAACCTAGCTGGCGTCTTGACAGCACCGCCGTCGCGCTACATTCCCTCCAATCTGTTTAGCTTCCTGTTGTGACCTTTCATACAGTTAAATATATTAGCGCACGCTGCACTCTCATTAAAACACTGCATTAACCAAAAGACTCTTTGGAGTCTAAATGACAGCCAAAGGAACTGAAAGCTAATAGCCACGGGCAGTTGGGAAACTTAACTCATGAATCAGAGAGCTAATGCTAGAGCAGCGAGCCTGGAGCGCTGTAAGCGTATGGCAAGATCTCCATCCCTCTCTCTTCTCGTTTCCTTCTCCTCTCGTCTCTCCCTCTCTCTCTTTCTCATTCTCGCTATTCTCATTCCACTTTCCTGATACCTTTAGTCTTTTTCTCTCTCTTTTCTGCACTCTTTTCACCCTCACTGTGTTTCATTTGTTAATTTCTCTCCATCCCTCTCTCTTATCCCTTCATTCCTCCTGTTCCTCTACTTCCTCTCCCTCTTCTATCGGTTCTTATTTCCCTCCATTGTTTTCAGAGAGAGAGAGAGAGAAGAGGAGAGGACGGTGAGAAGAGAGGAGAAGCTCATTACTTTCCCGCTGATGGGAGAAAATGAGTGAGGGGGCAATAATAAAGCTTGAATTTTTCAATACCGTTAAAAATGAGCTTCTGACAGCTCGCCGCCAGAGCAAGGGACAGGCCCCAGACAATGCATGGTGAGCCACCAAATTAGCAATACCATATATCATAAAATCTAATTAAATCAAAGAGCAGAATGAAATTAGTTTTCTGTGACTCAAGCCGCCGCCAAAAGAGCTCTATTAAATGAACTGTAGAGAGGGAATTAAATAATTCACAGTGAGGGATTTTGCATTTATACAAAAATTGTGCACTTAATTGTCCATGCTATATTACAGATTTGGCCTTATGTTAACAATGGGGCCTTAAGCACCCGTACTGAGGCGTATCATGCACATATTAGCCCTACAGTATGCTGACGACCAGGCTTCACACAGACAGGCACAGTCTCTAATCATTCGTTAACACTGGTACACCGTGGGATGCTGCGCCAGCATGTGCGAGTGCGAGTTTAGCCATAGCGAGATGCTATTGGTGATGATGACAATGATACAGATAAATTAAGTAGCATATATAACTAATAATGGTTACAATTAATTAAAAAAATATGTGCATCCCTCGTTAGAAAATGTGAGACTGTATTAGATGAGATATTTTGACCACTTTAGGCATGGTACAGTAAATGGGTTTGATAACTGTACAGACAGCAACTTGATTTGACACTTTGGACTGGTGTTTGAGATACAATCTACAATCCCATTTTATGTTACAGTATATTGTTGTTGAAAATGGAGTATGTTTCTACTCCATCATGTGACCACTCAACCATCTCAGTTATTCCCTGTCTTCCAATCCCCTTTCACCCTTTCTCCCCGTCTCTCGATCTCTCCATCCCTCCCTCCCTCCCTTCCTGGCTTCAAAGCAGCACAACTTTATTATAGTCGCTGTCAATACCATTATAATAAAAGCGCACGGAGGGGAGCGCGACTGCCATATTACACTTTTAACGAGAATATAGCAGATGCACGTTGAGTGAATATTGAGTTTTAAAACTTGTCGCCGTGTGATTTGTGTCCTTGTCAGTGCAAATATTTGTCAGTGTCGAGGCGCCGGGCCTGTGCTGTCAGTCCGGTGGTCAGCTGGGGACGCTGGGGGAGGCATAACGCAATGATCTGGCCCTTAATGGGGAACCACAGAGCCTGGCACGGGGTGATGAAGCACTGTTTAGTTTTACGGGCTCCAGATTTCTGCTGGGGGAGGTTATTATAAAACAGTGTTATTTTGTCAGATTTCAATCATGTCTCAGGCTATTTGTCACCAGGCCTGTTTAGTTGGCCATGTCAGACTGAGGGTGACGTATTACCTCAGAGTTGTTTCTCCTTCAAGGGGTGTGTGTGTGTGTATGGGGGGGGGTTGTACAGTCTAGAGGTTTAGCTAACTCCCAGTAACTATCTAGATCCACTATCTGTCTGACGTGTTTCCTCATCTGATTGTCTTTTTATACAGTTGTCTAACTGCATTAGCTACCACTGGAAATCACGTACCTCAACAGTGATTCCCTCTAGAGACTGGTCACTGTTTCTCTCTCTCTCTCTCTCCCTCTCTCTCTCTCTCTACATCCCATTATCTCTCTTTCTCTCTCTCCGTTTCTCTCTCTTGCTCTCTCTGCCTCTCTGTCTCTGGGTATCAGGGAGCCATCTTCCGAGGTAATCACAGGTCTCAGTGTGCGTCTTTGTTTAGGGGGAGTGACGGTGTCAAGTATCCTCCGGGGGGGAAGCCACAGGGGGTCACAGTTTAATTTGCTCCAATAAAAAGTGCGCTGAGGAGGGCCTTCAGCCTAATATGACTGTATTGTACCGTGTAATAGGCAGAGTAGTGGGATAATGGAAGCTTCTCTTTCTCGGTGCTGCCCCTCTGTTCTCGGTATTGACACAGAGAAGAGTCGCTTTGATAGAGGGAAGTCCAGATTTGTTTAAAAAATCCATGGACCCCCCATTCAAACCCTAATACACCCCACCTCAGAACCCAAAGCCTGCTGCTGGGTCTACAAGGATAACTCATGACCTTTAAGCCTCACAATAGATGGATCTCCTCAGCTTGTATGGTATAGGTTGAAATAGATTTTTTTTTTTATATTAAAGTTGCTTATATTCTAAGCCGTTACAAAGCACATATTTCAAAATAGTCGTCAGTTATGAAAAACATCTTCCTGTCATCGTTGGTAACAAGAAACTGACATTTATGGAGATGTTTTTTACCCTTATCTAAGGATGTAGCTATCTGGTGCATTCCATTATTCCAATAATACGGCTACAATTCTACTTAATGTGTGATGTAATGTCACTATTAATGCTGAGATTTCATTTCATTTTGTCAACATCCTGACAATTCATTCTGAGGACTGCAATACAGCTCAATAATTATATCATTTAAATTCTTACATCTGTGTTATCTCCCCGTTGTCCTTGTGTTTGAACGTCATGGCCTCTACACAAACAGAGAGTAGGTATCATCCTTACTTTATGGAGTTCAAATAATGCAATCCATTTTGGTGGAATAAACTCTTTTCTGTGCCCCATTAATTCACAATGCTTCAAAGTGCTGATACTGCCATCATGGGCTGATATATCAATATGCAAATGCCAATCACTTACCTCACCGCTAACTTCCTCGCACAGCTAACAGTGAGTGACAGTTGTGACATTGTATACCTTGCTACGATGACCTCTGCAGATAAAGATGTGTTATTCACTCTTTGAACCTACACACTTCATGTCTTATTATTTGTATTTTTTACCCTGTATTTGGACGTTTTAACAAAGCGATTTTGGAACCTGTGCAGGAGGAGAGCATCGTCTGGTCACCGGTCTCCATTTTCCCCCCCATGCTCTCTCAGCGGTGGGTTTAAACAAGCGGATGGTTTGGCTAACGCTAAAATGCACATTCACTGAGACGCACAGAGCAAACCATTAGCATTGGCTGATACCGCGGCCATTAACATGCAGCCTCTAGTTGTGTGTTCCATTCCAAAAGAAGAGTAATTTACATAATGTGTGTTTTTGCCTAAGCGGTGTGAACAACCGCCGCTCTTTGTAGGTTTCCTGTTGGCAAATGTTTCAAACTGACCTTGTGAAAGGCTTTTTCCCTAAACGAAGAGGGACAGATGTAATGGGCTTTTACCTGTGGTTGTGTGTGTGTGTGTGAGTGTGTGAGTGTGTGTGTGTGTGTGTGTGTGTGTGTGTGTGTGTGTGTGTGTGTGTGTGTGTGTGTGTGTGCGCGCGTGTGCGTGCGTGCGCACGTTCGCACGTGTATGTGTGTGTGCGTGTGTCTGGCTGCCTGGCTGGCTGACATTGCCATGCCAGGCGGATGGTTTTTATAAGTATTAATATTAATATGTGCATGAGCAGTAGCCCATCACATCCATGCCCTGTGGCCCAGTGTGTCCAAGGGCAGCCATTACCTCTCTGACTGACTGTCACAGAGACATAAGGAGCCCGTCTTCCATGCTGAAGTCAAGGTAAGTCAGGGTTACTCAACTCAAACACTCGTCAGTGTAAACATTCACGCACGCAGGCACCACCCACACAGAAATAACGCCCTGGGTCCCCACGACAACTAATATCAACAACACACTCCCACATTGGCCGCATAAGTATGTGGCCTTAGTATTAGTTTAGTAATAATTTCCAATTTAGCTGGTCTTTAGGTCCAAAGGCCTGTATTGATGATGACGTTAACTATGTCCCATAAAATCAATCACTGAATGGAATATTAAATGTGTATGTCTGGGATCCTGAATGTGCACAGCTCCCGGGTGAATCTCTATGGGCCTGTCAAGCTTTATTGGTTTTTATGGGAAACCACCAAAGCATTGTTTCCACGAAAATATGCCTGTATATCATGGAGACGACAATGGTTCAGACATTTAACACACACATACACACACTCCTGCATGCAGACTCTCTCTCTCACACACACACACACACACACAAACGCACCAAAAAATGATGGATTTTGTCCAACAATGATGACTTTATTATTTAAAGCGAGATAAGGCTATTTAGAACAGCCCAGACTGTGACTGGCAAATATCCCAAACAGCTTGGAATCAACCCAATGCAATACAATGAAATTGAAAAGAGCTCCAAATTGGTTGGTCTAGATGGTTCTGATAAGGCTAGGGCCCGCCTCAATGAAAGCATCAAAATGGTCAAAATAAATCCAGAATCGAATCTAGGAGCATCAATATGACATGAAACTGTATTGGGAAATTCAGGCCCAATCGCTTTTCAACGGGCTTCCAATATTGCGTTGAATCCTCCCTCGATTCATATTGGATCACAAATACTGTGCATCGCCCACACATCTCTGCTGCTAATGGTGGCTGGTTGGGGTTTAAGGGAGTGTATTCATATTTAATCAGTTCTGAGCACCAGCCTCCCAGCAGAGAGTTGGGCCAAGGCAGACAGGGCTATAAAAGGGGACCGATTTCTACTTTACCATCACCCACCACCAGTTACTGCGCGGCCATACGGATCCTGGCTGTTTATTGATCTCATATACTTCTCTTGACTGGAAGTAATGCATGGATCTCATTGACAATTGGATGTTACAACTTGTTGCTTAAGGTGACTGATAAAGTTTGACCCCCAAACGCAAGCAGACTACGACAAACACTGAGAACCAAATTCCTGACAATGGTAATGACTAAAGGTTGATCGATATTCAAGGATTTTTCAAGGCCGATACCGATGTCGATGTACAGTATTGGAGGAAGGCCGAGAGGCTGATATCAACCAATTGTTTTGTTTTCTCTCTCAAAGATTCCGATATCCATAATTAATGTAGTGAACCCTAAAAGGCATCTGATTCCATTCATTCTAGGCAGGCATGTTTATTGTTTATTGTTTACTCTTTACATTTAAAGCACTTTAAGCACTCTTATTGACTAAGAGTTGTACGGTATATTATCGAGGGAAATGCGGATAAGCAGAATTATGTGTTTAAAATGTTATAATATATATGCTATATACTGTATGCTATACTATTACCTTGCACCATGCAGCGTTCCAGCTGGCTACTCTAGAATTATTTTGACCTTGGCCAGCTTTGTACAAAATTAGTGCAGCTGCCCTGATACAAACGCTGAACTATTATCTTGCGCCAGCATTCCAGGTATTCTAGAATTATTTTGCCGTTGCTCAGCTTTGCTCAAAATGTGTGCGTTCTATTGTCCACCCTGTACATTAGTAGTAGCTAGCTACCTGTAGCTATACCGAAGCTTGCTAACCTTAGTCAAACCAAGCCATCATTCAGACGGGCAAACACAACATGTCCGCTTTGTTCTACTCCAGTCACTTAAAAATAGTGTGTTCTATTGTCCACCCTGTAGACTACCTACAAACCAAGCTATCATACAGATGGGACTGAGCCGTGACGCTAATTTTCTCTATGTTCTACTCTATTCACTTATGCTAACAAACGTTAGCGATCAGAACAGTTGCATGAAAATGTATTCTGGTCGATCCTGCGGTCAGTAAATGTATATATGGCATATTGGCGTACAGTTTGATGGAGTAGTCAGAAAGAAACATGCTTCTTCCAGCCTGCATTCAGGCTATATTCACCTTACACATGTTGCACTCATAGGAACTAGACCACTTGAACAAAGTCATTGGGAACAGTGTTTATGAGTTCAACAGGACTATCACATTTCATGTAAAATAAGCTCTCATGAAGGAGACGACTAATATTTTATGTCTAATTCTGGGCTGGATATGTATTTCCTGCAAGGAAGGGAAACGTGATTTGTGTGACTGTGCGTCACGATGCTATCACTGGCTGGGTCTGAGGATAAAATGTCGCTTAGGATAATGTGATTGCCCTCAAGGTACGGGGAGGTGAATTATATTCCCTGATTTATAATCTGGAAATTAAAGACTCACTCATTTTCTAATTTAATTCCATCTTCAATGGAACAATGTTCACTCTGAGCCAAATTGGCGAATAATGTTACTAATTCAAATGCAGATGTAATTTCAATTCGGGGTTGCGGTCGGTAGTGATGGACGAGTCCCCAATGGATCGTTGCCACTCCTATCTCCTCGTCTCGCCTATTCCACCGCAGTTGTGATAATAACCTGAGCAATAAAGGAGAGAGAGCGAGTGCTGCCATTTTCTGCTAACCCTAACTCTTGATTCTTTATCTAATAGTGTTTCTGTCCTTCCATGACTTACTTTGTCTTACCGTAGGCCACCCCACTGTGTACAGTATCTGTATGAGGTACAGAAAATACGGGAGAGTATCGGATATCATCAGCGTATGGCTGCATTAGGCAGAGACTCATAATAACCTGCATAATTACTGCTGCCTACCGCAATACAAAAAAGTCATTGCAATAAATCTGCTGTTAAGAAGCTGATTGAATGCAGGGTAAATGTCAAGGTAATTATGTAGCAGTGAGGGTTAAAAGCAACGTTAAATCCCCCCGCAGAGTGGTGACATTCAAACAATGGAGAGAGAGATTCTGGGGGAGAGAGGGAGAGAGGGAGAGAAAGACCCGAAGAGTCTCACAGTTTATAAATATATCCGCTAATACGAATTGAAGGGATCTCGCTGGTAAGTCATGGGCCTTTTATTTACGAGGGTGAACCATTTCAGAGGTCTGGCCCGTGTGTGACTGCTTTCCACTTCTAGTGCAATGCCATTTACATGAGGACATGTACCTGGTGCTTTTAAGGGTCTGTGACCCCTATTTTAGCACAGGTTCAATGACACATTGACATTACATGGTGATGCTGGACAATGAACACCAGCTCTTCCTCTGCAATCTAGCATCCTTCTGAGCTAATTGGGCGTTGCAGCTGGATAGCTATGATATATTGGACCGCCATTCCCTTGAAAAGAAAACATGTAATGTAGCTGAATGACTCCAGGCTTGATCTGACCCTGGGCCAAAAAGCTGCTGGACAGCAGAGACCAGACACCCAGCTCAACGATGAGAGATGAAATGATGAGGAGGTAAAGGAGGGTTGTACCTCATCTCTCTTTACCATGCAATTAGCACTCCACATTAACCCCCGGGATTAGAGAGGTCTGTAGCATCCCTCCATCCTTCTCTCCATCCATACGCCATATCGCTCCTCAACCACTAGCGTCTAGTGGAGGGGAAGGAGGCTTTGTTAACGTCGGGTCATTTACAGTCATCACAGTGCACCCCCCCCCCCCCCTTACCTCTCCATGTACGTGGCTGGAGTGGCCAGTGGAGGTGGTGGGGGGGGGGTCTCGGACCCATCGCCACATGCCCCCTCTCCAGACCCTAATGATCTTCTGGACCAACAACCCCTCAGAAGGGTCCCATTCTCCCAGAGCCTCCTCCTTCCTCACACCCAGCCACTTGAGGAAGGGGAGACATGAAAGGAGGGATTATTCTCTCACCTTTTTGTTCTCTCCTCCCCCCAAACTCTGAAGTACACGAGCCAGGGCTTCATGACAAAAACGCTAAAAGAGCTAGCTGCCAGGGATGGAGGTCTGGAGAGGGATGACGGGCGTGGAAGGTTAAAGCAACAATGTGCTCGGCTGCATTGAGCTGCTTGGTGTGTGTGTGTGTGTGTGTGTGTGTGTGTGTGTGTGTGTGTGTGCACGTGTGAAAGTGTGCCCATGCGTATTTACGTGTGTATACCATGTGTGTATCTAAGGTGTCAAGGGTCGTTAGACTATGTATGCTCGGATATCTCTAAAGGAACACCTGTTCATTAATCTAGTGTGGCCCGTGCTAATAGGACAATGAGGACTTCATTTGATTTCTATTAAAACTCCCTTAGTTAGGCCATTCATCTTGGAGGGTTTGCAAGAAATCCAAGGCTAGGTTTTTTAAATGTCAAAAAGCACACAAGATCCACTAGGATATACAGTATTGCGGGAAAATACATACACATTGCAGTATTTAAAAATTGGGACGGAAATATTTCGCCTTGTTTTTACATTGTGAGAGGTAGCCCTAGTAATGGTAGTGGTGGATGGATACAATTGAGGCACAAAAAGCCAACTCTTGTCTTTTGAAATGATGAAGGGGTGTTTTAAAAGAGCCCCAATTGCCATTGCTTTTTCAGAGGAAGAAAGAACATATAGAAATGCATGATGTCTTTTCTCTACAGAACCCTAATGGTACGCCGTTACCAAATGACAGGTGTACGAATGAGGCCGTCTCTTTTTCTAAGTACGGCAAACCGTGGTCACTCGCGCAGCTTTGTTTTTAACGTAATAGCTCCATTTACAAAACGTCGGTGAAATTAATGCGGGACAAACGCGGCGGTAACTGAGCCAACTAATTTTTGCTCATTCGGCCTGAATTATTAATAGGTGAGAAATATACCATATGCTCTCAGAGGAGCTACATACATTCATTTTCAGCGGAATTGCTGCTGTTTGGTGAAAAGTATAAGTAGCTTAACTGCTCTTTTCAAAAGGAGTGACTTATATAGAGGCCTTAATCATGTATAAATCAGCCCATGTAATTATACTTCCAGCTGCTGCCCTCCCGGAGCCGAGTCTGGAGGCCTCTTAGCACCAGCATAGGAGCCTTCATCACCTGAATCACTTTTAATCAACTAGCATTCGTTTTCTCTCCTCAGATCACATTATTATGAGTTAGTGAGGGAGAGTGGAACTCTTACTGAGAGGTAGAGTAGAGGATAGAGAAGTGTGTGTGAGTGTGTGTGTGTGTGTGTGTGTGTGTGTGTGTGTGTGTGTGTGTCTTATACAGTATATAGGCCGTGTGTGTGTGTGTGTAGGCGAAGAATAATAATAATAATAATAATAATAATAGTGCCTTATGGAATCATCCCCCTCCCCCATGTGTGTCTATTGCGTGTGTGCGTGTGTGTGTACATGTACTACAGTATTTAGCACTGTTTCCGGTTTCAGTAGTGTTCGACTTGACTGTAGCCAAACAGACACCAGTATACAGTCTTAATCATCCAGGCTCTTACAATTCGGCACCATTCATGAGCGATACAGTTCATAAAGCAGGATAGTCACAGTGAGCCGGCAGCAGGTCGGGTGTAGAGCCCAATGTGACGTGAAGAGGTGGGGCACCACCTAGTGTATGGGCAGAGTCACAGCTCCATGTGTCTCCTGGACCTTATATTATCACACATCAGAAAGCTACCAACATGCTGTTTACAGCACGGTGCTCTCTGTAGAGTAACGATGAATCGTCCCACTTAATATTTGGGACTCGACCCTATATTTATTCCACTTAAAGAGTCGACCAATTACCGATCGACCAGTCAATCAATAACCCTTTGTCATTTTCGACCCTCTTCTTCATGTTACCTGGTGTGAGTAAGCCACCTACTCCCAGGACGACCACAGAGTGGTTACAGACTCTGTAAACACCAACTCCAAAACATCACCCTACCACACTGCCTCCATCCTGGTTCCTGTTAATACCACATCCAAAAGGGGAAGACGCTCACTTAGAACAATCCCCAGTTTGTTCCACGGGTAGAACAGGCCAGGCTTTCAGCCTGCCGTCAAGCGCCATTCAAGAATCAGATTAGAAACCATTAGGTCGATGGGCATTGAGCAAAGTGACTGCTTTCCTGGTATGTTAAGCTAGATTCTGCTTATGATCGTGTAGGCTTTGCATATACATCAATTCCATTTGTTTAGCAGGGGTTGGAACGATGCAAAACAACAGTACGGTGTAGCGTTGGTAAATAACCACCGCTAAACATTTACTGTACCTAGACGCCAAACAACAGTGGAGATCTGTTGTGTTGATTCGCTTATAGAGAACTCCATGTGGTTAGGGAAATAGTATTGAAATTCACTGATGTCATATATATGCAGTTGCCTTGATGGTTATCGTTGTCTTTTGTTGGAGGGCGAACATCATCTGTGATCATTTACATCTACATTTACAAGTTCTTGAATAGCTCTGTGGGATGTAGATGAAAAGGTAAGTTACAGAAACAATACTGAGAGAAAAACATTACAAACTGTACCATCCGATTGTCCTTTTGAGAAGGAGAGTCGGAGAGGACCTTTTTTGGACAGTACAGTGTGTTCACAACATCTCTCTCCTCAACAAATCTTCCGTTTGTCTCTCCTCGTATAACAAAAGGCCAGGGAATGCTCTCGGCGAAGAACAGACATCGGACCAACACATGCATAAATATCAATTCATTAGCGCGGAAACTATACCAGGCCATCTTTGTTTTCATCTCCTCATTGTGAGAGGGTCTTTCATAAACAAGAGCAAGTGGTGGCGATTCATATGGACGAATGAAGAGAGACACAAAGTGAAACCATATTGAGATTAACGACCAGGCAGTCCAGTGTTAATTGTAACGTCAAACAAGCAGGTTTTAATTGGTAAAGGTTCCAGTCCGGTGATAAGTGGATATAGAGTGGGCCCTGTGTCTAGATTGGTGTCTTTATCTCTTTTGATTAGGGGTCAAGCCCTCAGTGCAGTCGTGCTTTCATCGGAACGGAATGAAATACACACCTGCTACTTTGCAGCCATGAATTGAGACTTGTGTCTTTTATTTGCCTGTTTGTTTGTGAGTGTGTGTGTGTGTGTGTCTGTTTACGTGTGTGTGTGTGTTCGTGCGTGTGTGTGTGTGCGTAGAAACAGAAAGAGGGACAGGGAGACAAGAGATACTGTAAGACCAGTGTGGACATCTGAGAAAAACAGGAAATGATGGTTACTAATGCTTCTGTTATTGGATGTTTCCTCTTTTTGACCAATTGGATTCGAGTACAGTCTGAAATCAAGACATTTTGCACGTAATGAACAGAGGTTCTTGACACGTTTCAACATGTTATTTTCCCCCCAAAAACAACAGTACAAAAATATAGTGGCATATACTGTAAAAGGCACATGTATAGTACCAACCAGACAATTGTACGTATACATATATCTACAGTATATATGAACAGATGAATATAGATTGCCTAAACCAATAAACACACACATAACTCCCACCCACCCACAAACGTTAACAGACAAAAACTAAACAAAACACTGTCTTCATAGGAAAAATGCGGGATAATTACAATTAATAGAGTCAAGAATTCAAAGGGGGGAAAAAGGAGAAATAATACAGATATCCTGTTATGTTGAAAAATGTGTCCGTGGACCCCCGCAGTGTTTATTTGATCTTTTCCAATTTACAAACATGAAGAACATCTCTAATCCAAGCCTCGTGAGATGGAGGGGAGGATGACTTCCAACAAAGTAATATCAGTCGTCTAGTCAATAGGGTAAAGAAAGCCACAAGGTCTGCTTTAATTTTTGGTAGAGCCACTGTATACGGTGTTACCCCAAAGATTGTTGTAAGCACGATTGGCTCAAAAGGTACCTGAAGTACCTCCGACAGTATTTAAAAAATATTAGACCAGTAGTTATGGAGAGATGAGCAAGACCACAACATATGAGTCAACGAGGCAGGGAATTGTCGACATCTCTCACAGAGAGGGTTAACATCAGGATCAATTTGAGAAAGTCTAAGTTAGGATTAGGGTTAGGGTTATGTATGTAAGATCTTGCATTGGATTAGACCATACAGAGGACGAGTGTACCCAGAAAAGGATATCATCCCATAAATCATTGTCAGTTTCCTCCCCCAAATCCTGTTCCCACGATACCCTGACAGCTACAGCCGCAGTGAGGGACTACGAAGAGAGAAGAGTACGTCATATCCACAGGAGATGACACATAATTAAAAAAGCATCAATGGAAGAAGGGCTTACAGGTTGAGAGGGTCAGGGGGAGCATACGTGTGTCCTGGACAAAGCTACGGACGTGCAAATATTGAAAAATATGACTGTTTGGTACACCAAATTTAGCTGAGATCTGCTGGAAAGATGCAAAGCTGCCCTCGATATCAAACAAAATTTGTTTGATATCGAGGGCAGCTTTGCATAATCGTTAAATGTCTTTAGGCCAAGATTAGACAACATGTCAAAAGCTCCATCTGTAATTGAAGGATGAAATGCATGATTTCTATAAACAGGGGCTTGTAATGAAAACGTCTGCAGTCTGAAATGGCGTCTGAATTGTTTCCAAATTTGGAGTGTTTTTGCAGTAGTCCGAGCAGGCCGGACCATCAGGGGTGTATACCAAAGCACCCAGTGAAGATGGCATACAGGGCGCCGCCTCCAACCTCAATCAAGCTGGGGCCTTATGCACACCAACTCCCTCCGCACGCAGCCAGTATTGAATTATGCGGAAGTAGGCCGCCCAGTAATAGAAATTAATATTTGGCAGCCCCCCCCCCCAATCTATCTGATCTCTGCAGGTATACTACGGTTACGGTGCATATCAAAGCACATTGTATTGCCTCTGTGTATGAATGAAATGCGCTATACAAATAAAGTTGGATTTGATATGCATGCTTTTTTCCCCAAATGAACCAGTGATGAGGGAGTGGGGCTATCTTCACCATAAACCTCACGTAGAACTTGACAGGTAAGCCGTCATTTAGAACACTGCATTGCGCCCGCTGCTCCCATACCTCGACAGGCTCCTCTAACTGAAGTTTAGAAGCTGCATCTACGGTGGGAACAGTAGAGTGCTGGGAAAAAAAAGTAAAAAACTGAAGGGTCATCTGACTGTTCAGAGAGAGGTATAAAAGCTCATAAATTGATCGTTGATTAGCTGAGGGTCAGTCGTTACACCCGTGGGGGGGGGGTTAGATTTGAGTGATTTGATGGGTTGAGAACGTCTGGCGAAGTTGGTGGGAAAGTAATTGACTTGCCTTATCCCCCATGTTCATAATGACAATGATACCCGGTGTCTCACTCGTGGCTCTGACGAGATCAATCTGAGCGTTCAGAAATGAGACGAATTCCTCATCTGATAGCAGGCGTGTATTGAAACGCCAAAGTGCACGTGAACCCGGTCCTCCACCTGGGCCTACTACTACTAAATCTACGGCTAAATCTACGGTCAGAGGAGTGTGGTCTGATATGGGATTATAGGAGCAGGAATGAACAGAGGGTACGAGTCTATTGTCTAGGACAAGGTAATGAACGCGGATGTAAGTGTGATGGACAGGCCATAAATATGAATACTCCCTGCATGTGGGGTTTAAAAATGCCAGGAGTCTGTAACAGAAAATTCCTTAGGAAACGTATTGATAACCATAGAGGATCTAGGGGATGGTGGGTTTATTGGAGGATCGATCAATAAACCCCCCCTTGGTGTTATAGATGCTTCCAGTGACGATGACATATCTAACTAGTAATTATTGTGTATGTGTAGACACAAAAATGTACACACACACAAACACACTGGCACACACACACACACAATCACCTATCTTGAAATGCTAATTTATGATTAGCACCATTATGCAGGGGTATAATTTCACAAAAGCCTCTCCCCAGTGGGGAACACAAAAGGCTCATTCAAAGCCAGAGCTCCTCTGAGTAAGAGAGAATTATGGCATGCACACAAATTAATTTATGTGGAAAGGGATTTATTTGATAATTATAAATCGTCGCCGTTTTAATTCCACTTAATGAGGAGCTGCATAGTGTGTGTCCCGCTAGCCATGAATGCACAGGCTTGCTGAGAGGAACAAGCATAACATCGTTTCTCGGTTATGTTTTTGTTCTTGACTGTTTTGTTACTGCATTTTTCTATTTACCATCCTTTGATATTTTTAGATGTATCAGGTTTAAGCAATGCTTATAGTTTATTGTTTCTTTCATATCCCTTACACCTCAAAATATGACTAAATATGAAGATATGAAGATATAAAAAATATATGAAAAAGTTATAAATTAGGACTATGATACCGCTAGGTAAAATTGGGTATTTCTACATTCAAAATGAAGAATTACCTTACGTGAAATCCTCAGGAATGGTTTCACTATTTATTCAGTTTTACCATATTCCATATTGCTCTCTCTGTCATTCTGGCTGTGTGCCACTCAACATACAACACCATACGTTGCCCTGCCAAACCCTCTCTCCACTGACAACACTGTTTACCATGCTGGCAGACATAATGCGTCATATATTCATGGCGATAATTGAGTTGCTAAAGTTTAATTGGTCAATCACAATCAGTGGTTAGCGAAGGGGCGTGGACACCCCCCCCCCCCTCTTCCGATACTTACATACTATGTTTCTAATGGTTGCAATTAGAGCAAGGGCCCTTCTGCTAGCGTAAACCTAGTAGAGACAGCTAGCCTAGTGCTGATGATAAACCAGAGCCTACAGCTTTTGTAAGTGACAAATTATGGGTCAGGGGAAGGGCCACTCTAGGCACTCTGCATTAAGATAAATGACATCAGCCCAATCCAAACACACAAGGGGATGTGTGTCAATCCTTCTCTCCTGTGGCTGAATTCGAAGAAACAAACCAAGCTCACCGTGGTGAGATTTGATCTATCAATCATCTTTCAGATTTTGAAACAGCTTCTGGACGTAACACTGTGGCGTGAATGTGCTTTGGAAAATCTAAATCAATGAGCTGCTCACTCTCAAAAACAAATAATTTGAGTTTTCATTACACGAGAAAAGAGGCAACAAGTTATAATTTGATGCTGACTGTTTCTAAACCAATTCCAAACATATATACACACTTTTAGGGACAGGGACTGGAGTGGTAAGGGAAGAGTTAACCTGCCATGAGAATTTCAAACTACTGTATAGTGTAATAACGATTTTACAAATGAGAGAGAGAGTGAGAGACAGAGGGTAAGATGGGATGGCACGTGTGACTGGTTATGGGTTTTGGCTTTAAGTGATTGTTTTGGCTTTAAGTGATTGTTTTGGCTTCATGTGATTGTTTTGGCTTCATGTGATTGTTTTGGCTTCATGTGATTGTTGTCTCTGTGTAGTTTTTTGTATTTATTTTTGTTTCTGTATTTCCTCTTGTATTTAGGAACCCTATTCATTGCATCCAATAATCTAACTGTTGTACAGTAGGACTCCAATCATCTACTCTACGCCTATAGTCCCAATTTTTTGATTGATGAGCCGTTGTGTTTGTTCTATTTATTCAGGACATTTGTGAGGTAATTTAGATGCAGTTAAAATATACCCTCTCAACCACAAAACATGAAAGTGGTGTATTCTAGATTGATTTCTCAGGAGTACTGTGCGCTACATAATCTTATCTAAATATGTTGTATTGCTATCCACAGGAAAAGACAACGGTCCAGTTCACCGAGTGGAGACATATTTTACAGTCCTCTTAATACTGCTGTATTCTTAAATCTACAAATTATATTTGAGATTTACAACTGCAGTATGTACTCTAAAAAAAAACATGATCCAGGTTCCAGTACCACAACCGAGAAGCTTTTATTTGCCTTTTCTCATGTAGCAGCAATATGTTGTTTGAGGTGCCAAATGCAAGCCCAGGACCCCCCCCCCTCCCCCCCAACCCCTGGCTGCATCTCTTTCTCTGTCCTTCTCTGTCTGTCTGTCTGTCTGTCTGTCTGTCGGTCTCTCTCTCTCTCTCTCCCTGTCTCTCTTCATTGCTCAGGGTGAACCCAGAGGAATGTGTTGTCCAAGAGGCTAGCTCGGGGAGAAGGACTTGCATAGACTCTGTGGGCAGACGACGTGTACAGGACCGAACAATCCATCTGGCATTCCTCCTCGGCCGAGAACACGCTAATGAGAAGTATCCCTATCCCCACCATTCCCCAGACACACCAACTTAGGGGGAATTCTCACTACTGCCACTCAGGAAGGGCTCAGGGCTATTAGCAACTTACTTAATGACTTGACAGACTGACTGGATGTATCAATTAGGAGATAGTTGACATGTCTGTTATTGTGTGGGGTTCACTCTGAAATCCCTCGGCTTTTGAATCTTTGTATACCTTGTTTTATTTATTTATTTTTGGGGGTAGCTTTGAGTGTGGAGAGGACTGTGGTGTGATGTGTTACAGCCAAGGACACAAAGGATTTGCCTGAGGGGTATTGCGTGTTTGTTGCAATATTCTTTCAGGTAAATCACCTATCCATATTTTGTTACAAACAACAAAATCGCAGAGCTTGTCATTGTAGAGCCCTAACACCACCAGACCAACCCAGTCCTTGTGTTTTTCTGCAGGAAAAGGCGTGGGTTGCCACCTAGAGGAAGTCTGAAGAATTACTTCTTTTAAGTGGTAAGAAAAATATCCTCAACATATTGACCACTCAAATTAAATTCATGCGTTTGATTTTTAACAATAATTACTTTTTAGATGGGTTTTTTTCCTTGTGAACCACCATTTCAACTGTCATTTTGTCCTAGGGGAAATAGACCGACCAGGCTTTCCACAAACCGGTCACCCAGCAAATCAGACCACCCAATGATTAAATCGTGAACAATAGGGGTAGGGAATAACCTGCTGGCAAGTTCTACAATGATCACTGTTAATATTGTCACAAAGTACAGTGGGATTCAAATTTGCTTAACGGCCAAAAGGTGTCTCGTCCCCTGGCAAATGCATATACAGTAATATTCCCAACGACTCGTCATTGTTTAAAGTCAGGTAGGCAAATCTCAGGCAAATAGACCTTGTTTTTTACAAACACGATTCCTCATTGGGAGCGTGCATTTAGACTACAAAACAGCAGTCTTTTGCATGTGTATCTGATACGTCGACCTCAAGTTGGTGAAATTAGAATGTGGCTCATCGCTCATTCTAATTCAGTAATGGTGTTCGTTGAAAAATAGAGCTATAAGCAAGTATCCTTATTTGCTCACCTACTCCTTATTTGCATTAAAACAGTGAAACAATAGAGCATCAGTTACAGTAGTTATCCTACAAGACCAACAAGAGCCAAGCTATTAACCCTGGTCACTACTACAACTGGATGGAGAAGCCACTTTCCATTGCACACATGGTAACAGTAAAGTGCAGCTTTTTTAAAGGGATGCACATCTAACTCAATGAAAAATAAATGAATAGCAATCACATACTGAATATGCTTATTTAATGGCTCTGATCTGTTCTCTATGGAGAAGGATGTAACATTTGAAATAGGCCTAAAAAATGAATGCAGACATCATTGGCTAACCACAGATCTTGGAGAGAAGGAAACAGGCATAATATTTGTCAGTATGATCACACACAAACACACACACACACACACACAGGCACACACACATTTAATTTGGAGGTCAAAGGCTACCGGATTGAACCATGACACGAATTGCTGAAACGAGCAAACAAATTCTCTTTTCTATGAAAGTGTTGGGTCCTATTAGCATTTTAGCATCAATGACTAACATCACCGTCCACTTAGTGGGCCTGTGATGGGTGAGGGAGGGGGGGGTGAGGGGGGGGGGGGTGAGGGGAATAGATCAGGGTCTATGTTGGTATTACCGAATGGGGGGCGAGCTTTGCTGGCGTGTAGACAATGGGATGGCCGCCAGCGCTGAAGGCCTATTCTGTGTATCCCTGTTAGCTGTCTATTATCCCCACTCCCCAGGGGGCCACTAAAGAGAGGGCATGTGTTAGGCAGACATTTATCATGTAATTACAGCTCCCAGATCAGTTTCTGATGGTGTGTGATGATTACTAATAATTACGGCGCATTTCACGCCTCCTGTAGGAACCAGATGGGGTCCCGTGGCGTCAAATACAAAAGGAAGCCGGGCGAGATGGGGAGGGAGGGGGCGAGGGGTGGTGGAGGAGGGGAGGGGATGATGCAGTCTTCCCTCAACCTTTTAGAGGTGCTCATTAGCTGAATGAATTGAACCATATGTGGCCTAATGAACTGCATAAGAGGAGAGGAGGAGAGGAGAGGAGAGGAGAGGAGAGGAGAGGAGAGGAGAGGAGAGGAGAGGAGAGGAGAGGAGAGGAGAGGAGAGGAGAGGAGAGTGGAGTGGAGGAGAAGAGGGGAGGGGAGGAGAAGAGGGGAGTGGAGGACAGGAGAGGAGAAGAGAAGAGAAGAGAAGAGAAGAGAAGAGAAGAGAAGAGAAGAGAAGAGAAGAGAAGAGAAGAGAAGAGAAGAGAAGAGAAGAGAAGAGAAGAGAAGAGAAGAGAAGAGAAGAGGAGAGGAGAGGAGAGTTGGCCAATAACACAATCCTTCACCATGGCTTATTTAAACTTTGACTTCCCCATTTGGGCTACAGGTAGATTAGATAAGCTTACTGCCACACTAAGATGAACTTATTATCTTGTGGTTTAATCATCCTGATGCAAATCGGAAGAGTGATTAATGTTCAGCTGTCACACGACTGTCACCCTGTGACAATCCTTGAGTGTGTATGTAATATAGAGTAGAAGAAGATGTGACTTACTAAGAGTTGGTTTGTACTGTATACACTTATTGATTGTTTGCTTGTTTCAGACGTCTTCCGGCTCGAAAAGGCCGCAAAATCTAAAACAAATGACTGTCATGAAGTGGACAAGCACAAATGATCGAATCAATCATATCCAAATACAAAACACAACAATATACAGACCAGGGCTGAGTTTCCCTGAGGCATCGTAGCGCTACGTTCATCGTAGCGCTATGATGAACGCCATAGCTTACGATGAACGTAGCGCTACGATGCCTCTGGGAAACTCAGCCCAGTGTTTTTTGTTGCCTTTTTTTTTTTTTTTTTACATATCCTGTAGGTGCGCAAGAAAACTTTTTTCAACTACTATTATCCTTTGTACATTCTCAGGGTGGAATGAGAATCCATGTACAATATATTCATCTTCAGCTGTCTGAAACAGCCATGTAGCCCTGTTTCGTAAGCAGTCGACACATTATTCTGAGGTAAAAATAACAGCCCACAGACATG
Source organism: Borostomias antarcticus (assembly GCF_949987555.1). Lineage (NCBI taxonomy): Eukaryota > Metazoa > Chordata > Actinopteri > Stomiiformes > Stomiidae > Borostomias > Borostomias antarcticus. The sequence continues at coordinate 3,945,748 of NC_140235.1, forward strand.
ATTTGTTCCTGGCTGCTGACCCGGCTGATATATAGTCCCGCTCTGTAACCATCATATCTGAAAGACTGTCTGAATGGATGGGCTCGCGCCGGGCCTTAAATAAGAAAGAGAAACGCCCTCTGGTGAGAGCTGCCTTCTTGTGTCTGTCACAGTGTGTGAACGGGCCTGTATAGCATAGGGGAGCGCGGCGGGGTGAGTTACAGTGGGCCGGCGTTGTATTTCCGTGTGCTCTGGAGCAGGATAAATCAGAGAGGCCAAAGAAGCTGCAGATGTGGCCTGGAGCAGAGGGGGGCCTGGACATGGCTTTCGGGTTAGACCGGAGGGGGCTTTGGGGGTTGGACGTGTGGAGACGTGCGTGTGTGTGTGTGTGTGTGTGTGTGCGTGGTGGTAGGGGCTGAGGGGGGATTGGATTGCTGTGTGTTGCGGTGACCCCGCCATGAACCGGAGGAGACAAATCAACAGCAGGTGCAGAAGCCCAGCCTCTCCCTGACTGTCTCTGTCAAGTTTTCTTTCTTTCCCCATCTGTGAGCGCGCGTGTGTGTGTGTGTGTGTGTGGGTGTGTGTGTCTGAGTGTGGAACTGTGTGTGTCCTTGTGTTTGAGCGGGTTTTGAATCCAATGACCCAAGGTATGGCATGTCCATTCCATTCTCCCAATTACCTGAGCAGAGAAGAGATACATCATCCACTTCTCCTCCATTCTTTTTATCTGCAGATGGGGGCAGGCGATCGCGCAGCGCTGGTAAGGACCAAATATTCCTCCCGGTCAAAGAGATCTCATATTGAAGCCGGTGACTGGCACGGGTTACCTGGTGGGACAAAAGCCAACAGAATCAGGAGGAGGAGGCGGGTGGGGGGGGGGGGTGGGGAGGGGGAGGGCGTTGAGGACTGTCCTGTTTAATAGAAACAAATTGCTCCCCACTTCCCGGTGACACAGATAGCGGACCATTTGTGCCCGCCGGCCTTTGTTGGGAACAACAGAGAGGAAATGTACTCATCCCGGCGAGGGATAAAGTTTGGAGCTTTTTGTTACGCGCGGGGGTTACCCTAGCCTCTCCGCCCGCCCCCCCTTGAACAAGCCCAGCGGTTAAGTAGTTCAGGTGCCTGCTACATTCTGTTAGATTAAAGGTCCCCCTGCTCTGGGCAGCGTTGAACTGCCTCAGCTGGGGCTGGAGGGAGAGAGGGGGGAGGGGGTTCGGGGGGGTATGAATGGACGTCTTGTGCATGCTCAGGGGGGTGAAACGCTTTGGGACAGACGGCCAGCTTCTCTCTACACCGAGCCCTGAAAGAGAGACTGCAGGGGTTGGGGCATCGGGCCCCACCACCCCCCACCAGCTCCCCTGGTTGGAGAAAAAGCTGTGTATTTCTTTGCAACAATGCCTGGGTGAAGGAGGGGGAGGAGGAGGAGGAGGAGGAGGAGGGGGGGGGGGGGCTGTGTTTCACAAGGTTGATCTCAAAGGCCTTTTTGACGACAGGAAACACATACTGTTGCCCCTATGGAACACGGAGCTGGACGAGAGACAATACACAGAGAGGCCGTAAGGATCCGTGTAACTGTGTCCCAGTGTGCACCTGTGTTCCCCTCACAATCACACACCGGGGTAGGGAGCAGGGGGTTGGTCGGTGGAGAGGGAGGGGCGGACCCAAGGGGCCAGAGAACTGATGCAGATTGACATCTGACTGAAACCCACTGGGCACTCATTCTCTATTGATTAGAAGTCATGTATTTGATTAAAGGCTGATGAATATCATATGGTTACAAACTGGGAACAAATTGCCTGATCTCCCCCGTGAAATAACATTGGGTTAGAAAGGGCGACTGAACATAGGGTTACCTACACTAAATTGGTTAATTTGTGTATGGCAGATACACACGCCTGTTCGTTCAGGATAAATATTTGGAAGACAATTGGTGATTGAATGAGAGTGAAAGTCGTGACTAAAGTGATTGTTTGGGTATCACGTCAACCAGTCACCGTCAATCAATCAACTGTCAGCTGTGCGGGGATAGAGAGACAAGGGAAAGCAGAGCTGGTCTCTCTTGTTCTCTTTCTCTCTCACGGTCACACACACACTCCCTCTCTCTCTCTCTCATTCATTAGCTCTACTTATTCCCCTCGTAGTCTTGTCCTCCCATTCAACCTGGGAGTGGTTGAGCAGAAATGCTAGGGGTCAGAGTTTAGGCACGTCTGGCTTCCACTGGCTCATTCCCAAGGTCAGAGGTCAAGTGTAAGAGTTAGAGGTGAATTCTAGCCCTCTGGATCGGATTCCCATCTTGTGAAAAGCGTTCAGCGATGGGGAAAGATAAGGTCAGTACAAGCATTGTCAAAGCCAATGGGGGTTCATTGTCCATATAAGGGACATGAATGTCATTGCAGGTGCCTCGATTAAATACGCATAATCCTGGACTTCCCTGGTATCAATCCCATCAGTCTGCAGGAGTGCCAGGTGGGTGGGGTTAGTTGGATTCACCATGCCAGACAAGAGCAATCATCATAAAAGTAAATGGAACGGAATGACATTTAAAATAGTATTTCAACCCAGGTCTGATCTTAACACTAATATGTTCTACCTAAGACTTTTGCTTTGAATCGGACTAATCACAATAAGACATATCTAATCACAATAAGACATATCTAATTACAATAAGACATATCTTTCCGACAGGTGTGCAGAATATGGATTGTATGGCCAAGCTAAGCTGACTGAGGAAGGGTCTTCCTATTCCAAACAGTCACCAGTGCACATCTGTGTGACATCAAGTAAATGTCGGTTAATCCACGTCTTAATCTTGCGCTGAGCTCAGCGCAGCTTAAAGAAACTGATACTCCTGTGACTACTTTAGAGGCCGATTGTGTTACCTTTACAATCCCCCTTCCTGTTCCTTACCTGTGGAATTCCCGATGAAGCTACACCTACTGGGCTTCCACATGCTCTGGAGGAGAGACCAGGGAGAGACAAACCTGGGGATGAGGCCAGGGGGAGAGACTATGGGGTTGGGGGACCAGTGGAGAGTCCAGTGAAAGAGACCTTGGGGAGAGAGACCGGGAAAAGGCCAGGGGTGAGAGAGAGGGTGAGAGGCCAGGGGGTGAGAGAGGGGGAGAGACCTGGGGGGCGAGTCCAGGCGGAGAGACCGGGGGGAAAGGGGGGAGAGACCAGGGGAGGGTCCAGGGGGAGAATCCTGGGGAAGAGAGGCAGGGGGATTGTCTAAAGAAAAACAACTTCATTCATTCATTCATTCATTCATTCATTCATTCATTCATTCATCCAAACTTTCATTTATACTCGTAAAGCACTAATTTACAGTGTTGACAAGTTCACACGAATACACAAATAACAACAGAAGACTCCTCAGTCCTCAGCATGATTTCCTAGCTGCAAATTGTACCCTGAACATTTTTCAGTCAGGTTGTCACCTGAATCATAACACAGAGAAAGCGCTGGTCACGGCTGTCAAAGACCTCAGAATCAATGCTGACTCAAACAAGCTCCCTGTCCTTGTCCTCCTGAACCTGACTGCAGCGTTTGACACGGCAGACCATAATATCCTTGTTAAAAGGAATTAGAACTGGGTCGGCCTCTCCGGGCCAGTCATTGACTGGTTCATGACTTATTTAACTGGCCGAGAGTTTTTCGTTGTCCTTGGTGACTACAGCTCCATTGACTGTTTGATAAGATGTATTGCTGACATAAATGTGTGAATGTCACAGAACTTCCTCCAGTTAAACCAGGACAAAACTGAAGTATTGATCATTGGTGAAATAGGTGAAAGAGAGAGGCTATCAGTGCACTTAAAAACACGGCCACTGAATACCAAATGCCAGGTCAGAAACTTAGGTGTCGTGCTACACTCAGATCTTAGCTTTGAGGCCAATATATGTAAAGAATGTGACAAGGACCTCATTTTATCACCTAGGAAACATGGCCAAGGCGAAACCTTTCCTCTCTCAGACTGATACTGAAAGACTAATACATGATTTTATTACTAGCAGGTTGGACTATAGTAACGCTCCCCTGTCTGGCCTCCAACTGATTCAAAATGCTACAGCACGTGTTCTTACAAAGACCAGAAGGAGGGCTCGCATCACACCAGTTTGAAAATCACTGCACACTGGTTACCTGACAGTTTGAGAATAGATTTTAAGGGTCTTTTATTAGTCTATAAATCCATACATAATCAAGCACCCAAATACATATCAAACGTGCTTTTAAATTATACGCCTACTGTAGTAGGTCCCTCAGGTCCTCTGGCACTGAGCTTTTAATGGTTCCAGGACTAAGAGGCATGGAGAGGCAGCCTTCAGTTCTTGTGCCCCCAGCATTTCGAACACCCTGCCAGAGGAGACTGAGAATGTCTGAGACTGTGATAACTTTTAAGCGAGATCTTAAAACATACCTTTTTAATATTTATTTTACCACGTAGCTTTAGTTGTGTTAATATCTTAAAGTGTTCTTCATTTGTATTGTTTTTATATTTTTTATTCTATTTTACATTATCTTTTAATTTGTAATTATTTTACTTTCATTGTTTCTTTTAAATCTGTTCTCACTGTGTTTACATGATTTACACATTTGACAATAGATTAGATTCCCTACAAGATCACAGTATTTCATAGCATGAGGATGATTACATTTTTTCTCCAAGCACAAATCTATCTGTTATGTAGCCTACCCTGTTAGTAACAACTGCAACCAGATCTCACCCATCTGCGTAGAAATCACTAGTAAAACACACAAACGTACACAAATTTACAGGCGTGCAATCTGTCGAATTCTGTGTGGGTTGATGCTAGAATGGATGGAACTCCGCTACTCTCAAATGCTCACAGCGGAATCGTTTGGTAGTCAGGAGGCGCGCGGGCAGCGCAGCACTGAGCAATTTCCCTGCTCGCCCGCAGACCTCCAGACGAGCGTGCCCAAGCAGGGAATCCACCCCTGGACCATGACACAAAGAGAAGGACAACCTATATTTCAAACTCCTTCAAGTGATACATCATGAGGAGTTTATTAATGATATGCCGAGCGCGCCCACTCAGTGCCATCCGAGTAGCTCCACTCCTGGGTCCAATGTCATAACTCAGCCTGAATCCGGTGTCTACGTCTGATCCAGTAGTTGCTGTGATTTGTTGATATGTAGCGGAGCTCTGGACGATCCATTCTACCATCAACTTTCTGTGTGTGTGCAGGAAATGCATGGAGGCGTGCGGGCAGTGACCAACTAGATAATGAGCTACAATGGTAGCTAGCTAGTATGCTAATACGTAGCAAGCTAGAATGGTAGCTAGCTAGTAGGCTAGTAAGTAACCAGCTAGAACAGTAGCTAGCTAGTACGCTAGTAAGTAGCTACTGTAGCTAGAACGGTAGCTAGCTAGTAGCTAGTAAAAGGCTATATAGTATGCTGCTAGTTAGAGCTAAATTTGTAGTTGGCTTGCACCCATGTGGTCACATCGGATGTTTGGACGACCCCCACTCCCAAAAGTGGATAGCCTATAGCTACCTTTTTCGAATCCCGTGCTTCAAGTAAACTTAATGCAATCCAAATGTTTTTACATGTTTGGCATGGCTTGGACATAAGCATTCCCTTGGTGCTTGTTTTCACTGTTCCCACAGAGGACTATGTGCAAAAGTCATGCCAAACACCTAAAAAATTAATATTGCGATACATTTCACAGGAGGGCATACTGAGACGTAGATTACACCCTGTGCTTCCCGTCTTACAAAAGCACATTCATCATAGTTTTTTTTACTCATTTACATATGCCCCATTGACTTCCATTGTAGCCCAGTGAGAGCCTGCATAAAAACTGCAGCTAGCTCAATACTGGAACATCCAGTGAAATTAATGTCTCTATGTTTCAGGTTCATGGTAGTCAGACCACAAACAGAGCTAAATGTCCAAAATAGCACACTACCCCTTTAACTTCGCTAAAATGTTGACCCTGCAGTGTTAATTACTCTAAACTTTTTTCCACAGAAATGTGTTCTATATGAAGAAGACCTAAATTATCTTGGTTGCTACCTGTACAACAAGGACATACAGTACAGTACAAACACACCATGGATGTATAACACACATAAACCTAGACATCCACCCCTGGACCATGACAGAGAGAAGGCCAAACTATATTTTAAACTCCTTCAAGTGATACATCATGAGGAGTTTATTAATTAAGCAATGGAAATTAGATTACATTTAAAGTTTTAGTAAATTACATTTAGAGTTGGCATGATGAAGAAGGCCCATAGAGTGACTGCCTGCCGCACCCACCACAGAAACCACAGCATTACTGACAGAGTGTACTACAAAATGGATGGGACATGTCATTGAGGTACTGGCACTATAGTGAAGTTAAAGACACCATTTCAGAAGACCGACTCATGCAGCTCCCCATACATTTGATGATAATGTATTACACATATTAAGCATTACACATATTTACAATTAATCACTCAGCGGTACAGGGAACTAACTGAGCAGCCCTACCCATAAGGGCTGGGGCCTATACAGTATATGACGCAGCATCGTCTTTTTAAACCTGACCTGACGAAGATCCATTGGGATCAAAACATTGTCTTTTAACTACAGCCGGTGTGTGGGTTTATACCTCAAAACAATGCATTACACATAGCCATAGAATGGGGCAAGAAAAACACATAAACTAACACAAGAAAGCATAAGCTGAACGAAAAACCTACTAGAAGAAAGGTATGCTTCAAATTTAAGAGATGCCCCTCGCACACCCACAGACATACAGTTACTGTACGTCCTCCTCATCCTCCGAGTCCGAATAAGTAGGCTGTGATTTGACAGGCAGCTCTTAATGCCTGCCCAATCGATGAGACATGGTTATAAAATGACGTTGTTTTATTGATGAAAGGGGTAAAACTGGAAAGAGATAATAGAAAACTCACTTTACTGTTGTTAATCCCAAACAAATTAACAGACTTGCGCAATGTGGAGTCCGTTCAAATAGGCATAAAAAGATAAAGTAGGCATACTTAAAATTACCAATTACATCCTCAAATCCGATTAATGCCATAAACATCTTAAAGTAGCCTACAGCCATAATTCAAAGCAGCAAAGGTGACTAAATAAAGTGAAAGGCTGTCCAGCGGCACATGTGCAGCCCTGGGTATCTATAGAACATGCAAATCATGGAAGATACATACATTAGAATCTGAGTAGATAACCAAAAGGTATCGCACACCAAGGTACTCTTGTGATGTGCTGATCACTGGAAGAACTGATCGTTAGAAAGAAGATAAAGTGTTGCACACTCTGGCTCCATATGCAGTTATTTGATTTTGACGTTTCGGCCTGTTGGCCAGATAGATTCTGAAGAATGTGCCGCAGAACATGGCTGTACTGTAGGTACAGTACCAGAGGCTAGACTGACAACTGCTGCAAGCAAACGAGAATATGTGTGCAGTCTGTTACAGTATACTGTATGGAGGATGGGATATTGTAGGAGCATTGTACAATGGAAACTTAACAGTACGCTCTTTTGTCACTGTGAACAGACACACACTGCCTTTTCAAAAAACATATAAAGAAACTAGTCCTGTGGCTAGCTGTGACAGACGCCATGACTCCATGACTATTTCAACATTCAAAACAGGACTGTGGTTGAGCTTGTCAACAAACAATAAAGTGTATTTTCTTCCTTTAACTTCTGTTTCATTCTGCATAGGGCCATTTTTCTATCATGGCTACCAAAAGAGGCAGGCCACTTTGCCCCCCACATCTCAACCCCACCACCATTAAACTGACAACACCCTTATTAGCCACAAGCCAATTCTGCTGCCCCATGAATTTGCCCAGTGTTCGCCTGGGGCAGGCCGAGCCCTCTGCACTAGCAGCCAGCCGATGATGATGCTGACAGTTTCTTCTCAGTAATCAATTTGATAAATATATTAATTATGACCTGGAGATGACAAGCCAATCAGATTGTGCGGCGCCCAGACGCATAGCCTCCTCTCCAGTGATAGGTCCTCTCATGTTTCTGAGGCTGTCATCCCGTAGGCTCAGACCTCTTATCAGCACCAGGCCCATTCTCAGGGTAATTTCCTGTGTGTCGTAATTAAATGGTGGCTTTCTGATGGCGAGCGACTCCCCTTTAAAACAGGATCCTCTTGGGTTTCAGTTTCTGAGGGGATAACTTAGCATGGAGCGCACCCTTGACAGGGTCATGTTTGTGTGTGTGTGTGTGTGTGTGTGTGTGTGTGTGTGTGTGTGTCGCGACAGGTTATGGAAGTGGACTTTCCTTTTTGTCTATTCTCAAGTGGATCTAAGGTTTTCTCTTCAGGCTGGAGACCACTCAGGAAAATTGCAATGCAGAGAATATTACAAATGAGAATTTGACATGACTACAGTGATACTGTATCAGTATCTTGTACAGAATATTACTGGTTATTATTTTACCAATGTACAGTATCTAGTCTTGATTTTAACAAGTCAATCTACATTTTCGAGAAAGCAGCACAGAGTTCCCCTTTGTTATAATTTTTTGGGGGGGGTTAAACCATATTTGCAGCTGAATAGTGTGCAGGCTAAACTATTTACAGCTTCCTACTTCATTCTCCTCCATAATTTTAACCTCCATAATTTTTAATTGGAGCCTTGGCACCTACCATACCAATCTGGCGCATTCTGAACTTGGAAGGGCTGCTTTTTTCCATGATGCTCCTTATACTTGTAATACATTACAACAGACTCTAAAGCTTGAGGTCCTTCCATCAGTCACAGAGTTTAAGTCCATGGCTCTACACCTAGTATGTATTTCAACCTGTAACTGTTTTTAATTATTATTATTATTATTATTGCACATTGCATTTGTTTTGTTGATTTGATTTGTGTCTCTGTGTAAACTCGTCATCACTGTAAATGAGGAAAACCTCAGTGCTTCACAGGAATAAATAAAGGTTTGAAATGAAATGAAAAATGAAAACCCTAGGTTTGAAGTCATTTAGTGAGACTAGGAGATGATCTTGTACTAGGAGATGCTCTTGTATATCCATACAATGTTGCTACAGTGCATCATCACAGACCATAAAACCCTGTCTATCAGCTAGCTAAATGTTTAGCTACAAAATGAGAAGATGATGCTGTTTGTTAGCCTATGTTAAAATGAGAAACTGTCAAATGAACTACTGTATTCAGAGTTCTCTGTATAGAGACCTTCCAGAACCTTCCGTCTTGCCCTCCTGTCACTGGGGCATGTCTGACAGCCGTCTGGACTTTAAAAAGGGGTGATAACTTAATTTCTACTCATGTCAACACTACTGCAGGGGCCAAGAGGAAACTGAGAGCCTTTTGTGCATCTGTCATATCGTCCTGCTTATTGCGGCTCCAAGAATGAAAAATATTTAAGTGGCTTTGATGTCCAGGATCATGTTGAACTGCTCTGATGGCCCTGGAGCACTGGACTCCTGGGGCCCCTTATCATCACACACACATATGCATGCACACACACACACACACACACACACACACTTACACACAAAAACACACACACACACACACCCACTGAAATTTAACACATAAAACAAAGTCCATATCAAACTCCCTTTCAAGAAGCATAGTCTCCGAGAACTAGGTCTTCTCTACAATGGGCCAACAAGGTCTTATTACAGCCTCATCATGACTTGGTCCTTGGCCTTGGTGTTTACCTGTACGTGTGGTAACTGTGCCGTGTGTGTGTGTGCGTGCGTGCGTGCGTGCGTGTGACTTCACCCCGACCAGCTTCCGTAGCCTACAGCCTGGGTGAACACAAGTGGCGGGCTTGTGTAGGAGCGACCCTGAGCTCGGGGCCGTTGACAGCACCATCTATCTGCCAATCTCCCTGTGGATATTGTTGCAGTACTGGCAGACAGACAGCCAGGGTTGCCGGGCGAACAGATCTCCTCAGTCAGCAGGTTATCATTTCCAATTAAACCCTGGGCCTTTCATCTAAACGTACAGTCAACTCCTTGGCAAGTCAAAAATGACCTGAAAGAGAAGTTATTATTCGTTTTCAACAGCTCCGTTTTAACCTTCCCGCCCTCTCTCTCTCTCCCTCTCTTTCTCTCTCTCTCTCACCCTCTCTCCCTGTAACGAGAGGGCTTGGAAGATCTTTTAAACATTATGGTCCTAGATTCCTTTGCTATCTTGGCATCAAATAGCTTAGAACTTTGGGTCTGTGGTGGCCCGATTATTTTTGGAGAAACCTTGAAATTACTCTGGATTGACACACAGACATGCAACATGTGTACAGTTACAACTGCCTTCTTGTCTAATTGTCCCCATTAGCAAAGGTATAAATAAAGGATTGTCTACTTAGGTCTATAATTGTCTGTTGAAAAGGACCCAATGTTTCATTTCCTAAGATGGCCCTGAGGCTAATGAAGGCATCCGGACGGATCAACTAAATACAGATTAACCCCAAAAGTCACTGGGAACCATTCAATCAACATGTAGCTGTGTCTTGTTTGTGTGGCCCTGTGTGTGTATGTATGTGTGTGTCTGTGTGTGTGTGTGTGTGTGTGTGTGTGTGTGTGTGTGTGTGTGTGTGTGTGTGGTATGTGTGTGTGTGTGTGTCTGCGCACGTGTGTGTGTGCGTTTGTGCATGCATATCATCCTTGTCTTTGCCTTAAATGACTAGTTTGGTATATAGCTTCGTAACACGTTATAAGATTATTCACGATCAAAGGTCCAAATGTTGACAAATTGTGCACTCTTGAGATATCAGTGCTCATTGCTCATGTCAAAGTTAAGCCTCTATGGGCATACTGAAAGTATATGATCATAAATAACCTTATAACATGGCTTATCATGCTTAACACCAAATTAGTCCTTCAACCAAACTAAACAAGATTTCCATTTTTAACTGGGTTGTATGGTCCTGCCATTAGCGACTGATGTTGAGATCATCAAATGATGATCAAGTAACCATCAAGTAACCATCACAATGTTACTAATAGATGTGAAGAGACAGTCAAGTACAGGCCTATAAAAGCCTACAGTATATCACACAGCAATACACCCTGTCTTTCTTGCTATCTCAGCACAGATCACTGCAAAGAAAAGAGCAACGTCAGTGTCTCTGAAACTAGATGGGAACTGGTCCATATTGTAACAACAAATTTATGCTGGCATAAGAAGAAGCTTTTATTAATTTAAAACATATTTGTTGGTGGTGAGAAGAACCACACAATATCATTAAAGATGCCATTGTCAAGTTTGCCGACGACACGGCAGTGATAGGCCTGATCACCAACAATGATGAGAGGGCCTACAGTACCTGGAGGAGGTGAGGCTCCTGACCCAGTGATGTCAGGAAAACAACCTCCATTTGAACGTCAGCAAGACAAAGGAGATGCTGGTGGACTTCTGGAAAGGAACTACACCCCTCTAATCATCAACAGGAACCTTGTAGAGAGAGTGGACAGCTTCAAGTACCTTGGCATCCAGATCACCAAGGACCTGACATGGTCAACACACATAGACACTGTGGTGAAGAAAGCACGTCAGAGACTGGACCACCTCAGACAAGTGAGGAAATTCAGAGCGTCCCACCAAATTCGATGGAGCTTCTAGAATGCATGATTGAGAGCATCCTGACTGGGAATATCACCACCTGGTTCGGGAACAGCAGCTCTCAGGATCGCAAGGCCCTACAGAGAGTGGTACAGTCAGCTGAACGTACCCTGGGGGGGGGGACACTCCCCCACCTTGAGGACATCTACACCAGAAGATGCAAGACCAAGGCCAACAGGATCCTGAAAGACCCCAGCCATCCAGGAAATGGACTGTTCTCTCTGCTACGGTCAGGAGAGAGATACCGCACTCACATGGTGAGCATGGAGAGGCTCAGGAAGAGCTTCTTCCCACAAGCCCTCCGGCTTCTGAATGACTCTTATCTACTCGCCCGGGATTGTATTTATTGTTGCTATAGCATGTACATAACTGACCCATTTATACATAGAAAGGATACTTATTGTGTTTTGGGTTCATTTGTAATATTGTGTAATTTTGTAAATTGTAATATAACATTGTTATATTGTAAATTTGTAACTTGTAAATTTGTAATTTGAAACTGAGTATTAGAGTTTATCGGTAGCATAATCTTTGAGCTGGCAGTAACATTTCACTGTGACTGTACACCGTACATGTGATGAATAAAGAGATCTTGAATGTGTGCTGCCTGAAACCGATACCCCAACTTGCAAATCCATTCCAACTGTTCTGGCAAGTGAGTACACTTTGCATTCGCTCCTGTTTTACAAAGGGAGGTTTTAAGTGCAACTCAATTCACCATTTCCTCTTTTAGCCCTACAGTAAGTAGCCCCCACTCGCCTCCTCCAGAAATGTAGCCTTTCGAACCCACACCCACTTCCTGCTTAAAGACACAAAAGTGTACTCTCCAAGCAGTCAATAATTTAGATACGAGCTGCATTAAATCCAGTTTCACATCTGCTCCTTTTCCACTTTCTTAATCTGCTTTAATCGGACAATAATACTGTATTTGGAGTGGAGGTTAGAACTGTCCGGTGGTGAGATGTGGTTGCACTTTTAAGAGTTTGATTCATGCAGAAACTAATCCTCTGGAAGAGAGAAAAGAGGAGGGGAAAGAGTGAGGGTGGTAGAGAATGAGAGTGTGTGCGTGCGTGTGTGTGTGAGGGAAAGAGAGAGAGAGAGAGACAGAAATATAAGAGAAGTGCTTTTACCTGAGGTAAAAGTACACCCTCAGAAACACTAGGCTAATCTCCTTAGTTTTAATGGTTCTGAAATGATATGAAAGATTAGGTAAACAGAGCATTTGATTAATGGGAAAAGAAGTCAATTGGCCATGGAGCGTGAAGTACCTCACAAGGCTCCTTTCATACAAAGTGGGACTGCTTCATGTAAGGATGTCCTGACGGCTCTCCTCGGTCTCTCTTCTGAAAGTGCAACATCACACTCGATAGAATCTTGAAAGCTTGAAAGAGTAACGACCCCAATATTTGACGTTCTACCGCCCAGCCATAGAGAGAGGATGATAATGATGATGATGACGGTGATGAAGGAAGTGTTGGGGATGATGCTGAGCAATAAATGCTACTTCTCACTTGACATCAGTCTGCTCGTAAGTGAGATAGGGCACAGTCGCTTGGTTGATTGAGTTCCTCCGCCACAAAATATCCTGTGAGCACGACTGAAATTTCAACTTTGTAAGACTTTGAAATGGACCTAGTCTGTGTGCCCTGCTACCCCCACCCCCCCGGTAAAGGCCAGGAATCCCAGGTGCTTACCCTCCACTTGACTCCTTTCCAACCGACTATGGCTGGGGCTGCGGCAGCAGTGACCCATTCAAATTCAAAGTCATCTATGCTTTTCAGATCAAATCCCTAAAAACAGCTTAGCGGGGCTGAGGCCTGGGGTCTGGAGCCAGAGTTGTATGACAGTGGGGGGGGGGTGGGGGATGAGGCGGGGTTGGGGGGGGGGGGGGGGGGGGGGCGACTGGGCTGCCATGAGATGCTATTTCTTCAAAGACGCCGTCGTTCACCTTCTGGGCTTAGTGGCGGAATGTTTGGGAACGCAAAGCCGCATAACGCTCTTGCGAGTAAACCAACGCGCTTGCAGGTAAACATGCACATCATACACACACTTAAGTACGGAATGCGGGTTTAAGTGGAGCTCCCTATAATAGCTGTGTAAACATGGTAATGTTCTGCTGCCGGCATTTCACTTTCATTCCACAGGGGAATTGCGAACGGCCACACGCGAGGCGGCTTAAACCACTTGCAATGTGTTGCACTAAACATTCTTCAAACCACGTATTTCCTTGACTTGTGATAAAGATGCCAATTGTTTTTGTCGGTTTACAACACAGAATTCAATGTATCCCATATTCAAATTTGCATTGGTGAATTCACCCCCTTAAAGCCCTGAGAACTCTTCATATTCTATTCAATCACGTTCTACAAAAGAACTGACATAGATTTAAAGGAACAAAGACCTTGATACCCCATGATTCTCCACCGCTGCCTTCCTCTGTCATTACCCGTGACACATACACGCACGCACGCGCACTCGCGCACAAACACACACACACACACACACACACACACACAACACACACACACACACGCACACACACACTGGAAGTCATAGTCCACAGTCCACAGTGTCCACTAATCCCCCTCCGTGGCCTGAGGCAGTGTAAAGCATTATGAGCTCTCCTCTCTTCCCTGCTATCACCTGCCTATTTACTGCTGCACCATCCCTCCGGTCTTTCCCCTCCACTCCCTCTCCTCTCCTCTCCTCCATCACCTAATCCTCTTTAAGGACATTACCTGCTAATATATCCAGTCAGAGGGTATAAAAGCCAGGCTATCTCTTCGCCGCCATCAGCCGCGTGCTAAAGAGGCCATTTGTGGAGGACGGGGAGTGTGTGTGGGGGTCTGTTGTGACCCTAAACACAGCGGAGAGATATCTGTCTGCGTAGACGTCAGGGACAGAGAGGGAAGGCAGTAACAGAGAAGAGAGAAAGAGAGAAAGGAGGCTGGTTGTCCAGTAAAACAGTTCATTCATTATATACTTTGGTACCTTGTGCTATACATACTTTGGTGTCCTTTATGTAGAACACGACGTGTCCCTTCATGCAAATTATATAGATTTACCTCCTGAGGCAGCACTATCAAAAGACTCAAAACCATAGTTTCTCTCTGCATGACCAGATTAACTTAACAAAGTTCTTATAGACCTGGGAACATAATTTTTTTTACAGGCCCAGAGGCATTGCAGCTGTTCAGTCCACCACTAATAAAGTGCTAGTGACACTATTTTAATGAAAGTGTTGACAGGTAAGAACTAGACTCATGAGTCGGTCTCTAAATGAACCTCTCTCCCAGTACCTACTGTGACGCCACCAGGATGGGGCTGTTTGCAGAGTAGAGAGTGCCCTCTACTGGGCAAAAGAGGCTATACCAGCCCCCATGAGTAAATACTGGTGTTGCATTAAATGTCTTCCCCATCGTGTTTCCTTGTACACTTGAGGAAAGATGACTTGACCAGCGTGTTGCAGTTGTGTAACAGCGCAAAAAATTATGTGCCTCCAAATTTAGTAAATTTGACATTAAACTAACCTGACGCGCCATTGCTTCGCATAACCACCTGGGAACTCTTCATTGGAAACTGATTGGGAAGCAGCAACACTTTCAAAACTACTTGGTGACTGGAAGAACAATCTGAAAAAAGGTGATTGGATGAATAACCATCTGAAAAAAAATCTGAAAAGGTCAATCATGCTCTAACTTCAACCGCTCCTCGCTGTCATAAACCCGCCCAGCTCTGCTGTTTGTATTTCAAATTCCTATGAACCAACGCTGATTGGCGAGATCGTTTTGCAATCAGGCTCAAAATGTTCTCTAACGAGAGCATCCAGACTAATATGCGAGTGACATCGAGAGCTCACGACATCAGGATGGCCCCACTAACATTTTAGGTTACAGCTTGTTTCTGACATTTTGAAATTTTCGGCCAATTCCTCACTGGAACAGGATATTCTTAAGCCTCATTTATGCTTCTGGAAAAATGTCAACAAAGCATAAATTGGGTTTTAACCTGACACTAGATGGTTTGTTGGAGTGAAACATTGTGAGCTTGCGAGATCAGGATGGTCTCACGAGGCTAAGATACTCTTTCCTAGTGAATGTTTTAAAGTCGCACAGAAACGGACGTTTGAGATCATCTAACTTCTGTAGTTTGACGTATTTCCGACGCAAACAAGCTTGAGGGTGGGACATGCGTTTAGAGGAATTTGATTGGAACATTGACAAGTGGACGGGTTTTAAGAACTTTAGACAGATTCGATAGAAGGATAGCGTTGATTGACGGGTGGATGTTGTAAGATTATTGGCCTAAAATCTAAGGTACCTGTTGTCGTCATTGCACGTGACCTACCGTTTTCCAGGAAGTAAGAAATTATATACTTTGATATAAGATTACAACAAAAGTAGAATTTTGTACTTTTTTTTGACATACATCGTTGAATAGGTGAACCCTATGACCAATTATGTGAACCAAAATGGGACAGAATGCTTTTTTCATTTCAGTGAGACTTTAATGACACTAGAGGGAGCCACTGCATCGCTTATGACTGCATCAGCCCTGTGACTGGAGCGTCTCCAACTCAGTGTAGGTCATAGGGGTGAATGCATCACACATGCACGTTTCCCTCTAGACAGGCCAGGGTGAGTCACTGAGACAGCTATCCAATCAGACCTATCAACACTCCTGGGTCCCTTTAGACACCACACATTGTTACATTTTAACAAAGAATAGTGAGTCAGTCTCCACATCGACGACTGACGACTGAGAAAGCGTCAGAGCAAAGCCAACCTTTTGGACCCAACGTCCCTCAAATCGAGGCTGGAAATAAACTGCGCAGTGGTTCAGCTGCCATTTTGAGATTTGTCTTCCTAAAGAACAAAGCTCCCAGCACACTGTTCTCTTCACTTGCAGCAATTTCAATGAACAACGTTTCGGCACCAGGCCATCATCAGGTTCACATTTTGAGATGAAAATATGAGGAATAAACTAGAGATTAACAGAGTGACACAAATACATACTAACTGACAGAATCTGCAACACAAGCTGAGTAATGAAGTTACTAATAGCCTATAGTTGATACTTCTTAGGGCTATAATCGGTGCAACACATGAAACAACATACAGTATCACCTCCAATTGTGGCATATTTACAGTTTCGGACAGTTTCTTGATAGTAAATAATGTATTGTGGCTCTCCCAGGCGCCTGTGGCAACCAGTCCCCCAACCGTTGTGATTCAGCAGAGTATCTGTGTGTGTGTGTGTGTGTGTGTGTGTGTGTGTAGTAGTGGTGTTTATCTGAGGTGTGAAAGGTATGCTTACACACAAACAGACAACCAGATATACGCATGCATGCACAGCCCCTACCCCTACACACACACACACACACACACACACACACACACACACACACACACACACACACACACACTCCAGGCAGAAATGACAGTGGATAAGTATAGCACCCCAGTATGCTTGAGGTTTAGCTCACAGCTCTGTACACCTACTGTAGTACTTACATCATTTTTTTTAAAGGTACACGTACAGTATGCCTCATTTTAGTGTATGTGAATTCTGAATCTTTTGGCATACTGACACTGACTGAGAAAACATTTGAGAGGGTCAACATTTACCATTAGTTTACTAGAGGGAAGGACAGTGGCAAAGAGAGAGAAAGAAAGAGAGAGAGACAGAGAGAGAAAGAGAGAGGGAGATCCTTGCCTACAAGCCCAAGCCTCATAAAACGAAAGGCTGATGTGGAGAGACGGTATCTGAAATTGTGCATGAACCACTTGGAGCCTATGGTTTAGCCAAGCGTGTGTTCATCCTGCTATGAGCATGATTCACCCCTCACCACTCACCAGCAACCACAGGATTCTCAGTATTACAGTTCTTCTAATGAGTACTGTAGAATGCTCCCTCTCTCTCTCTCTCTCTCTCTCACACACACTACCACACACACACATATTCGCTTACTTTCTGACACGTCATGCTATCTCATTTCCTCTCGTTTCCATTTTCCAAAGCAGTCGTTGTCTGACTGCCGTGCCTGTAGATGCCATAATGCCACGCTCATTCCCGGAGAAGGGACATCAAAGCAGGAGGCCCCAAGCTGGACTGGCTGTGACTGCCAGGGTCAGCCATGCACACCAGTTTGACCTGGAATCTAGAGAATGAAGAGCATGACGTGGTCTACTGTAACTAGGTCTACTGTAACATGAAGAGGTCTACTTTAACAACTGTAACTAGGTCTACTGTAACATGAAGAGGTCTACTTTAACAACTGTAACTAGGTCTGCTGTAACACGAAGAGGTCTGCTGTAACACGAAGAGGTCTACTGTATGCCAGATTTGTCATTATCAATATATACAGTAGCACTGCATCTGTAGTTTTTCACTGCTGTACCAATGTACTGCTTGCCTTGTACATTATTTTGGGTGTGAAACAGTATGGCATTTTGTAAAATGGGCGACCTACCCCTTTAAGCATGTAAACAAATTTACATTACATTACAGTCATTTAGCAGACGCTTTTATCCAAAGCGACTAACAATAATTGCATTTAACGTAGGAAGAGCCAATGTACTACTACTTGCCAGAACTCACAAGTGCATCTTCTTTCTAAAACAAACAAGTGACTAAGAGCATAATCTAGTGCTGAAGGCAAAGTGCAAGAATCACAATCTAAAGTACAGTGCAATATAATATAATAAGTGCTTAGGTGGGAGGATTGTTGTAGTACTTCTTGAAGAGATGAGTTTTGAGCCTGCGACGAAAGATGGGCAGCGACTCTGCTGTCCTGACATCAGTGGGCAGCTCGTTCCACCACTGCGGGGCCAGGACAGAGAAGAGCTGTGACCGTGTCGATCGACCGCAGGAGCAAATGATGACAGACAGGCACTACCAGGCTTTTAAGAATTCAACAATCAGTCTTTTCATTAAACAAATCTTCTCAGTGTAGGATATGGATGGGAAGGTCACCTAATATAAGCTCTCTTTCCTCAGAGGAATTAATTAGACCCTCTCCAGCCACCATCCGTGGCGCGCTATTGTCATCACCCACAATCCCTCCAGCCAGGATTCTGGTCTCTTTTGTCAAAAAGACACTGTGATTCTCCAATCCTCCTTGGGGGTGGAGAACTTTTTTGTCCCCCCCATTATATCAATGCTTTTAATTTGGGGCCCAGAAATGAATCTGATGTGAATGATTTTGTGCAAATGACTAATTAAAAGTCTCCTATTTATTCTGGTCCTTCTCATTGAGCACGTTAATTGAACTTTCCAACCTAGCAGAGATATATGCTGCTTGGTGACAGTGACAAATGAGACAGTTTAGTAGTCCTGGTGAGATCGGACCAAGGCTGAAATTAAAAGGGAAAAGACTTTATGATCTCCGTATTGATCCCATATCATCGCTGTTCAAGGCATACACCACTTAAAAAATGAAAGGTTCTATAAGTTGAACTGTCATATCACGGACAGTGTGATTCAGTTAATGCAACATGCCTGTCCCTTCCTACAGGCCTTGTATGAGGCAGCTACAGGGACCATGATGAGCATGGGTAACAAAACAGAAACACACACACACACACATACAGGATCTGTTAAAACCATCTGGCCATGCGCAGTCACAAAACAATCCCCTAGTCAACAGTATCAATCAAGCAACCAAAACACTCAGCTCACATCGACAGCTTCTTTATGTAGACGTTCCACCTCTATTACAGAAAAAAAGGCACGGGTCATCTTCTTCTTCTTCACGGGTCATGTTTGCCTTGCTTCCTGTCTTAGCCATCTGTCCCCCTCTGTCCTCTCTACCTGGGCACCACCTCTCAAATCTGAGCAACAGCAATGAGCAGCAAAGGAATCTGTTTCTATAGTAATCCGTTGGAAAGACAGGAGATCAATCAAATCTACTTGATATACATCTCAACTTCTCAGGTGAATAGACAAGAAATGTGATGTGAATGTGAATACATACAGGGAAGGCCTGTAGACAAGCAGAGTAGGCTACCTCATGTCTGTTCTGCTAAGTGCTTACTGTGCTTTGTTATATGATTCAAGTTCAAGGCTTTTATTGTCATGTGTATTTATAAAATACAATGAAATGCACTGTGCCCGGCACTCTCAGACATCAAGACATGACTTAAGACATAAGACAGTAAGACATTACAACAATATGACAGGAGACGTTTACTGTAGACATTACGAAATACGACAATAAGACATTAAGACATTACAAAGAGACATTCAATTGCATAGAGCAAAAGTAGGAGCATCAGTGATTCATCAGCCTAACTGCCTGTGGAAAAAAACTGTTACTGAGACGGGTGGTACGCGACTTGATGCTCCGGTAACGTTTTTTGGATGGAAGGACAGAGAACAGTGCATGGGCAGGGTGATTGGGGTTCCTAATGATGGTACAGGCTTTCCTCTTACAGCGAGTGGTGTAGATGTCATGGAGTTTAGGCAGATCGGTGCCAATGATCCTAGCTGCGGTCTTTACAACCCTCTGCAAGTTTCCCACTGTCCTGGGAGGTCATGTTCCCATACCACACCGTGATGCAGAACGTGAGAATGCTCTCAATGGTGCACCGGTAGAAATTTGTGAGCGCTTTTGTGCTTAAACCAAACTTCTTAAGACACCTCAGGACTTAAATATCATATTAGAGACTACAGAGATAGCTAACACATAATGGCCTACCATGTACAGTAGGTAACTTCTCTGTAACTATTTGTGCACTCTCTCTTGTGAAGTATTTAGCCCATGTTTACTGCTCTGTATATGTTCTTAGCCAATAGACAAACATTTTCCAGGAGCTTGCTCAATCATCTCGTTGAGAGAGGTCAGGGAAGAATTTTTACAGCTCACTTATCTGGCCCCCGGGTGAAACTGTTTTTTTGCTTCCCTCTGGAATATGTAGGGGTAGGACCAATGCCCACCCTCCCATTACTCTCTGTAAAGCGCAGTGTTGCCTCTGGGTATGAAATGTGCTATAAAAATAAAGTTTGATTGGATTTGATGTCCTTCTATACTTCTGCACTCTTGGGTGAAAAAAAGTGATACAGTAGAACCCTTTGTAATAGGGAAAAAAAGCTCCAGATAGAACCCTTTACAGGTCAGAAAGAACAATTTAGGGTCCAAAACAGCACCTTCTATCATGAAGAGGGTTCTATATAGATTGGAACCTTTTTCCTTTTTCCTTACATAAATGGTAACTGTTACGAAAGTTCCACATGACATAGTAACGCAGTATTTCCATTTGATCGAGTGATTCGTAGGCCTATGTACTAACGACTGACACCAATATACTACAGGTTCATAGAGCATCTCCCGATGCTGTCACATCAGTCTCCAGCCAGGTAGCCTATGCCTTCCGCTGTGTTTGCCATGCTGCTGTGCTGTGAACAAGCTGGTGAGGAAGGCCAGCTCTGTTGTGGGGAAACAACTGGACAGTCTGCAGGCTGTGGTGGAGAGGAAGATAAGGGACAAACTGTAGTCCATCCTGGACCACCCAATCTCCTCTGTGGTGAGCTGTGGCAGATGAGGAGCACCTTCAGCCACCAGCTCATCCCTCTGTGATCATAGTAGGTATCTATAGACCAAGGGGCCAGGCTGCGATTTACTTCCTGAAACATTTTGATTAGCGCCATCTTGCCAAAATCAACCCCTTTTGACATGCGCAGTTGTGCTTTTCTCAGACCCCGCCACGTTCACAAACAATTTGCACCATGCAATTATGAAACACAACTGCGTATGTCAAAAGGGGTCGGTGGCCATGTTCAAAAAGCTTCACTCTCAAGAACGAGGCGTCAACGTAGTCACCGCATGCAGTTCTATTAATACATCCATGCTATAGACCCCCATCCGCTGTGCTTGTATTGACAAAATTGGATCTCTACTGTCACAATATTCAGAATCTGAAATGATTGTCTGGGGGGGACCTCAATCTGAATTGGTTGAATTGTGCTTCTGATCATCTTAAAGATGTTAGTGGCAGCCCCAATCTATTCCAAATTATTTTAGAACCCACTAGACCAAATCTCAAAGATCTATCAAGATCTACCCTAATTGACCTGATCTACCCTAATTGAACAGTTCTGCTTGTGGTGTCTTTGAGTTGGGCATTAGCGATCTGTTGCCTGTGTTAGGGCGCTTTCACACTTAAAGGTCTAGACCAAGGTCCGAACCAGAATCCCGTTTGGCGCTTTCACATTTGTTATTTTTTATTGATTAGTTCCATAAATTTCGCTTTCACACCAGCAGACCAAATGACATGACACTGATTGGTTTGTGGATGCATGCGCGTCTGTTTGATCCGAAAGTGCGAACCTTTAATTTCCCATTAGGCAGCAGGGAACCTTGGTTCGAGCCGAGACCACCTCTTGAGGTCGGACCAAAGACCGGGTCTTTGATCTGCACACCGTGGTCCCGGAGGTTTCACACCTGTCAATTTGGTTCGGATCAAACTGGAAAGTCTGAAAGTCCGGACTAAACAACGTAGGTGTGAAAGGGTCCTTTGAGACATTCGGTCAAGGAGAGCAAGCCCTCAGGTGGTTTCAAGGAGAAATCTGAGACACTTTGATGAGCATGCCCTTTTAACTGATATTGCTAATAGCAACCTTTCTTTTACTTCCTAACTCATGGAAGTCGACTCAGCATTGGAATTCTTTATAAAAACATTTTGTTCTATTGTTGATCAATCAATCAATCAATCAAAGCTTTATTCGTATAGCGCTTGATGTTCATGCTCCATGTAAAAGGTTTAGATTGAAAGATAGCGTAACCCCCTGATTTTCTCAGGTAGTAGCTGCTCTGCTCAGGAACAGAAACAGCCTGGTCTCAGGCCAGACGTTCTGCAGACCGCTCACACTGGGCTGCCTTTAGACAACTAAGAAATAGATGCACTTCTTCAGTGAGGGTTAGGGTCAAATAATTTTTTACATTTAATCACTTGCTCCTATGCAAATCCAAGTACATTCTGGAAAGCAGTGAACTCTTAAAAAAAAAAAAACAGTCCTGCTAGTTCTCTTCCTTCTCACATAGATCGTGGTAATTATATGATTTCAGATTCAAATGAAATATGCCTAGCGTTCAATAGGCATTTTGCTGATGCAGGGCATCTGTTTGATAATGAGTACTCAGGACCCCTTATTAATAGTGTTGATTATGTTTGTACCCTGAAGCAGGTCTCTGGTTTTTGCCTAGAGCCTTTCTGTGCTAGTGTTGTTTTAGCAGCCTTGCAAGCGATTGATCTAGGAGTTCTACGGGGGAGGATGAGCTGCCTTCTTTCTCTCTAAAACTCGCTGCACCTTTAGTTGCAGATCAGCTAATGCATATTGTTAATCTTTCTAGCTCATCTAGCACTTTCCCCAGTATCTGGAAAATGGCTCATGTACTTCATTTACATAAAGCAGGTGATAGAAAATAATTAAACAATTATAGACAAATTTCTAAATTACCATGCCTCGCTAAAATTCTGGAATCTCTGGTGAATAGACAGCTCAAGGTATTTCTTTAAAAATAATCGATTTTAAGTCCACATCAGTCTGGATTTAGAGCCAATCATAGTACTGTGTCAGCTGTTACTCTGGTTGCAAATAACATCATGTTTGCTCTGGACAGTAAGAACCACTGTGCTGCACTTTTTATTGAATTATCTAAAGCCTTCGACACGGTCGATCATGACTTACTTTTACTATGTTTGTGCAGTGCTGGTTTTGATAACAGGGCCTGTGACTGGTTCCAAAGTTATTTATTTCGGAGACTTCAGTGTGTGGAGTCCGGGTCCACATAATCTGCATTCCTCCTGGTTTTAAAGGGGGTTCCGCAGGGTTCAGTCCTGGGCCCTGTCCTCTTTACTATTTTTATTAACAGCATTGTTTCCTTTTTAAATGATTGTCACGTACATCTTTATGCAGACGACACTGTTGTCTTTTGTATTGCTGACTCTGTTACATTTGCCATGGAAAAACGGCAGCTTGCTATTAATGTTCTTCAGGATGCTTTAGTTGGGCTTAAACTGGTACTAAATGCCAACAAAACTAAATTTATGTTGTTTTCCAGAGCCAAAACTATTGATTATGATAGTCTGTGTATATGTATTGTAAATGGTTCTAACATCTCTGAGTATAAATATCTTGGCATCTGGCTAGATGAAAATTCTCATTTAAATACCATAATGATGACCTCATCTCTAAGTTGAAGCAAAAAAATCGCTTCCTTTTTAGAAACGGGTCATGTTTCCCTTTTTCGGATTGTTGAAGCTGTTTTTCTCTCAGTTTTAGATTATGGAGATATTATTTTTTTGAATTGCTGCTCCATCCACTCTTAAGTGCCTGGACACAGTCTATCATTCTGCCCTTATCACTGGCGAGTTATGATACTCACCACTGTGTCCTTTATGACAAGGCAGGCCTGTCCTCTTTGGCTGAGAGACATGAAAGACACTGGTACCCGTTTATTTTTAAGGCAATAATTGGAAAGTTCCCTCCCTATATTTCCTCATTGTTGGAGTGGAATTCTAGACCCTATCAGTCCCGCTTAGGTGACTTGCTGCTTCTTAAAATCCCTCATGTCCAGACAGAACTTGGGAAATCAACTTTTTCTTTTGATGCCCCAACTTCATGGAATGCGTTTCAAAAAGCGCTGAAAATGTGTTCTCTGCCCTGGTATGGGCAGTTAAAAGTCCTGGTTTTGCACATCCCTGCCTCTATTTGTAGCTGTTTTTAATGACTGACTTACTGGGGTGTACAAACAACCAGGCTGCACTACTGGAGAGGGTCCAGAAAAGGGCCCTCAGGATCATCCAGAGGCCGCACACCTGCCCTGCAGCTCCCCTCCCTCCAGATCAGGACAAGCTGCCATCCAGCTGGTCAAAGAAATGCACCACCACTAGCATGCACTCCATGACCTGCTCCCTCAAAACAGAGCTGAAAACAGAGAGACTGCTCAGAAAAGGGAATAACATCACAGACTTGCCTTGCCGGATGAAACGTCTGAGGACATCAACCCTGCCCACAGCTGTCAGACTTTATAATAAGTTTATATAATCGTCCCCTGGTCTTGTCCTGTCTGTGATGTGTGAGTCTGTGTATAGATCTCTGTGTATACTGTGACGTTTTTGCGTTTTATGTCTGGATGGTCTTTTTTGTGATAATGTGTAATGTCAGTTTTTATTGTATTTTATTTATTTATTTATTTAGTTAGTTAGTCTTTTAATATGTGTATCCTTTTAGATTAACTACTTTTGTAAATTCTGCAATATTTTTCAGTGTAAACTGCGATTGTAAATTAAATAAACTTAAACTCAAACTCAAACTACTGATTATGTCACAAGTTATTCTATTTTATATTCTTATATATATCACTTTACACCACTTTTTACTTGTGTATGTATATTGTAGGTACAGTATATAGATTGTATGTACGGTATGTATATTCTGTATTTTATACATTGTATCTATAGGGCTATATACTGTACTCTTCTGTATATTCTTATTAAAGTTCATCTTATCTAGGCAGGCCTAATGTAATTTGTACTATATGGTAACATGAAGACGAGTGAGGGAGAGGGGGGATACAGACAGGGAGAATGCCATACACACCCCCGGAGAGCTAGACAGACAGCGTGCTGCGCGTTTGCAACGCTGCCCATCAGTTCACTGCGCAATTGCGCAGCGAGGGATCCTTTCGCGAGCGGTGGCAAGGGAATTAATAGGCTTGAAACCCACACTAGGCTGCGGCTCAAACACATTTACAATCGGAATCTAATCATAATTGATCTCGCATTCTCAAAAGCCTGGGTCCGCCTGATGTCCCGATAGGCATAAGCTCTGTCGTCCGTCCCACGGCAAGAAGTCATTCGGCGTCTCAAAGGAGGACCAGCCTAGCGATGCGTTGTATTTGACACCGTAGGTTCCAGCACGATGCCAATTCGTGACCGGACGGTGGGTAGACTATTCATAATTCCGGATATTTGAGCGGGACGCACGCACCATGCACGTAGTGGACATAGCTATATCCGCACTTGTAGTGGGCACCATCGTAGTGTCGTTGCTGTCCAACGGCGTGGTGCTGATCTGCTTTCTCTACAGTCCGGAGATCCGGAAGCAGGTACCGGGGCTTTTCATCCTCAACCTGACGTTCTGCAACCTGCTACTAACTGTGTCCAACATGCCGCTAACTCTGGTCGGGCTCATCAACAAGGGACATCCCGGCGGAAGGGGTTACTGCCAAATAGTGGGCTTCCTGGACACTTTTCTCACGACGAACTCCATGCTGAGTATGGCAGCTTTGAGTATCGACAGATGGGTGGCTGTGGTTTTCCCGCTGAGCTACCACTCCAGAATACGACACCGGGACGCCGTGCTAGCGCTGGGATACACGTGGACACATTCGCTCTGTTTTTCAACGGTGGCCACCTGCCTCTCCTGGGTCGGATACCACCACCTTTACGCGTCGTGTACGCTCTGCAGTGCCAGAGCAAACGGCGGCCGGACGCAGTTTATCATCTTCACGGTGGTCTTGCACTCCTTCACCTTTCTCCTGAGCCTAATCGTGCTGTGTGTGACGTACCTGAAGGTGTTGAAAGTGGCGAGGTTTCACTGTAAGCGCATCGACGTGATCACTATGCAGACTCTGGTGCTGCTTGTCGACATTCACCCAAGGTAAGATCTTGGCCATTCTAAGTACGGTATGCCGTGCGTCAATATTTCAGTGCAACATACTGAATAATATTAACAAGATATCAAGGCCCTAGAGGACCGGAAATTTTATTTCAGTCACACAGTTTTGGTCCAGTGCCTGATCTCAGCTGTGAAACTGAGAACTATATTCCTGCCTAATTAGTTTGATATATGGTGATACAGGTTAGTATTTTATATTCATGAGCTGAAAATTGCATGCAGGTAGGCCTAATAGTATTCACCTCATTTGATCCCACTCTAGTAGCGGTTTAGCAAGTTTTACCTGGGGTGGCAAAAGGGTGCCTGGAGGGGGAGGTTATCTCCCCCATACAAATAGGGTGGCAACTGGAGTGGCAAGGCCTTTTTCCTTGCCACCCCCTAGAACCACCACTGATCCCACTCCAAGACAATAGGCTAATATTTGCCACGGATACAGTAGATGCAAGATCCAAATTTTACACCCAAGACAGCAGCAAGATAAAATTGCATTAAGTGTCGCACGGTGCCTATCATGAACACACTGGAATGAATCTACACCATTAATAGCTGTCTAAACAGCGTGAAGATTTGATTCCCATTGACTCATGCTGTGATAGTGTCCATGGCCACATAGTCTCTGCTCCATTACCCTTCATTGCACCCGAGTGGCTGTGGTCAGTGGGCCCGTGCCCCTGGCTCTGCTTTCCCCTGATTGGCTGTGGTCAGTGGGCCCGTGCCCCTGCCTCTGCTTACCCCTGAGGTGATAATGAGGCCTTGGTCTTCCGCCAGCGTGCGCCAGCGCTGCCTGGACGAGCAGAGGAGGCGGAGGCAGAGGGCCACCAGGAAGATCAGCACCTTCATCGGAACCTTCGTGGTGTGCTTCGCGCCCTACGTCATCACCAGGTGAGAAATGACACGTCAAACTTCCAACCGACATTCAAACCCTTTGCCTCCGAGCATTCCTGGAGATATTTTTAGAGATCTTGGGACACCTCGAGAACTCAAGTGTGATCTCCAAATTTATTGGGATTGTGTGGGTGAACGGAACCCAATGCGCCTGCCAAACATTAAAACTAGCCAATCGGCATGCAGTATGAAGCTATCACATTTTATTAATTTCTGTACACGACTGAGGGAATCAGAGCTAGGGGTGGGGGTGTTAGAAGGCATCAATGAGTCAGAGGCCAGCATGCTCATTAACTCTGGCTAAAAGCTCCCAGCGCTCACAGAGGGTAATGTCCATGACGGCTGATCTGAACATATCCCCCTTACTGTATTTCAAAGTCCCCTTTGATATTTTCTGTGAATGTTGGCTATGAATACACAGTAGATTAGTCATCAATGTTGATATTCTAAACACAATAATCTTATAGCATAACATGATTTATATACTGTAGTAGGAATAACATGGTCACTATGACGGTGGTGGTGGAGAGGGGGTGGCACCAGTGAATCCACATCACCCCATGGCGTTTCAGTGAAGCGAAAAGTTGACATTTTACAAACGTATTAAATGGCTACCTCAGGACACTAGGGATCCCATATACTCTTGTATTCACTACTGTTATATGTGTGGTTGTATGATTTTGCATGTACAACATGTTTTGCTTCTAATGTCATTTGTTATGTTTCCGTCATGGTAGAATTGTGGAGCTCTTCACACCAGGACCAATCAGCCCTGACTGGGGCGTGGCCTCCAAGTGTCTGGCCTATAGCAAAGCTGCGTGTGATCCATTCATCTACTCCCTCCTGCGTCACCAGTACAGGAAAACCTGCAGCAACCTAGCCAATAAGATCTTGAAGAGGAACTCCCTCGACTCCTCAGCTCGCAGTGCAGAGAACGGAAGGGGCAACGCCACCAAAAGTGACGAATGACAATTGTCTCTGTTGCTGTAGCCTACAGCCCTATATTATATAAGTCCTGGGTCCTCTTTGGTACTGTCTGACCGGATCCAGACACATGACAGGAAAATGCTGCTTCTTCTCCATGTTGAAGACCTTCTATTATAGTGTTGATCTGTTGGTGTGACTAGCCCTGTGTAAGTGATATTACATGGTGTAGGACTGTGAGCGATATTGTACTTGTCATGATGTCACTCATTGGTTAGAGATGAATGGAAATATTTGCTAATAAGGTCATGTGGACCTTGAATAACACTGTTAATTCAGTGTGTTAGTTATTGATATTGCTTAATGTTGCACAAGTGTTTTATTTTTTTCTTAATTGCTTTATTTGCAACCAAATAGAGTACTTAGAGGGATTGGTGTCAGGTTGTAGCACATGTGACTTTCAGTCTTCAGTACATGCTGCAGATGTTTGTAGCATATATTTGTGATATCACTGATCATATTTTTACTATAGTAACTTTCATAGAGGAAAGTGGCTCTTTGAATTAACTATACCACTATGAGGATGGTGAGCAGTCACCTATGGTGACCATGGTCCAGTTGTTTTAATAAACTGTAGCTGCAAGGCTGAAATACAAAACAGTGAATTCCTTTCAGATTAATGAACTGACTGAATTATAAATACAATATTATCTGACTGACAAGTAGCACAGTGTTATGATAGTGGTTGTGTTTTTTAGGCAGAGTCACTGACATTGAATATTGTGCTGTACTGTAAGCATGAGACTTTATATATATTATGGTGGGGCACCATCACATGTATCATGCATAAAACAGGGTAATTGTGTCTTTTAAAGTGATAGCAGCTGTTATTAATGTTAATGATTGTATCATGTGATTGATGCTGCTTATCTGTCTGTGACAGTTTCAATATGACTACAGCACCTCTAGAGAGAAGTCAACATGGTAAAAGGGAACTGTAGTCATTAAAAATGTTGGCGATGTTGGCAATCAGGGTCCAGCGTTTTCTTTTAATTACAGTTTCTGTGAGCGTACAAAGCCTTATTGGACAAGAAAGTATATTTATTTCCTTTAAAGCAGTTGTGTAACATTTTGCTGAATATAGTTGTTCTTATTTAAATAAATGCTGGTCATTTTAAAAGTCATTTATTAATTTTGTCCAGTACATTACCCTCTCTGCATGAGGTTTTCACTGAGCTTAAGAAATGGAACAATGGCATGTGCCCATTTACAGTACAAACCGGCCTATGGGCACTATACAGCTGCTTAACATAAAGTTATATCCATAATTGAGAGTATGACTAGCCTCGTGAAAACTGCTTGGGACCTCAAACATATTTCTTTCCTTTATCTCTACAAAGGGCAAAGCTGTCAAATCTGAACATTATAATTTTACACCCACAGAGGGGAGAACAGAACAGAGACAATTAGTTTAAAGAATAGTTTAAAACGTGTTCCGCCCACCACTGCCCAACGGAAATGATTAAAACCATTCTCTTGGGGTTTCACATTAGGAAGGAGTTGAGAGTTAAGGGCTTTCATAATTGCATGGTTGAGAGAAAAGAATTGTCAGAAGACTTTCTTAACAGAGCAGACAGCTCTAACTGTACTGAGGGAGGGTGGGTGACCCTCTCATAGAACATAAGGGTGAACTACTTAGAGAACATCCTTGGAGAACATTCTTCTCCCTGGTTCCCTACCTACTGTAGGTGGGTGGAGTGGTGTGACATGGCATGACACCTCACCGGTGGAGTATTGTAGGTGAAAAGCAAACATAATGAAAGTCGTGATTTAAAATAAAATTGAAATAAAAAGATACAAACAATCCCTAGCTAAAAGGGCAAGCTTCCAAGTTGCTATTGTGTATATTTAACTTTGGTATGGTGTCAAGATACAGTACACAATTAACATTAAACACGAATGCTGCCCAGATCACTGTCCTATGCTAGTTGAAAGACTGTGCTAACCAAGGGTGTATTTTTGATTTGAACTTTGGCAGGGACATTTAATGCGGGCGCGCGAGGCGATATTTTTCTTTTTCACTATTTATTATCATAGTTGATTATGCATTGTATTGTACAACTGCATTTGTAAATCTAATGAAGTCTATGATACTGTTTTCATCTGGTAATGTGGAATTGCATAACCTGCCCCCTGACGTCACTAGTTAATTAAGGGAGTGCACTATTTAAGGTGTGTCATCCATGGGTGCAGTAAGACTGACAAAGGCCACTGGGCCGAAATCTGTTTGATTAAATCACTCAGCATCGAGCGCTTGAGTGTGCGGTCTAATTTCTTTTTCCTTTATTTCAAAATGCCACATCAGAAGGTCCTTTCACTTCCTTAATCAAAGCAGTTGCACTGACGACAGTCCCTGTGGACTGAAACGTTTGTGATTGATCCCTACTGGTTTTTGTCTGGTTATATTTTTGTGTGTGAGTCCTCCTTTGCTGCTTTTTGACTTCCTTAATCAAACCATAGTTAGTTGACTCCACTAAGTACAGTAAATGCACTCGATGGCGGCAAACCTCTGTTCTTCCAAGGGAAAAAACGTTATACCGTAATAACGCTAGTGTATGCGCAAAGGGGAATAGACGGAGGCCCGCATGACGTGCAATACCGAATTGACGGCTGGCCTGACTGCAGTTTTCTGATGAAAACTGATGAAAAAAAATTGTTTTTCATCTGACATCCGATATGTTAAAATGAGCAAAAACGTACATTTCCTTTTTGGTGAATTCTGGAGCTCGCATTGACGTTGACACGTGTGGCGCCTGAACTCCCTAACTATCTGCAGTGGAATAGAGTCGAGTCGAGTCAAGTTGAGCAGTAAAAAGTGGTGGGAAAACACCATTAGAGAACCCTGTGGCACAAACAGTCCAACAGCGCCATGGTTGCAAGCTGACCACACAGTTAACTTGAACCTGTCACAGTCGATCATGTCACATAAGAACTGTGTGCATTTTAAATACAGGCATGTCAGCAAACATGTTATCAATGGTAGGGTTAGATCAATATAACATACAGTAGATTAGGCTAATGTAAAGAAGGTATAATTAAAAAGAACAATCCCAAATATGGCAGGAAATGCTTACTGGACTTCTTCAAATCAGCCTTCAAAACCAAACTGTTTACCAAGACCTTGATCACTTGTTTAGAAAGGAGACGCACTTCGCACTTGTGAATTCTGACTAGTAGTAGTACACTGACTACCTACGTTAAATGCAATTATTGTAAGTTACTATGGATAAAAGTGTCTGATAAATGACTGTACTGTAATGGAAAATGTATTAATGATGAGGTACAGTGATGGTCCAGTGAGGTACAGTGAACAGCCGAAAAATAAATGACACGCTTATGTCAATAAAGACAGAAGTTGTTTGTCTCCTATTAGGACTCCTATAGTTGAACCATGTCAATAATCAATGTTATGTCAGTTGACAACACATTAAAACAGGCTAGTTGTCATTAAGGAATTATGAATGCTGCCTTTAGTTATTAATTATTCCATGTTTTACTTGCTTTAACAAGGTAATGATGTTAGCTATAGCTACAGTATCTATCTATAATAAACTTTCATTTCAAACTGTACTTGTAGGCCTACTGTCTACTGGTCTACTGTCCATCTGTCCCAATAACCTCACTGACAGCCATCATAATGACAGATAGTGACAGGTAGTCTAGTGGGGCAGTGTTTGTGGGCAGCTACAGTATTACACTGTTCCCAGTCCCATCGCCTGCCTGTCTGAGGTGTGAAACACCTTTGATCAGTTTTGAATTCAAACTATTGCGTAATCCGTTCTGGTTTGTGGAACTTATATTTCTGTCTGTGAGTCTGCAGATGGAGTAACACTCAGTTAGATCTGGCTAGAGCCAGCCTGGAGCCAGCGCTTGTCAATGTCAACAAAATGCAGCACGAGCGACAGAAATATAGGTCCCCAAACCAGAACGGATTACACAATAGTTTGTCATTCAAAACGGATGGTAAATAAACACAACAGAATTCCCGAGAGACTTCAACTCATATTTTATTTGGTTTTGGTTGTGCGTTGGGTGTTTGGGGGTGTTTTTTGGACAGGATAACGTGACTTCATTGTGTTGCACTAGCCTTAGCCACCAGTGGCTGCGGTTACATGAAGGCTTTTCATTCAGAATGAAATAATCCGATTCTGAATGAAAGTTTTTCCTGCGAGTTTACATGGGAAATAGTCATTCCGAATGAGGGTTTACATGGGAGACTTTTAATTGCATTTATTCGGGTCCGCATAAGGTTTGGGGCTGGGAAGGCTTCTGATTGGACAGGGGTTTACGTTTACCGGAGGAAAACACTGTAGTCCTTGTTCCGGATAGCAGCAAGATGGTTCACCACATTATTAGTGCCTTTTTCTGACTAATTTTGCTTCTGTTCGTAAAGCAGCAGTACGACCAAAACCTTTTACTGCTTAGGCCTACACTTTGTCTGTTGAGGAGGAGAAGGGATTGTGACGGGACCTGCTAACGGTAGCGGGTCATTTACCACTCATCTCGGGGGGATGTACAGTGATGCCCCAGAGATGAGAGCAACAGCCATAGCCCCTTACATCGGATTCGATTTTCAATCGCATTGGCCATTTTCATTCCGATTTAGGGGTTTACATGATCACTTTTAATAGGATTGGGCTTTCATTCCGAAGGAAAAGGGAATTAAACTGTCCATGTAAACGCAGCCTGTCTACTATCTACAGCATGGAATTAACTGAAAATGATCTCAGTCAAAAACATCATAGGTAAGTCGAAAATGAGGCCCTAGTTCAAAAATTCCAGAATATCCCTTTAACCTGTTAACTATCCCTCATACCCGCTTTAAGTCCCGTGGTGATCGAGCTTTTGAGGCTGTAGCCCCCAGGCTATGGAACGCTCTGCCTCCATCCCTACGGACCCATCTGTTTAAGCAGGCATTTCTGTAACTTGCCAGCTCTGCATTCTATGTTATGTACAGTATTCTGCTCTCTTTGATGCATGTTTTTGTCCCGTTTTATTTTTGTTGTGTTGTTATGCGGGGTAGTGTTTTACGCTCTGCTGCTTTGCACCTTTGTTTTTATCTTCTCTGTGAAGCACTTTGTGACCATGTCTGAGAAAAGCGCTTTATAAATAAACTTGACTTACTTAAATGTAGTATATATGGATCTAAATAAATATTTGTATTGTGATCAATTCTCCCTTTAAGCAGTGATGTCATATTTGCCATAAAAATCACTCTGAACATATTTATGGTGCATCGTGAGGGTTGCATGTCTTTCCACTGGTACTGTAAGTAAACACCACTCATCTATGTTTTTCTTCTTGGAGACAATAAGCTCTCGTCCTTCAGTTGCTGATGAGTTTCATTGTACAATATAGTACCAGCATCGTCTATTAACAATTTCAATTTGTTTTTTGTACTGTAACCCTGCACCGATGGCATTATCCCACATGGCAGCTGCTCCTAAAGTTAATTTTACATTTAAATCATTTAGCAGATCACTTTCATCCCAAGTGACTTAGAGTAAGTAAACGGATACATCCCAGTTATCGTCACTAAAGCACTCTAAAGGAACAAGTGACTTCAGCACAGCAGTCACAGTGCTAGATCATACACATACTGTACATACTGTAAGGGTCAGGGGTTGCGAGGGTCTGTTGGCCCAGTGGATACAAGCCCGAGTCAGGGTAAGAGATAGATAGTGAAGCATTTTGTTTTTCTACACGCAAGTGAGAGGCCAAAAGGTGGTTCCCGAGAGTCCCCCGAGGCCACAGCAGACTCTAATTGCTGGATTTGAGGCCTGCTGGAATGAATAAGTCAATGGGCAGCCTCTGAGTAATGGCCTTGTGCATCTGATGTGCCCATTGAAACATTACACTCACTCAAAGAGATATCTTGCAGCAATCCTCCAGCTGGTGAGATGATATGCCCTCTCCGCCCTCCGTTTTATGCGTCAAGCATTTTACTCTATACTACAGCTAACAAAAACACAAGCTGTTCACTCAAACTAGAAGAGCAAGTAAGACTGCCATTAGAGAGAGCCTCTATTACACACGGCAACACACACAAGCCTTGTCAGGAGGAATGTCTTCAAAAGGGAATCACTTGAAAAAACAAACGGCTGGGTGCTTAAAGGCCAAGCTGTGCCCCCGATGAAGACTGGCAGTGCCTGTGGACACGCAAGGCTCAAACACTAATGCATCATGTCAAGTTTTTCTTTGTAGGCCCTTACACACACACAACGCATGCACACAAATGTCCTCGCTCTTTGCAGAGGACTTACTGCCTGAACCACTAATCATTGAAAAACCCACACCAAAGCACTGCAGAGTTTAAACTGCCTTGCCTTGCCTTGCCTTACTGTACACCTCACCAAAACTCCAGAGGTGGAATTGTCGAAACCTGGTGAGTCACACCCCGAGGTGTCAAACAACAGAAGTGTCTGGGGAATCCTGATTGCCTCTTTAAAAAATAGATTACATAAATCTCCTCTCTTTTAGACTCTTTTTGTCTAATTACAATTCAGAGTAGGCACGTCTAAGATAAGCCAGCAAGTTGTCATTTGCATGGTAATGCAGGGTGAGACTATTTGCATCAAGACTGTTTTTCTCTAGATCCCAAGAGCAATTGTGTATTTTTAATGAAATTCTTAATGTTAATGTGTTAGTTGATATTGTTTACCAACTGTGCCTGCAGCTGAGAAAGCTCAAAACGTAATGAGCATGATTAATGCTATTTGAATTTTCTCTCTAAATGAGTGAGTCATTTTTCAACCATCTGTTTTCTGTTAGACAAACAGATGAAAGTCAATAGGAAGCTTAACCACCAGATTTCAGTGTGGCATAATTATCATAGTAAAAGTGTAACAGGATTAGTTCTCTGGAGGCTATTCAATATATAATAGCACCATAATATATTTGTGAGATTAAGCAGTTGACTTTGACCTTGGGAATGACATGTACTGGAAATGATCAGGTAATAGCATTATGTTGAGATAACACATCTTGGCCTAGAGGCTTTAGTTCTCAAGTTGTACCCAAGACCGTGTTTGATACAAATCCACTATTCAATTAGGATCAGCACTCACCAACACAAATTACTTTGATATAAAGTCACAGAGACAGTAAAATGGTAATTGAACCAGAGGAATGGAATGTCATTCTCTTGCAAAGAATATAACAGCCGACAATGGGAAATCGTGTGCTTGAATGAGGACGCTTGTCAATGGATGTAGTTGTATCTATGCAAATTGTCACTTATTGCAGTTCTATTGACCGCCGTCCGGGTCAGTTTAGTCAGACTCCATAATGGTGTCTGCCTTCAGTTTAACCTGGATCTCTGATCATGTATTCTCTGACCTCCACATCTGCTGTTAGTTATCATGCCATGTTTACCCTCCTTGTCTGGTACATGAGGGTAGCCACCCTGGTACATTGATTCATCGACGTAGACCTGCAAGCAAACACACACACGCCCCCTGAAATCCAATCATTGGAATGCATGGAGAAATTCCTTCTAAAGTGTTCCATTCTATAACTGACCTATTTCATCACTGGCTTCATTGTTTTTTTTTCTCCCTTTTATCAGAAACCATTGTACTCTCAACTACAGTGTTGTGCATGGCTACGTCTGTTGATCCAAGTATCAGATTTAAGAAATTGCAAATCTGGGAATCCCTGAAATAAAGCTATGAGAAATAAACAGAGCTGAGACAGTTTTACATTCGCTTGAGAGATGTTTGTGTTGTTTGCTTCCAATCTCTTAATTCCCAGCATGTACAGTCCAGAGTGACAGAGCGAAGGCTCGTCTGAGTGATATGGAGCTCAGACAGCAGCAGATCAAGGAGGCATCCATCAGGGCTTGTAACCCCTTGGCTTGTAACACAGGCAGAGAGAGATCACAGCCTGGCATGTGTATCTGCGCAGTAATATCTTAGATAAAACATCGCCTCGCCAGGGATTCTAGCTGAATGTGGAGGAGACAATGAAAAGCTGGCATGGTCCGAGTGCTGTTGAATACGGTACCACAGGAGGAGATGCAGTCCAGAGGTGAGGCCGGGTTCCTGCATGCCCACAGATGAAGGTACAGTTATAGTGACCTGTATTTTGGTTTGCCCTGCCTTTAGACCTGCACCACCTCCTGTGCCTGTAGGCTTGCTTTATATTTTGGATTTGTTTGTTTGTTTCCCTCATATTCTAAGGTTTTGATGTGAATAAACCTTTTTTTATATACTTTCTTTTTTTTGTGTCTCATTCCATACTTTTGTATGGAATCAAAATGAATCATACCATTTTTTATTATTAACAACAACACCACAAAAATGCAACTGTAGGACCTGGAGGGTCAGGACACCATACTCAAATACTGTAGGTGGTCTGATACAGATTTTTGAGGCAAAAACTAAGGCTACTGTAACACATCGGTCACGACTCCTGCCTGAAATACAGCCGAGCAGTCTAAAATAGGTAAGCTGCCAGCTGGGAGACAATGGTATTACAAATATTCAAGCAGTGCATGCACACACCCTGTGGGTGGAGAAATTAGATGCATCCATGCATAAAGCAGTCTCCCTCCAGAAAAACACAGTCAGACAGCACTCAACTGATCCGCCTGCATTTTGGGTCCAACCCCTACTTCTACACGCATCAATCTTGACAATTAAAAGAAGGAGAAAATGTTATAGAACAGTCAGAGTCTCAATTGCTCGGTGGGCAGTGGGCACCATCAACCTTAATTGACCATCTCAGTGAGAGTGCAGCCAACCATCTCTTGCCCACTAATTAACAGAGAAGAGAAACCCTGCTCCTCACTAGGCTCACTCAGCATCTCTGGCTGCATGGTGGGAACTGGGTGTGAGGCTTGCTTGTATGGAGTACAAATTGGGCACTTGTTAGTGTGTGTATGAATGGGCACTTGTTTGTGTGTGTGTGTGTGTGCGTGTGTGTGTGTGTGTGTGCGTGTGTGTGAAGAGGGTATTTGGATGGATGGATGTGAGAGGGGGTGGAGGGGGTCCAGACAGACAGGGCCGTTGCTAGGAATTCTGGGCCCCCTGAAAGAATATTGGTGTAGGCCCCTGCCCCCCGACTTTTCATCTACACTTTTTTTCTTAGACTATGCACACAGAGGTGAAAATTAACTTTTTGGCTCACGGTGAGTCACCGGCCAAGGGCATTGTAGATATAAAATCTACCGGCGAAGTATATATTTATTTCAGATAGCCTTCCGAAATCTAGTCGCCAATTGGAAATTTTACCTGCATTTGGCCGGTGGCAGGTGTTAATTTTCAGCCCCGTGCACAGTATTATTATTTTTCTTATAATTTTTTATTACAGCTGAGGCACATGACCCGTGTCCTGCATGAAATTAAGCGAGGCTACAATTTATTAGAGAATCGAAAGAGCTGAGACTGTAAGTAATTGCCAGTGGTACAGCAGTTCATTAATAAGTCAAAATAGGTAACCGGTGTCTACCTCACTCACTCACTCACTCACTCACTCACTCACTCACTCACTCACTCACTCACTCACCATCAAAAGCGTCCACTTCACTATCCCCTCCTCTATCTGTAGTAGCCTTGCTTTGTGATTGTTGGGTCGAGGGGCCTGGCTCTGTAGACAGCAAGGACAGTGACTTATATAGACTTATAAATAAATCTAGCCAACATTCTATCAATCAATCAATCAAATCAATCATTCTAGCGTTCATTACACTGTAATTCTGTAATTTACAGAATCAAAAGAGCTGAGTCACTAATCTTTAGGTAATTGCCAATTTATAGCAGTTCACTAGTCATTCAAATTAGCCAACTAGTGTCTACCTCACTCGCTCACCATTAATAGCATGTTTGTAGTGCTGAGGTGGGGGTCTGGGTCAGAGGAGGCCACAGCTGATTCTGGAGTAGCAGCACATAAAGGTTTAGTTGTTCCATTTCATATTGCTTTTGTGCACATTTAAGGTTATGTTTTATGGAACAACTGATGAAGAACTAATCTATCTAGTCTTGGAATTAACACTAAAAAAGCTTATCAATATCATAGCTCTAGACAAACAGCTTCACTTTATATTATTGAAATGAGGGCAAGCTGTAAAATTAGCTCCAGCTTAATATTAGCTAACAAGACTCATGTTACAGGCTAACATAGCAGGTTAGTTTTAAACACTCATGTAAGAATGGAAAAAATGAATTTAGTAATGATAGGCTTGTCAGGCTATTATTTAACTACACCGCTGACTGCAAGTAATGACCGTTAGTAATGTTAGCTGGCTATTATTAGCATAGCCTATCCAGCTAGCTAACTAGCTTAAACACCTACCTTTCTTTGAAAAGAAAACGGTTATATTTTGGGCTCCCCTAGTCTGCTGCCCTCTCTGCTGTCATAGCCTCTCTCTCCATTTTCTTTTTGTGTCCTGATTTGTGTTTTGGCATCTTCCCTAGTTGAATCCCTTCTCAATTACGTCGCTAGCTAACAAGGTGCTGCAGTTTGAGAGCAAGAACGTTATGCGCGCAAATTCTCTAGACTCTCTCTATCCATGGACCAAACCATTATTATTTTAGAAGGGGGTTATTGCTCAGAAAATAACAATTTCTTTGAGCAATATTGCATGATTTATGACTTTTTTTTTTACTTGCTGATGCATTAGTATATTAGACATCAGCTGTGTCTCAAACGGTCAACATCTACATCTCAAAAAGTCTTCATTCATATGCTACCACGAACCAGAACAACATTCTTTGGATACTATCAAGTGTTTAAAATGGCATTCAGATCGGTCAAATGATGAATACTGAGCAATGTTCAAAATCTTGCTGTAATTTGTACTGTATTTTGTATTTCATCTAATTCTTTAACAAATTTCACGAAAAAAATTTAAAATAAACCTAAACCAGGATAATTGTGATTTTTTGCAAAATTGTATCTCCAACATTTTGACTGTTATAATGCATTTAATTTTAAAAAGAGAAATAACCCACTATCATTGCCTCAAGTTGTGCTGTGTGGAAAGCTTGTGTTCCTGGTGGCGCAGTGGTAATTCACCTTCTTTGGAAATTCAGAGGTTAGCAGGTCAAATCCCCAGGTTGCTATGTCCCTTCCAAAGCACTTGGACCACGATCATTACCGCTTGTGGCTATATATTGATGAGCCAGTGCACAGCGCCTTGCTTTCCTGCCATAGCCTCCTCTGGATTGATACTTGAATTCCCTGACCCCCTTCTGGATACATACCTTGACTTTGGATTACTATTGGACTTTGTTTGCATATCGCCTGACCCTATTTCTGAACTGACCGTATTATTGGACTACGGCCTTGGTTGTTTCATCATTAAAACGCACTCCGGGCATTCTAATTTCTTCCCTGCCTCCTGGGTCGTGCTCTTTGGATCCTAACCAGCTCGGTTATAACAGAAGCGGTTTGAATACTTTCTGCACTGTAAATCACCTCCTGAGTTGCCATGGTTTCCTGGCCCTCTAAACCTCTGAAATGTAGAAAGTGGGGGTGCTTGTCTGAAGAATGATGTTTGCAATGAGATAGATGAGTTGGCAAAGTGAGACAATGTAACAGATGTACCACGTCTGATAGGTGAAATGGATGTGAGCAGATAGCTGGGATAACTGTTCTCTTAAGAAAATATTAGACGGACTGCTTTTTTCCAGAATTGGCTGTATTGGAAATCTGATGTAGCCTAAACATGAAACACATCCCTCACCCTCTAACCATAACCTTCATCCTGAGCTAAATTTTAACCTACAGTATAACTACAGTCGGGCCTACTGTAGGTGGTTTGAGACATTGACACAACCCTGTTGCTTTGTGTTTGCTGTGATTAATTTCCCGTAGACAAGCAGAGCCTGTGATTGATGGAATAAGCGAGGGCTTTACAGTAAGTGCAAATAGTTTTCTAATTTACAAGGACACCCTCCTCTTAACCATACTCAACTTGTTTCACCGTCAGTGACATGTGACACATTAATCTGCACTGTCTGTGAGTAGGTTAAAATATGCATAGTCACTCTGTCTCAATATTTTAAATCATTATTACCACACCAGATTAGTGTATGACAAATACAGTACCTTGACATACTGTATCGTCAAAACTAAACATACAGTGAAAACCTTGCTCTATCCCTATGACTCCAAGCCATTCACAGCTCAATACAGTATAGTTTTCATTACCCTCAAATCCATCAGTTGAATAACGTCATAATCTTGTCCTTGTAAATCATGCTAATATGGGCCCTAAAACACATCTACTTGTGTCGAGATATTATGCTACGTTGTGAAGTGCAGCTGCTCCTTTTTTTAATCTTTAACTACAGTATGTTAAGCCAATCTCAATCATTCAATCAACATAAATTAAACTCATCCACTATTCGGGAAAATTGGAATAGGGATTCCAAACGCAATTGGCAAGACTATGCCAATCACAATTGGCAAGATTGACAACCAGAACCCTCATAGCTCCTATTCTGGTTATAATGAACATTTTATCTCTTGCTGCTAGAATCCTGTAGTAGCTCGCATCCAGTTTAAAACTTTAATACTAGCCTACAGGGCAATGATAGGAACAGCTATACCTCCAGGCCATGGTCAAGCCCTACACCCCCTCCCGACCAGTACGCTCTGCTACCTCGGGCGATTGGTTGCCCCATCACACCGAGGCCCCTGCGGTCGATCGATCTTTTCAGTCCTGGCCCCACAGTGGTGGAATGAACTGCCCACTGACGTCAGCACAGCAGAGTCAGAGTTGCCCATCTTTCGCCGCTGGCTCAAAAAAGGTTTGAACTTGGGGAGTCAGAGGTGGTGATTCTGGACTTGGTTACCCTTGTTAACACCATCTACAGTATGTACACACAGAGCTTGATAACAATAATATAACCATCACATTCCCATCACTAATAATATGCTGTACATGGGATAAAATGTATCATTGATTACGTATATGCAAATGTCAGTGTTATTTATGTTGTTAGAATGTTTATAATGTTGTTCCTAACCTCACTGTGGTATTCCTTATCATCCTGTATTTGCATTGGATATTTAAACGAAGGTCTAAAGACCAGTTTGTGACCTAAATGGCATTGGTCTACTTATAGTTAGTTTCTTGGTAATAATGCCCTTCTAATTTAAGGCGCGCAATCACCTCTCACAATGAAATAGTATGGGTATACTATACATTTCATGAATCCTTAGAGTCCTGTGAGTATTCCAGCTTTAGTGTCCCTGGTGTTCCTAGATGCCACAGGGCTAAAAGAAAGTATATAGTTTAGGCGAAAACTATGAAAAAATGTGTCATTGATGGTTTGAAGAGCTCAAGTGACCTCTATATTTGTCAGAAAGAATTACAACTGGGCTTGAATGAAAGCTAAGATGGTCCCTTTTAAAATGATACCAAACACAATATTATAAAACACAAAAAAATGCCCTGACCATGAGCCTAGACCAGGATATGAACCAGCATCTACAATACGATGCAATTTCCTTTAGGGGGTTGGTAACTTCATGAGGTGGTTACTGTGACCCAGCTAACACTCAGGAAGGGTTATCATACCAAAATATAATCTACAGTGATGGATCTTTTCAGAAATGATAAGTGGTACTGACAAGTGAAATTTGAGGCTCTGGTCCATGGACTAAAAGGGTTTGCTTTGTTTCCAGAGGGCTCCTTAATGCAAGGGGGGGTCTGTCTGTCAGGGTACACACAGACACACACACTCTGACACCTTCACGGAGTCCTTGACAAAATTAGAAAATGTTAAGAAGACACCTTATCTGTTTCCTCTTCCTGTCAAAATCCTTGCCAGGATTACGGTCCATAGTACAAAGAGTTGGCAATCAACCCTCATATTCCCCCACTCTCTCCCTCCCTCTCTCTCTCCCTCTGTCCAGCACTGCACTACTAAAATTACCTTAAACCAGTGAGGCCAATCATACCTAGCCCTAGTCCACCTAATCAGACACAGTGAAGTATTGGTGGGTTATGTCATCAGCACTTCTAGCCAATCACTTCAGCCTTCATCAATCAGAGGGTTGACAGAACCACTTATCTACCTCCACCCCCCCCCCCCCCCCTGCTGTCTTAATTGCAATCAAGGTACTGTAAACCAAGGGTGTTCTCAGCAGGACGTTCTTAAATACTGGTATTTTGTTGAAATGCTGTGACGGACCATGTTGCAGTGCTGGACAAGTTTGGAATTCTGGAGAAAAGTCTTTACTATGACAGTGTTTAACTGCAGTACAGTAAATAACCCTGGTTTAATACTCTGACTTGTTCGTACACTTTACTCACATCGAATCTCTCAGGACACAGTCCCTGCAGACTAAGATGCCAACAACCATAAAAAGTCCATAAAAAGCACCAGGTTGTCTCATAAAGGAGACACGAGTCAGTACAGGTAGTTCTCATTTTCCTCGTCCTCCAACTGAATGCAATAGCTGAAATGTCCTGTGAAAACTGATTTATTCCTGGTGGATATCGTGCACCCTGGCACCACCCAGGAGTGAAAGCTGCCTGTCAGACGGCTCCTGCTTCTGGCCAGCCTGGAGGCTGCTCCTGCTTCTGGGCAGCCATACTTGCGCTTGCACTTTTTAATACTGACTGATGTTGATGCCATGCATATTTTACCATTTTAGATTCATAATTTACTTTTCATTATAGCACAGATAGTTTTGATAGGATTGAGACACTTGTTATTGTACGTATTTGATTCTATATCGTCTCTTCTAGTACAGTACACTGCAATGTCCTGTATGTTTCTTGTACTCTTTCCTGCCTGTGCTGTGTGACAACCACATTTCCCCACCCGGGGATCAATGAAGGCTATCGTATCGCATGGTGTTGAAATGATTTCGCCTTGAAAAATGTGTTTTTACTCCATGGGAAGCTTCAAAGGACGACCTCCCGTGCCTGGTTTCTGTCCCCTGATTACGTGTCTTTGCTCCCAGAGGAGACGACTGAGCCCAGGGACGGAGTTGTGGGTGGTTGGCAGCAGGGGGGAGTGGCTCTGCTCGGGGGATTAAACGGGGCTTCGTAATTCTGTTCTCTCTTTCTCCCTCCCTCTCTCTCCCTCTCTCTCTCTGCCTCTCTCTCCCTCCCTCTCCCTTGTGTTCATTTATTCCCCTTCCTAGTGTGTGTATTCGAGAGTGTTTTGTGCCATGTCTATGTTAGTTGTGTTGTTTAATAAACCCTTTTATTCTACTGCTGATTCCTCCCCACCACAATACGCCTCTTAATGCTCAGCTATACTGTAAACTGGAGGAAAAGTCGACTGTTTGATTTAAAGGGATAATCTCAATGTTTTTCATATGAATAAATGTATGTTTTGTTACTATCACAGACTGATACACAATACACAATACACAATAATTATTCTGCCTACCGCCCATTCAATTATCCTTGTGTCGGTGGTGACATTTCCAGCAAACATCCCAAACTGCAGGCAGTGACTTGTTTTATGGTGTTTGGTCCACCACCAGAGAGGATAGGTAGAACTGACTTTCAGGCTGCCATGTTGGAGAAGTAGCCTCTAGCTAGTCTAGCGATCATGGCTGAGCTCAGCAAGTAAGCAAACTTCAGAAAACGCACCTAAAAAGAAATCACCAGCAAGATGTTCAGACAAAGGCAAATTATCTGAAAAGTAAAAGGACCACCTGAGTCGCTGAGATCACATAATTGACATTCTTCACCTGGGATCACTGGGAAATACAGTCCAAAAAACATTAGGTGTTTTGCGAAAAATAAATTAGTTGGGAAGTTCGTGATTACCACATTATACTGTAGGCATACTAGATATAAATGGGCCACAATGACTCTAGAGGTCCATGTAATCTGCTGTAGGAAGTGAA
Source organism: Borostomias antarcticus (assembly GCF_949987555.1). Lineage (NCBI taxonomy): Eukaryota > Metazoa > Chordata > Actinopteri > Stomiiformes > Stomiidae > Borostomias > Borostomias antarcticus. The sequence continues at coordinate 3,989,693 of NC_140235.1, forward strand.
GGTTTTGAGGTTTGATATCCTTTCTCTGGTGCAACGGCATGCATTTGTTTTTGTTAGTGTTAAAGAGGAGGTGAAGGTCAAGAAAGGAATACAGTACTCCATGGGAGAGAAACATGGTTGAAGGCTTGTTAACACAAGAGTCCAGAGAGGCTCCTCGGGAGGTAGAGCGACCGGCTGGAGATCACAAGGTACCCGGTTCGATCCCAGCTCCCGGCATTGTGCCAAAGTGTCCTTGAGCAAGACAGCATGGTGGCACAGTTCCTAGTAGGCTACTGTCATCTCACAGCAAAAAGATCTCCGGGCCTTTCTGTGCAGAATTTGCATGTTCTCCCTGTGTTTGCAAGGGTTTTATCCCAAAGGAACCCAATACAATAATACATGCAGAAGAACAGATGCTCTTCAGCCCAGTCCCTGACCAGACTTGGTCTTGAGCACTTAGACTTGGTCCCAGGGTGCCATGAATGATGGCTGCCCACTGCTCCTGGCTGCCCCTGGAGGAGGACAGCTTGGATGCGGGAAATGCAGGGAACAATTTCAACTGGCAACCACCGAAGGTGTGTGTGTTGTGTGTGCTGTGTTGCCCTCACTCATGTGTGTTTGTGTGTGTATGTGTGTGTCATGCGTGGCCAAATATAGACCCCTTGAGGTCCAATTTTAATGTAGGCTATGGAGGGGGGTGGAATGATTTTCCCCCACCCGGCGACAGCCAAAGGGGGGGGGGGGGGGTTAAGTTGGCCAGTGTCACTGAGAGTGAGTAAGTCAGTCAGACATTCAGTGTGTCAGTTCCGCTACCACAAAAGGGCGCCTTTTCAATGCATTTTTCCACTGACAAATACATTTAGATTTTTACATCAAAAACTATGCTTGGTGTCTCAGTATAGTCTCAGACAAGTTTACTCTGGAAACCATGTGCTTTCTACATCTGCAAAGAGCAGAGCTTGAGGTGTTTAGTAGCGCCTGTATTTCAACATTCATTATATTGGACTGAAGACCATACAAGTACATGGACTTGTTTGCCCTCTAGATGGACGCATTGAGTGTGAGGTGGGGGAGGTGGGGTGTCAGTAAGAGAGAGACAGGGGGTTTGCATAATGGGTGGGGGACAACATGTTTACAGTACTTGTTGACTTAATCAAAAGGTTTCACAAGGTTAATGAAGATGGCGGCACATACTGTTATCTCTAGAAGTGACAATGACACGAACGATTACCGTAATGGTCTCGCTGATGCAGCTGTGTCCCGTTCTGAAGTGAGATGGAACCTCAGAGAGAATATGGTGCAACCAAGCATCAGAAAGTAGAAGAAGTCTTTCAAGTGTTTTAGTGGGCTAAGGCATGAGCAGGACAATTAGCCAATTGCACAACTCCAGTTCTTCCTGAAATTAGACATGCTTTTCTATTTCCTGTCCTACACTATTGGATGAAGTGATTAATCAGGTGTGCCTGACTGCAGCACAATGATCAGGCACACCTGAATAATCATCATCCAATAGTGTGAGACAGGAAATAGAGAAGCATGTCTAATTTCAGGAAGTTCTGGAGTTGTGCATATAGTGAATAGCTTGCACAACATCTCATAAACCCATAGAATCGCTTATAAGAAAGCCCTGACGGTATTTGATAAAAAAAACACAAAAAAAACAATCTTTTCATCACTGTAATATTCTGCCCAAGTGCCCAAATACACGTTTCTACATTTTCACAACTTAATAGGCCTACATTTTAAAGAAGCTTGCCTTGTATACAAAGTCTTACACGGCATAGCCTCCTCTTCTAAGCGAATTTATTAGAGAGACGACATTGACTCCACCACGCCACCAGAGCCTCTGCTAGAGGTGACTGTGACAGGCGTCCCACAGGCACACCTTTGGTCTGTTCTATCTGTCAAGGGTGAGAATTTATGGAATAGCCTAGCCTACCGCTTACAATTAGAGAATGCCCCATGTACAGTACTGTACCTTTAAAACCCACTTGATGGGATGGCTAGTCAAATCAAATCAAACTTTATTTGTACAGTACAGCGCATTTCATACACAGAGGCAACACAATGCGCTTTACAGAGAGCGATGAGGGGGCGTAGGTTTTGCCCCTATATTCCAGAGGGAAGCAAAAAAAACACACAAAAAACAGGCCAGGTCCAGCCTGGCTTATGTGCGTTGGCTGGCTTGTTTCTGTTCAGGACTGGTAGGACGGAAGCTAGTCATGCCACTGAAATAGCTGTGAATTGAAATGACATGAAATAATGTCTGATAAATAAAGATAGGTCTTGTCACCTGGACACATCAGTTCCAATGCTTCCAATGCTAATCCAGCACAATGAGAGCGGTCAGTGACTAAAGCAGTTACACTGATGATAACATAAATTAGTCATCCCCACCGGGAACCCTGGTCTCCTGGGTGGGAGTCCAATGCTCTCACCACTACTCTACTTGTGCAGTGGAAATCGGCGGGTGGGTTTTGGTCCTCTTCCAGTACCTAGTGTGGGTGGGGGTTAGAATAAGGGTTGGGGTTAGAATAAGGGTTGGGGTTGGGACAGGATCTGATTTATAAAGCAAGGGGTAAAGGTTGGAGTGAAAGGATGAACATGTGGAGGTTTGGGGTATAGTCCCATAAAGTCATCCCCACCGGGTCTTCAACCCCAGTCTCCAGGGTGGGAGTCCAATGCTCTTACCACTACTCTACTTGTGCAGTGGAGATCAGCGGGTTGATTTTGGTGTCCTTCTTGATTTTGGTGTGCTGGGACTACTGCCTCTTGTGGTGCCAACAGAGAGATGCAGGCCAACATTGTCCGCAGTAACGGAGGGAGGGAGGGAGTGATAACCGGACAAACGCTATACTAGGTGCGCTGGCTTACAGCCACGTACAAAAAAGCATCAATACATTAAGCTCATTCCTCCACCTAAAGCTGTGCCAGTCAACAGTCAGTCTAATCACCGAAAATAAACCACATGTAGGCGTAGAGCGGCTGGTGCATCACATCCCATACAAAAATGAATTACTATAGGATTTGAAGTGTCCTACTCCTATTGTAATGAGGACTGTCTATAATGTCTATAGGGTCTTCTCCGACATTGTTATTATTCCCAATGCCCCCCAAGCCCCCCCCAACCCCCGCCCGCCCGCCCACACACACACACACACACACACCCCGTACATACACGCACAATTTTTTGGGGGGTGCGCTTTCAAAGCATGCCCTGATGGGTTTCACAGCACCAGAAGGGCGCTGAGCATTGGCATTTATATGTAAAAACATATAGGAAAACTGATTTCATGTGTAGCCTACTGTAGGCCTGATGTTTCCTGCATGTGGCTACTGTAGGCCTATTGCTTCTGTGTTTTTAGGTAGGCTAACAGGGACAACAGAGAGAAGTTAGCCTCGGACTACGTGGTTTATATACATTCCTTTGTTTTAGAAATGTTCATTAACTTGCTCTGTCCCTCCCAAATAAGCTTGAAATGATATGACAGATGGCGACGGACAGGACTGTGAGCAGATGGTGTCTATAGCTTGTTATCACCTTCAAAGAGAGTTGACACTGTAGGCTACAACACTTGGGAGGCTTTCCAGTTTCTGAAGACTTCAAGGAGAGGTTGAAAAATCTATAAATATCTAAGATGGGGAGAGCGATATCTTGAGCAGCAGAGAGGATTAAGATGGTCAAACCCATGCTGGTTTTTTAGTTACCGGCCTGAGGAGCTCGTCCGCCACTTTAGCTTCAGAGGCGGTCCTGAGGACAAGCAGAGGTGCCTTTGGCAAGGTTAGGTGGCTGGGAAGCTTCACAGGATTAAAACCACATCAAACACTTATTATTTATTTTATGCATTTTATTCATTCAGATTCTGATTACACTGCCAAAGAACAAACTAGACATGACAGAGCATCACTTGACACGAGAGCGCGTTTTATGGGGCATAGCAATGAAGGCATGGGAGTGCTGAGAATTTAGACTTGAATTGGCTTGTATGGGAGTCACTCAGACCTGCATTCTATGAGGAGTTGCTACACCCTAGTGGATGAGCCTATGCATTTCATGCTGCAACTTGGATCAGATCTCGATTTTTAAAACTTGGCCAGGAGAAAAATTCATTACCAAATATCCTTGATTTAATGTAAATAGTTTAATTGACAAATATGCTTGGTAAATAAATCCCACCCACCTACCCCTGATGGCATTCATACACCCACAAATGAATAGGTGACTGGTATTCCTGCCTCTGAAGATTAAGACTAAAGAACCCTTCTTGAAACAGAGGCTTTAACATCCCATAGCAGGGCTACTCAGATTTACTAGGTCTATACAGTAATGGGATATTCCACTGCCAATACTGCCAGTAGGGTCATCAATGGGTTTAAATGAGCCAGTGTGTTCCCCTGTTCCTGTGTGACCTTCAAGTACCATGGTAACCCGGACCGAAGAAATCCCCCAGGGTCCAGGAGCGATACAGGCTGCATGCAGAAATGATACTGGTCAAACACAAATACCAATGACATGAATTGCCTATTGTTGCCTAATATTTGCACTGATGCCTCACTAAGGAGTAGATGGGTAGCATGCAAGCCTAAACAGTCGAGAAATAGTTCTACATGAATCAATCAATAAATCTCTTGATCTATCAATCAATGCATGTGATTATAATGTGTTGTTAGTCTCTTGGTGACTGCACACTATGCTAGAACAAGAATGATTGTGGTGCACTTAAATAGACACACAATCAATCAAACATACAATCAACATTAAGCCCACACACTATCTGTGAAAAAAAACCAATCTTTTGTTGTTTGTTTTGTATCCAAAATCGAGAAAAGGAAAAGTTTGTGCTGTATTTTGTTTCTGCCTCTTCCACTTACAAAAATGGGTACAGCGACTGTTAATCTACCTACTACTGTACTGTACTGTAGTTGTAGCCTAGACAACATACCAACAAATCAATTTAGCCACAGTACCAATTACCTTTTGCATTTTTATTCTGAAGAACCTAAATATAAGAAAAGGCAAACTGGTATACATACTACTTCAGCAAAAAGTACTGAGAAATTAAACAGAAATTCATTAAACAGAGATTTTAACCACTACCACCACTAACAGTAAGAAAACTACTGTTCAAGGACAACAATATATTGTGAAAGCAAAATTCTTTAATTCTGTACTCTAAACAAGTAAAACAGAGAACATGTAAGGATATATGCTACGGCACATTTTGCCTGAATTACATACAAAAGACATCCATCGTCATTATTTATTTTAAAGGACCATACCGATATATGATTTGATCATATGATTTGAAAATGTTTTCACACTAACTGGGGCGTGTTTGTCAGCGCAATGAGGGAACAATTTAAAAATACATTTTAAAGCCATCATGTAATGTAAAAAAAACGCGAAAATGCAAATATCTTTTAATGTGAGCTTTGCTTCGGAAAATTGATTGTGGTAATGTGAAGGAGATCAAATCATATTTAGACCGGTATGGTCCTTTAACTAAAGAACAATAACTGTAGTCTCTCTCCAGACTCAAATTTTATGCTGAATCGCTGCGTTCCACATATCACATACTGTAATAGAGTCTGTGCCACTTTGCCGCCCAAGCTGGTATTCTGAGGGCGTACTGACGGTTCAAATTTGAAAGAATGACAGGTCATAGCAGCAAATGAGAGACGCTAACCCAGGTTAGATGGGCGAGGCATACCTATTGGTGGGAGCGGCTGATTGCGAAGGTCGTTACTGATTGGTGTCGCAGGGATTCCTGCGAAACCAATGAATTGCCAGGATTTGAGCACCAGGCTTTAACATGAAGTATCCCAGACCCATAGAGAGATCTGCAGCATGCAGTAACGTAGTTAGCTCACTGTAGCTTACGTAGTGTATCAGCGAAAGAACTTTCATGAGTCTGGCGTTGAGACTACAATAACGGTGAACACGTCATTTCCACTCAAACATTGCTCCTCATGCGTCTGTCCACAGGAAGGCCTGCTTTTTCAGGAGCTGAGCCTGGCTCCTTAGGAGCTGTTTGTCCACAAGAAGGCCTGCTTGTCCAGAAGCTGTCCTGGCTCCTCAGGTGTTTGTCCACAGGAAGGCTCGCTCGTCTAGCAGCTGGCCTGGCTTCTAATGTGTCTACCCACAGTAAGGCGTGCTTGTCCAGGAGCGGGACCTAGCTCCTCATGTGTCTGTCCACAGGAAGGTATGTTTGTCCAGGAGCTGAGCCAAGCGCAGGTTGAAGGGCAGGTAGAACCGCCGAAGCATGTCCCTGGTGAGGGACAGCATGGGGCCCAGGCTCCTGTCTGGTGCCCTGCGCGTGTTAGACATGGGCTTCTTGGTCAACAGCGCCTCCTTCTGCTCTGATATAGGACCTGCAAGGAATAAACGAGATGAAAGGCACTGCCGTTAGCATGTAAACATGCGACAGAGAAACATGAGATGCCATACAGTATCAAGTCAAACATTGTGTACCAGCATAATATCATGACGATCTTTAGATCTGTATATGAGTGAAGTGAAGGTGATAGCCGGAGCCATCTGTTTTTGTTCAAGCGTATTACCTAGACCCAGGAAATCAAAGACGTGGTGCATGGTTACTCTCAGACTGGCAGCGTAGTCCTCCAGACGCAGAACTAGAATCTGCTCCCTGTGGAAGACGGTCAACCAGTCCAGCAGGTAGATTATGTACATTCCAAGGCTCAGCCGCACCTAGGGTGGCCAAATATCTCAACATCAAACCTACTGTGGTACAGTAGCAAAACATGGAACAGTACCCACTCGATCAATGTCCATGAAGGAACAACATGTATTCCTGTTTGCAGTGCATATATTCTATATTCTATGTAGGGGTGGGTCGTATGCCCACCTCTCTTGTTCTCTGTAAAGCGCATTGTGTTGCCTCTGGGTATGAAATGTGCTATACAAATAAAGCTTTGATCGATCTGATTCTAAACCAAGGACAGTGCCTGTGACCAGACTACAGAGTGAGCCTTAGTTATCACAGGGAGCACAGGCATTGTATCCTGTGCCAGACAGCTGGGTGTAATATTGGCAACTGGTACTCACAGGCATGCGGTTGAAGAGCTGGGTGTTGTAGACGCAGGAGCGCATGGAGCTCCCAGCCAGGCAGACTTGGAACATCTGCAGGGACTCACACACCTTGTGGTGGAAGCGCTCCACGGACTTGTTCGCCAAATGGAAGTACAGGTAGTCAGAATACAGCCTGGCAGGGAGACAGGCACACAACACCGGGACGGGAATTAATTGAAAGATGAATGAATTAAATGATCTTCACCGCATTGAGCAAGTAACATCATTTGACCAGCCCTAAACACATCAACATGATAAAGCCTCATATCAGTTTCCTGACAGTTGAACGGCAGTGTGTGTGTGTGTGTGTGTGTGTGTGTGTGTGTGTGTGTGTGTGTGTGTGTGTTGCTTTGTACCTTTCCACAGGGTCTCTCAGCATGATGATGATTTTAGCATTGGGCTGAGCAGCATGGATGAAGTCCTGGACAAGGAAAGGTGGTTCCCCGCCCGTTCTGTTGCCATAGGAATAGTTCCCAGCATGATTGTCCCACATAGTGGACACACTGGCTTCACCTGTCAATCAAAACGACAGGTCACAGCCACCAGATTAGCCAACGAGCAGCAGAGGTATGCCACTGTAGTCAAACCGAGGCCGTATTTAGCCAATGGCTGTAGCCCAGGGCCCCAGACACAAGTTGGCCTCGCCAGCATAACTACCCATGATCCTTTGGGTTTATAGGCTGCTTGTTGACTGTCAGTAATGCCTGCCCACTACTTGCGTATTTGTAGTGAAGTGATCTGTCTCCATTGTCATTGTATTTGAGTTTATTGTGGCATGATTACAATGGCTAATAATAAACTTGGCTGGGCAGATAATCTGCATTGGTTCTCATGAAGCTGAAGTTGTCTTTTTAATATGCATATTGAACCGTTTAAGATGAAATCCAGAGGTACAGTAGATGTGAGAGGGCTGAAAATAGAAAGTAATTACTCCTCACTCTCACGAAAGGACTTCAGCTGGCAGAGAATGCTAAATTAAGTTTGTAATTAGACAATATCCATTCAAATGATACTCAAATGATACTCAAGCACCAGCATACACATGCACACCTGTGATGAGTTGCTCCTTGCTGTGGCCTTCAGACACATTTCCCAGAATGCCATCCTGGATGTGGTAAGCAGCCAGATCAAAGAGATCCAGGTAGTCCTCCACAGCATAGAGATCATGGGCACCATCTTGAGGACGGACAACACCTGCACCACGGAAGAGATCAAATACAATGCTACAGTTTTTTTGGGACATTAAGCCAATGTAATGTAACCTCTGCCCCAACGACAGCACAGGGTGAGAGATAATGTTTTGAGTGGCGTGTGTTTGTTGGTTGGTTGGTTGGTTGGTTTGTTCTTTAGCAGGATTACACAAAAACTATACCAAAGCAATGTTCATGAAACTCTGTAGAGGGGTGTAGCATGGGCCAACGTAAAACCCAGTACATTTTGGAGTTTATCCAAATCACGCAGCAGGTTCACGATCCGCCTAAACATACCGGGCCATTCACTTCTTGGACTTCATAATGCCATTCATTTCTTGGACTTGGGCTCAGGAGTGAAAAATTCCCCCTATTAATTGTCAATGGGGGGAATTGAAATGGCCATATCTTGACATGGGAAACAGGGTTTGTACTGGCATAAAGCTCTCGACCTACTGAATGTATCAATACTAAACATGTCCTGCTCACATGCACGTGCACAGAGCCACGAAATGCATTCACGGGCAGAGGTCTGTGCTCTCTGAGTACCATTTTAGTTCGACATTTTTCAACAGATAGTGGATCTCTAGATATCTTTCAATTTCTAATAATAAACTGGAATCATATCTGGTCTCAGGTAGGGGTTACGCGTCATTGCCTCTGTTGCATTGAGGACACAAGGATTCAAGGATCAAAGAAGACAAGCATGGGGAGGCGTCGTGCAGGAGCCTCACGGTTCGAGGGTAGAACCATGGATGTATTAATAGAACTGCATAGGGTCACTCCATTCACTGACTGCTCGAAAGAGTGAAGCCCTATTGAACAGCGCCATCTTTGAAAAAAACGCGTCACTGATACCTTTGAGATGCGCTGTCAAAGGTATCAATGACCCGTTCTTGTAGTCCACAAACAGATTGCGTTCATGGCTCTCCCCGCTCTGAGTTAGCGATGAAAAGCGGCTTGCTTATTAATATACTTTCGTCAAATATATCCGTTGGAAAACATATTTTTTTATCCAGGCATCTTAGTTTTAACAGTATAAATGTGACTGAACATGTTTTGTTTGCTAGTACAGTAGGTGGTATTCATTCTGTTCACAACAACGCGATGTGCAGCCAGGCGAAATAGCTCCAGGGGACCTGGCCCCAGGCGAGTTGAACAGCTGTTCACCCAGAGAAGAGATCTCTCGTTGCGGCATGAAGTTCGCGGCTAACCCGCCGAGCTCGAAACAGAATGAATACCACCTATTAGCAAACAAAACATGTTCAGTCACAATTATACTGTTAAAACTAAGATGCCTGGATAAAAAAAAATATTTTCCAACGGATATATTTGACGAAAGTAGATTAATCAGCAAGCCGCTTTTCATCACTAACTCAGAGCGGGGAGAGCAATCTGTTCGTGGACTACAAGAAGGTTTGACTGCGCATGTCAAAGGTATCAGTGACGCGTTTTTTTCAAAGATGGCGCGGTTCAATAGGGCTTCACTCTAGATTTCGAATCCTGGGGGCCTGGGTAGAACCTGTACTCACCAAACCTCTTCCTGGTCCACCAGTGTGGCTCTTTCATGGTGGGGAACCTGACCTCTGGGTGCATCAGCAGTCTGTGGTAGAGGTCTGTTGTGCCACTTTTGGGCTGGCCAATGATGTAGAAGTTGGGCAGGCAACGCAGCCTATAGACTTTGCCGTTGCTGTGGTATAAATGTTCCAGGAATTTGTTCCTCAGGTAGTCGCAAACAGTTCTGAAGTTCACAGAGTGCTGTCGGTAAAGGTTCTTACTGTAAAGGTCAACATTATTCCCAAGGTGCTCCTCATACCAGCATGGGCTCTTGATGTTGGGCAGGAACTGATGAGGAATCACAGAAAACAGCTATGGAGAAGATGAGGAATATGATATAACAATCATTTGATATGTACTTCTTTTTTTTTAATTCACTGTTATTTCTTGTTAGCCTATACCTTTGGCCATCACAAGCTGATAACGAGCACCACCAACTCTGCCCCGTTTGGTCTCAGGGGGGGAAAAAAAAACCTTTTGGGGACATGTTCCTGGCAAAATTATGTAAATGCAAATATTAAGGTAATGGCATAGAAGTGTACATTTCGTGATAGAAAGGTTATCTTGGGCTCAAATTGAAGCCCAAGGGGAGATTTCTGTGCACAAGAGAGGCATAGATATTAACTATAAAGTGCTGAAAAATAATCATTTTGATGAGAGTTGATTAAAAGTACTTTTTTGTGTCTTTTTGGGGATGCTGTGGGTGATATCATAAATACAGTTGTAGCAGGCCCAAGAATCTTGTTACTGGTGATACTTGTATGACTATGTATGCCATTGTAGTACCTTAATATTTGCATTTACATAATTTGGATCACCTCTCCTTCTTAAATATCCTCTTAAGTTGTCCATACAACCCCAGTCCAGCAGTATTCTCTCATACTCACATGAGGATCAGTATGAACCACATCCTTCAATGAAGGCACCTTTCTTGGGCTACTGAGATCCAACTTGGAGACCACGGTCTTCACTAGATTCTCCATGTCCAGCTCTCCCAGGGGAGAGGATCTGTTGGAGGAGAGGGCACTGAGGTTGACCACGGTGGGCCTGAGGTGGAATGGCAATAGTGTCCCTGGAAGTCCCTTCCTGTCCCAGGTCAAGATGAAGGACATCATAATCAGGAACGATATCAACCCCAGCAGGAAATTGGCAACTTTGACCTTTGTGATACACCTCACAACAGTCAGTGACCACGGGGCAACCTGCTTGACTTCCACAGCCATAGGCACAGTTATATGAACATCACTGTGACAGGGGATTGCTGAACTCTTCTGTTGGTCTTCCACTTCCAACAAGCTGAGGCCATGTTTGTAGTTTGATTGAGGAATGTGTCCATATTTGTAGTCTGAGTGAGGCATATAGACAGGATGTGACAAAACTGTACTGAGTAAAGTTGAATTGAAGTTCATTCAGGGGTTCATCCCATTGTGTTGAAGTATTGTCCCGGCTGTTAATTTCTGGTCACTGGCTTTCAGAAGCTTCACCTGTTAAACCATATACATTAAGTTGTATTATAAACAGTTGTTAAAACACACACACACACACGCACACACGCGCGCACACACACACACACACACACACACACACACACACACACACACACACACACACACACAGAGCCATATAATCTTATTCAGGGCTTATATTTCTTGAATAATTATACTATTTCAACATAAAAGATCTACCATTCGTGGTGGCTACTATCTACAGTACGGATACAGGTGGACTGATATCCACTGGGGAACTCATTCCCCTTCCAATTAGGAGTAATATTTCAAAGTTCAAAGGTTTATTATTTCTGGAGCTGTGCGTTGAAGTATTCCAGACCTAGCAGAACTGACTGTAAATTTGTTCGAAACACTATCACACTTCCAGAATCCAATCTCCTTTCTTGTCTTTTCAAAGTTAATACATAAGATTTAACAGCCCCGTTGGACTTTAAAACGAAACCCTGGTTCAGCTGTGAAGAGTATGAAACATTGAAAATGCTACAGTGTTATTCCCTACTACATAATGTTGTGATATTTACACACTCATGAAATTAGGGCCACATAAACACTGACTCAAATTAAATGACTAATAATGAATAATTTACATTAAATGTGTGTGTGCGTGCGTGTGTGCATGTGTGAGAGAGAGAGAGAGAGAGAGAGAGAGAGAGAGAGAGAGAGAGAGAGAGAAACAGAAATATAAGAGAAGTGCTTTGATCCCTTTCATATACTCGGGATGTGAGAGTAACAAAAGCAGGTACAGTACCTAACTGCAGTCGACATGTTTACCAGCTTTTCTGAGAAGTTCCATCCGGGGAGCTGCGACTGGCAGTAGCCCAGGACAGATTCTCTGAGAAGGAGAGAAAGCACAGAACACAAACACTGGCCAACAAGTGATGATGATGATGGATAGTAATACCAAAGCTAAAACCGGGTGTATGTGCGCACATGGTACAGTAGCATGTGGACAACATGCACATCTTTGATAGGTAACTGCAGTAACGGATACAGTAACTCATCTTCAATTGAGAGGTGCGTCCAGGATAACATCCTCAAGGTATTACTCAAGCCTTTCCACAAAGCCATGTTGATTAAACGCTGGAAGAGTATAATGTTTTCTGGGAAGAAAAAGACTAAAGTCTTCTACAAAGGCTTCCTTAAAAACACCATTGCTTGGTTGATTCTTAGCCAGTGTTCTTTTTGTTGCTGTATAAATCAGTCTGTTAGCAGAGGCATAAGACACAGCATAAGATAATGAAGAGAGTAGTAGACACTCGGGAAGCTCTTTTGGCTGAAAGAGGAAGGATACTTGTACGTCCTAGCAGTGGAGGAGTTAATTCCAACAGTGACTGCCTTTGACAATGGGGGGCTGGTTCAGGTCAAAGCAGTCCACCACTGGAACATCTGGAGTACAGATGTTTCTGCTGCAGTGATGGGGCTGTTTCACAGAGAATTAATGTCACTTGTGAGATCATAACAGCCGGAGAGATGTTGAAAAGTCTCTCCTACTGTTTAACAGGTGTATTTTTAGTGAGGGGGGGGGGCAGGGGGGGCAGGTTGGGTGGCCATTGTGGCTGGATGAGGAAGCCATGGCAAATGGTAAATGGACTGCACTTATATAGCGCTTTTCCACCTTAGCGGCACTCAAAAGCGCTTTACAATGGCCTCTCATTCACCCATTCACACACCAATGGTGGTAGCTGCCATGCAAGGTGCTAACCTGCTCATTGGGAGCAATTTGGGGTTAGGTGTTTTGCTCAAGGACACTTCGACATGTGGACAGTCGGAGCTTGGATTCGAACCACTTACCCTTCGATCATTGAACGACCCGCTCTACCAACTGAGCTACAGCCACCCCGTCCCCTCCCCGGCCACTGAAAATATATTTGTATAAAGGAGATTTGTGTTCTTATGCCATCGCATTGTGATAACTGCATAGCTTGGATATTCTGGCTTGTGCAGTGATGCTGAGAAGTCTTGACACAAGTTGCATTATGGGAACTCTCAAGACGTGTACCTCTTCCCTGAAACAGCAAAAATACCAGAAGCATTAGCTCATAAGAGGATTGTGTCAGCGCTTGCAACACAGAGAGTCTCTGCCTGTTCACAAGCAGTTTAGCTTATCAAATCTCATCAAACTAGCCAATAGACTTTTCCCCTTGTGTTTTGGTGTACCTTCCTCTATTTCCTCTATCGTCTGGTCTGAAGCAACGAGTGGAGGGCTGCCTAAATGTGCATTAACCCCCCTTTTCCTCCCACATTCCATCCCTCGATTACAGAATGCAACGGTTTATTTCAAGGGGTCCTCCAAAGTCCATTCTAAACGTCTAGCGTGATACAGAGCAGGAAGCTACAGATGTTCGTTTATCTTCAGGACGTACAGAGCGTGCAGCACAGCGAGACACCTCAGCCTGGGCAGGGAGAGACGGGGCCTGGGCAGGGAGAGACGGGGCCTGGGCAGGGAGAGACGGGGCCTGGGCAGGGAGAGACGGGGCCTGGCGAACGTGGAGAGTCGTGGAGCGGTCTGGCGATCTTCAATCGCATGCATGCATGCACACACACACACACACACACACACACACACATATACACACACACATATGCACGCATGAGCACACACATATGCACACATGAGCACACACATATGCACACATGAGCACACAACACACACACACACACAAAATATAATCTTTTGAGTTGGGACAACATAATTAGACATACCTGTGCCTTGTTTTTAAAATATTGCACAACACTACCCCCCCCTCCACTTCGAACCTTTATCACGCAGAGGTCTAATATTTTCAGGACAACCAGACAACCAGTCTGTCTGTGCCCCCGCCTGTCTGTCTACCTGTCTGTCTGTGCCCCCCGTCTGTCTGTGTCTGTGCCCCCGCCTGTCTGTGCCCCCACCTGTCTGTCTGCCTGTGCCCCCACCTGTCTGTCTGTCTGTGCCCCCACCTGTCTGTCTGCCTGTCTGTGCCCCCACCTGTCTGCCTGTGCCCCCGCCTGTCTGTCTGCCTGTCTGTCTGTGCCCCCGCCTGTCTGTGCCCCCACCTGTCTGCCTGTGCCCCCACCTGTCTGCCTGTCTGTGCCCCCACCTGTCTGTCTGCCTGTCTGTCTGTCTGCCTGCCTGTGCCCCCACCCGTCTGCCTGCCTGCCTGTCTGCCTGTCTGTCTGCCTGCCTGTGCCCCCACCTGTCTGCCTGCCTGTCTTTCTGCCTGCCTGTGCCCCCACCTGTCTGCCTGCCTGTCTGTCTGCCTGCCTGTCTGTCTGTGCCCCACTTCTCTGGCTCATTCTTTGCAGGAAATACTATTTGCAGGAAGTAAATGGAAAGAGACTAAAGGGATATCAGTGGCATTGTACTGCAATTAAAGAGAAAATAGAGTTTAGAGGAGAGATAGCGTTCTCCTCATACAGAGTAAATTAGTTTACTAATAATAATTAACAGAATAATGATATTGAACAGATAAATAGATATTCAACAAAAGACAGCTTCTTAAGACCGCCTTAAACAAACTGTGGTTTGGTCTATTGAGGAATAAACAAACAAGTTCGCCCACCCCAAAGGAGTGAACGAAATGTTCTGCAGCTGTTCGCAGAAGCAAGGACAGTCTCTTTCCCGTTGCCAGCCCTACCAAACGCCACACATCATTCGCCCATGCTGTGGGTTTTTAAATGCTAATTTGGAATTTAACTTGAAGTGCACAGACACAAGACACAGGCATATTAAATCTGGTCAGTGGTTGGATGTAATCTTTATTTATTAGGCTAATGATTTCGATCCATTTTGAGGGACAGTAGCCTAACGTATAGGAATAGGAAAAGAATGTTAGTATGCTATAGCATCTTAATATAGGTAGCCTAGTTACAGTTTGTCATATAGATAGTGTTATTTTCTGTCAAATTAATTAATCCAAATCGACTAATATAAATAAACTAGCCTACTTACATTTAAGTTGAGCTGATTCTTGTCTATGAAGTTTATGCTTTCAACTGTCTCGGGTAAAATACCGATACACTACGAATTAAAGACATCTTATACAGCTAACTTGTTGCCCATGATTAGAAATTGACACAAACTCCCGTAGGCCATAAACCTGCCATAAACCTATGTTGCATATCCGTGGACGTTGATATTCGGTGTCCGTCCGTCTCGTCCATCTCTCGCCGTCCCGACTCCACGCAGAGAGCTGGTAGAGAGAATGGTGAATGAAAAGCAAGTGGAAACAGCCGCGCTGGTGGGAGGAAGGATAGCGGAGGAGGCAGACGGGGTGGGGATATGATGTGTGTGGCGGGGGGGGGGGTATTTACGGCTATTTAAAGATGTATGGTTATCGCGTTGTTGCACGTGCCGCATCTCACTTTGTTAATTATCATATCATCGTCAATTGCAATGTTAGCATGCAGTTTTGAGGTTAGGTCCGGAAATGAAAATTATGAAAATATTTGTAACTTATGAAAACGTTTTTCTTACCCTTGAAGCGTGGATAAATTAATTTGCCAAGAGCGAGCTGCCTCATCGTGTCATGACACGTTTCTTAAGTGTGACGAAATGTAAGGTTTGCATGATTTTCACCATGAGAACTATTCCGTGGAGCTCTTTATTCGCTAGTCATTGACTTATGAAAAAAAAACATACACGCACCTGTGACGAATTACAACAGGCGCGCCACTATGAAAGTGTGCCAAAACCACACAACTGCTAGAAACTTTAAGCATGTGTACAACTGAGAAGAAAGAAGAAGACATCCCTCGGGACAGCCATGGCCAGTGCCTCCTGGTCTGCCTGAGAGATTCTGTGGTTGCGGCGCCTTCAACAGCGACGTGGGACATCCGCTCTGCTTCCGCTGCATGGGGCCGCAGCACGCCAGGGTAGGTGTGGTGCCGTCTCCTGAATGCCAGACCTGCGCTCATCTGGAGCCTCTGGAGAGGCTTCACCGGGCGCACTTCTTCAACTACCTGCCGCCGCCTGTGGACGAAGACCCTGTACCCACGGAGGGTGGCACAGACGAGGGAGAAGATATTGTCTTTCCGCCCCAGCAGCCATTCTGTCCCTTCCTCCGTCTGACGAAGAAGAAGAAGAAGGAGGTTCTGAGGTCAATGGCAACTCAGTTGGTAGAGCGGGTCGTTCAATGATCGAAGGGTCAGTGGTTCGAATCCCAGCTCCGACTGTCCACATGTCGAAGTGTCCTTGAGCAAGACACCTAATCCCAAATTGCTCCCAATGAGCAAGTTAGCACCTTGCATGGCAGCTATCACTATTGGTGTGTGAATGTATGTGTGAATGGGTGAATGAGAGGCCATTGTAAAGCGCTTTGAGTGCTGCTAAGGTGGAAAAGCGCTATATAAGTGCAGTCCATTTACCATTTACCATTTAACTCAGCCTACGAAGCCCCTGATGCGAGCGGCTCTTCCTCCGGTAATCCTTCAACCGCGATCTCCCGAAGCTACTAGAGCTGCTAACCGTCTCGACGTCCCCCTCCCGGAGTTGTGGCTGTGACAGGGTTGCCCCTCTTGAGCTCCGTCTGCTATGGGTCAACCTCCAAGCCTGCGCCTCGTCTTCTCCCGGCTATGCCTGACCTGGAGACGTTCATGGAGTCGGGATGGTGCCAACCTGCTTCCCTGAGAGCTCTGCTACGAACCTTCGTGAGAGCTACCAGAGTCGCCGGTTGGAATGATTAGCAATGCCGACTGGCTCCCCACCGCTGGAACCCGACATCGCCATTGTCCTCGTGCCTGGCTCCTCCGCCTAGAGTTCGGCTAGGAAGCCACCCATGCCCGACCTCTCTGACCACTCTGTCCCTGGTGGAGAAGAGCTATGCCCTGGCAGTGCAGGCTATCGCAGCCAGCTCATCCAACACTATGCTTGCCATCTACACCGGCCATCTGACAAAGGCTCCGGACGCCGCCTCATCAGAGCAGCGAGCGGAGGTCACCGAGGTCACCGGGACTGTTGCTCAGCTCGTGAAAGCCTCCACCGTCTACCTCAGTGGGATTATGGCCACCACTGTCATTGGACAATGCCATCTGTGGCTTTCGCTGATTGGTCTGTGTGAAGAGAGCATGTATGTCCGGCTCCTCTGCTGGCCTTCGTGGGCCTCCAGCCCGACGCTTCCACCTCCTTCTTGTCCTGCATCTCATGTTGTGCCTAGTCTAGCCAGCAAACTTAAGAACCATGTTATAGCTTCTTTGCACAGAGAAAGGCGGGGGGAGGTATGCTTGTGAGTACGATGGCGTCCAGATGTTCACTCCTGCCCCATCTGAAAACTTTATAGCCTTGGGATGGAGCTGCGGTGTCTTCCCCTGCTATCGCAGCAGACATGACAACTGCCAGACTCGCTGTTGAGGCAGGAAAAGATCTATGTTCAATGGGGTCCAGCTGTTCGCTCCTGCCCCGTTAGAACACTTCACCGCCTTCGGTACGGCTGCCGGCAGGGTCTAGCTTAGCGCTTTCCCAACCAGCGGCCCGTTTCGCTGGGGATCGACAGTGTGAGAGACGAGGGGAGAGCGTAGCGTTACAGACCTCAGCTAGCTATGCAAATGAGCAGGCAAGGCGCCGGTCCTCTGTTGTGAATGATGTCAGAACTCAACCACCATTGAACAGTGAGTCTGTTATGAATGGTAGTGTTCTCACTATCTCGAATGGGGTGCATGAGTCGGCTAGTTCACAAAGCAACGTAGCCTCTCTGCACAACGTCTACGACAATGTATTGTACATAGAGTGACTGAGACAAGTTTTCCAGCTATGGAATAGTTTGTTTCTGGGCCCGTTTTTGTTTCGCCGATTCAAGCAGCGGTGGCTGTCTTGCTGGCCTCGGCGGCTGGATATGCAAATGACGTGACAAGATTCCCTGTTCCCACGATGCGTGACATCAGGGATCTGCATCTGTCTCAGGGCACCGCCATTTTGTCTGAATGGACAAAACTACGGAAGGTGGCCTGTGATGCAGACGTGGCTCACAGGCTTCCTCTTCTTATGAATGAAATAGTGTGCTGCGGCCCCATGCAGCGGAAGCAGAGTGGATGTTCCTCGTCGCTGTTGAGGGCGCCGCAACTGCAGAATCTCTCAGGTACTTTAGGTAGCCTCGAGGGGACACCGCTGGCTCCACGGTGAGTCACTGGGTAATCATCTCTTTCTTCTTACTTGTCAGTCTTCTTGCGAGCTGAAAGTTTCTAGGAGCAGATGTGCAGGCGAAGTCCACTTATACAACGGTGCACCAGACCTGGTTGGGCACAGGTGCGTGTATGTTTTTTGTGCGTGGTGACGCACCAAAGATAGCAAATGTCCGGTTGTCACTCCCTCCCTCCCTCCCTCCCTCCCTCCCTCCCTCCCTCCCTCCCTCCCTCCATTCCTCCGTCGGGTTGTTGACCTGCAGTTCTATGTTGCTACCACAAGAGGCAGTGTTTTTTTGTGTGTGGCTGTAAGTCAGCGCACCTACCACAAGAGGCAGTGTTTTTTTGTGCGTGGCTGTAAGCCAGCGCACCTACCACAAGAGGCAGTGTTTTTTTGTGTGTGGCTGCAAGCCAGCGCACCTACCACATGAGGCAGTGGTTTTTTGTGCATGGCTGTAAGCCAGCGCACCTAGAATAGCATTTGTCCGGTTATCACTCACTCCCTCCCTCCCTCCGGTCAATGAGCTGCATTTCTCTGTTGGCACCACAAGAGGCAGTAGTCCCAGCACACCAAAATAAAGAAAGACACCAAAACCAACCCGCCGATCTTTGCTGCACAAGTAGAGTAGTGGTGAGAACATAGGACTCCCACTTTCACTCCAATCTTTTTAGCCCTTACCTTTGTCCAGAAACAGAAGTTGAACCAATTGCAGCAAAATAGCTAACGTTACAGGAATCATCAGTGTAACTGCTTTAGCCACTGACCGCTACCATTAATGTTACGGAAGCTGCTGCTAGTTGTTGTGAGCTCATGAGCTAACTGGCTATCCTGCTCTTATTGTGCTGGATTAACATTGGAAGCATTGGAACTGATGTGTCCAGGCGACAAGACGTATCTTAATTTATCAGACATTATTTTATTTCAATTCACAGCTTTTTCAGTGGTGTGACTAGCTTCCGTTCGCCCAGTCCTGAACAGAAACAAGCCAGCCACGCACATAAGCCAGGCTGGACCTGGCCTGGTTTTCTTCAGTCAATGTAGCTGGCTAGGGTTTCTCAAGCTAATAGGAGCTTGCCCAGTGGGGCGGAGCTACATGAAATAGAACAACGGTTATGTATTGTAACCCTAATTGAGTGGAGCTCCACCCCACAGGGCGCAGACTTTGCTGAACCCCAGTCTGCTCACAGAAAGTTTTGGGTAGGAGCTCGGTACACTTTTATAATGGTGCACCTGTTCTAATTGGTCACAGGTGTGTGTATGTTTTTTTTCTTCAGCCAATGTAGCTACGATTGGTTAAGCCAATAGCTTGCCCTGTGGGGCGGAGCTCCACGAAATAGAACTCTTATGGCGCGTTCCAGGCAACCCGTAACTCGTGTTTTTCCGACCTCCTACACGTGAAAATGCTCTGGAATGGCAGTCAAACCCGTAACTTCCCACCCGGCAACTGGGAGTACATCGATCTGTACGAGTTCACGGGTGGGAAGTTACGGGTTTGACTGCCATTCCAGAGCATTTTCACGTGTAGGAGGTCGGGAAAACACGAGTTACGGGTTGCCTTGAACGCGCCATTATAATAGCCTTCATAACCGCCATTCGTCTTCCAGATCGTTGCGGTTGCAGTGAAGTTCAGGTAGTTCATTACTGCTGAAAAAGTTAAAGTGAACGAGGCAGCCCCAGGACACTGCTGCAAAGAGATTAAGATTCGTTTGAATAGCCTAAATCGTATCCCCCCCAGAGAACATCCATATTCATAAGAGTCCGTGTCTGATTGCTGATAATTACTTTGAGCGATAGCGATTTAAACCCATCTCGCTTTGGATGCATGTCGCATGCCAATGGGTTCTCGTTATCTGTCTGTCTGGCCTCAGATTCCAATTATCCTCATCAGATAATCGACTCAGATCAATGTTGAATAGCTTATCGAAGCTGTTCAATAGGCCAATGCAGTGTTTACGCATAAATGACTCAATTACACAAACACATCTGGATTAGATAGCCATTTTGGCTAAGACACATCTTCTGTTGAGCTCCAGCTAAAAGCATTATTGCAATCAGACATTTCAGGAGTGTTCTCATAGAATTCCTCTTGAAATTGAGCTATTGAAATGATTCAATGTCTACAGCAGGCTATGTTGTCTGTTACAGGCTATACCAATGAGCCCTGAGCTCATATTGTGAGTTGTGATTCTCATCAGGGAGTCAAAAACAAGACAATCAATGTTTAGTTTCTCTTTGATCAGCAAGATCTCATCTTTCAACCGATTTGTTTAAACCGAGCAAGCCTGTATTAACCCGATTGGCTACATGGACTGCAGTTCTCTGCCACCCGAAGAGGCCCAGTAACAGTCGAGCTCATTATAACCTCAGAGATCATGTCTCCTAATGACTGTGTTAGAGCCCTGTGGACCAATAGCAGCACTGAGATGTTTGACTTTGACACAAAATGGGATTAACACAATGCTCTGTTGCGTTCTGTGTTATTAGTGCTATTGGCCTCGTCGGGTCTGAGTCACAGCAGTGGCATCGTTTTAAGTGGACAGCATGGGGGATATGCTATAGAGGTAGTGTGTCAGCCTAATGAATAACTGCATATATATATATATATATATATATATATATATATATATATATATATATATATATATATATAGTGTATTGGTTTCATATATTGACCAAAAGAGACAACATTTTAGTGGCATTCCCTTTAATCCACATTCATGGACTTCCAGTAACCAAAAGCAATTTGAAAATAATATAGCATTCATTTTTACATTTACGGTATTATAATCTGATTCATCTGTCATATCTGTCTCCTTGGTAACCTACTAACCAATGATCTCCGCTGGTTTGAACTCAGACAGTATAACAAGATGGCAGGGCCTACCCATCTGCATGCTCCTCTTGTTTGAGTGATGGTAAAAAACAGTCTTCAGCTTGACTTAAGGATGCTGATCAACTTAATCACCTTCATTCCACTAGATGAGCAGATCTGTCATAGAAAATCTATTTCCATCCACTGCTTGAGCCCAGGGCCAGCGAATGGGACCATATCAATGTCCTTTCTGGCACACGTCGCTTAACCTCGGAGAGAGAGAGAGAGAGAGAGAGTAGATCCTGCATGCCAACAATATATATGTACAGTACAGATTGTAGACATAAAGTGAACACAGGGTGATGACAGCCACCCCGGAGTACTGACCAGAACCCTTAAAGATTAGGCTGCTAAAGGGATCCGCTAATCTTTCGGAACATCCCCCCCCAAAAAAATGTCTGGATAAATTGGCACAGCAAATATCCATGCCTTTTATTCCTCCTGAGACATTCTATCATCACAATAGCAGTAGAAAATGGGGATCATTCTTCATTCCAAACAAAACATCACATGTTGTTATGAGAATGGAGAATGGATTGATAACAGGAGTTGCCCCATTAGTGTTCCTCAGCCATGGGTAACGGCAGCTGTGGCGGCCCGCTGAAGCATGACAGACCGGGGCAAAATGTTTGTTTCAACCTGCCATGAACTTGGCACTATTTTCTCTCTGGTGCTGGATAAACCCTTCAGAGTCTCTGGCCCAAGCGCTAAGGGGACTTTCCATTTGTCTCTAACGTGGCGAAGTGTCTGGCCCACTGTGTGACAGTCCTGCATATCACTGAGCTTCAGAACACTGCAAAATAAATACCATAGGTCAAGTTTAAAATAAAGTCTTAACACTCCTTTTATACACATTACAATTTCGAACTTAGCAATTGAAGGCTGGGCAATCAAATACTGGGGCAGTCCTGACAGATGGAGGTTGGGCCTGTGTTGTTACCAGTGGGACTGTGTGGTAGTATGCAGTGCAGTAATGCACTTATTAATTTCCTATAAGGAAGTCACTTAACTGGTCACTTGTCACAAATGTCAGGTACAGTACAGCTCACAGTAGATGGCTATACTTATATGTACTGTATGTATTTCTGCTGGTCTGCTTCTACTGCCTTACAGTATAAGCATCAAAGTAAACAAGTCTGTTTCCAGCCCTCATTGTAATCCAGAAAAAAACATATTCAGCTATCGGTGATATATTGTAGATGCAGCGGTGGGACGTGTGTGTGTGTGTGCGTGTGCGCGTGTGTGTGCGCGTGTGTGTGCGCGTGTGTGAGTGTGGGTGGCAACATCAAGATTGCTATTGGTTGGTTCTGCTGTTACATGTTCATTTCTGATCACAGACAGGCTCACTATCTATGACCTCAGATCTCTCTCTCTAGGGCACAGGAGAAGCCACACTCATTAGAAATGCATAGCTTAGTGGAGAGCTAGCAGCTTTAGGTGATAACTATTCATTTTGTATGTCCACCACCACCTAAGATTTGTGCATAATGTGTGTTAGGTGTATTGGGGATGCTTGGTAGTTGCCAAGGACATAGGTGAATGTAGTGAGGATTAGTGCTGCAGTCTGTAGACTCTAGCAGTCTACTGTTTAGAATGAGAGAGCTACTAATCTCCATCCAATCGGTTTAGTCAGATTAGCCCAAAGATCCTGTATCCATGACAACAAGAAAAACTCCCACACCAAAGATTGTTCTGTAAAGAAACGGCAAGTTCCAGATAAGATCCAGACGTTCCATTGTCCTTTATCACAAAATGGTATTGCGGCATTGTGTGACTATATGTACAATAGCAATCCTCCATAGACTGTATAATAACTGTAAATACTGATCGTTACAACATGACAAACAAAAGTCATGGACACAGCATTTTCTCAGTGTCACTTATTCTCTATCTCGCCCACTCACCCTCTCCTCCATCCCTCCCTCCCTCTCTCCTAACCTTTGACCCCCGAGTAGGAATGGTACCGGTCCCTATGGAGCTTCCTGGCAGAGAGGGGCAGGCATACATTAGATTGGACCTGGCACTATCAGTCCTCATTTATTTATGTCAGCCTCTGTTCTGGTTACGTGCGAACAGATAAGGAAACCAAACAGGGGCTGTGGATGTTTATTTTCTTCTTTCCACACCACCCCAGGCACATGAGGACGTCATGGTAGTATCAGCCTCCGACCTTGTCACAGTGGTGGTTCAGAGTCGTCCCTCCCAGCCCTAAATGACCCCCACACTGACACAGAGCCTCGCAAAATATAAAACACGCTGAATGCCTGTGGCCAAACGCAGATGGAATCGTGGGTTATATAAGCTGAATTTTATAGGGTATAATCATTATCAGAGGTTGCGTACTGTCGATTCTCATCCCGCCAGTGTCGGATCATGCTGGAATGAAACATGATTACACAGGAAGGAAATTATATTTGATTAGTTTCGTCGTAGACTAAAGGCAGCACAGCAAGAGGCCACATCAGAGAAAGAGAGGGAGGGGTTGTCACATTGACCCCCCCCCCCTCTCCTCCACCATGACATGTTTACAGCACAGGCCTCCGAAATGTGTCTCAGAGTGATGAGAGAATGTTTCTCACATTTCCCAGGCCCACCCGCCCTCCCTTATCTTAACAGGCTACAGCAGGGCGGCTTGTCTCACGCCGCAGAGCGGAGGTATGGAGAGAATGTGAAAGAGGGGTAAAGTGGTCTTGGGGGTCCTCTGGACGAGAGCTTGATGACAGATTACCGGTGACAGAATGCAATAGCAGAAGTACTTCAGTTGAATCAGGGCGAGGGTTCCTCGGCTGTGTTAAACATGTCTGTGTAAACACACATTCACACTTGTACACACACTTACACAGACACAGTTACCAACACGCAGGCAGACACGCACAGACCGATAAACAGTGTTGACCTCTCACTTCAGCATAAAGTGATGAAATTCCCTGCCGTGAGATATTGTT
Source organism: Borostomias antarcticus (assembly GCF_949987555.1). Lineage (NCBI taxonomy): Eukaryota > Metazoa > Chordata > Actinopteri > Stomiiformes > Stomiidae > Borostomias > Borostomias antarcticus. The sequence continues at coordinate 4,013,930 of NC_140235.1, forward strand.
CAGGATTGTTGCAGATGTATACCATGCGATAGTGAGGTTACAATCTTTACATTGTGTTAATGTTTACCATCTCTCCATTGACGGCTTTAAACTTTAAAAAAGACTTTTTTATCAGATGTGTATCAGAATCAACCAATATGAGGTAATGGCGCCACCCTGTGGTTGCAGAGTGTATACATACAAAAGGCAATCCATTTTGCAGCGGTGAACGTACTGTATGTGGTAACCCTTTAAACAGATCAAGTAGGCCTATGAAATTATTCATTATGATTAGCAGAAGTCTAAAACACTTGATTCCAGAACTTCCAGATTCCAGATCATTTTATTTCGATGTCATCTTGTTCTCATCTGAGTATATTGAAGAGAGAATGTTTTCTGTATGTACTGATGGTTTCTATCATTCTTATCCAGGAGATGGCAGTAGATAGCCTACATAAACACTGTTCTTGCTGTAAAATATAGAGAGCCCGAATTGGTAATTTCACTGTGATTATTTACACCTAATAAAACTGTTTTTTTAAACAACATTTTGCTCTGACCTGCAACACAGCTCATGTCATTCACATTCTCATTCGTGAAATAATTTCAAGTTAGTGTAGACCTGCACAAACATAGCCAACATGTAGCAACTACCAGATATCAGCAAAGAACAACTCTGATTTACATGGTGTTTCATTTGGTTTGCTGTAAATGTAGACATGGACAGTACAAGCATGTGAAACATCAACCCAACACAGGAAGAGATGGTGTGATTGACAGATGACTGTTGCCACATTCCATATACATTGATACAGAATATGCCCTAGGCCTACTGAATTAACTCGTACCGTTCTGACTAGTGAAAAGCGCACGCACATATATTACATTATACACAACAGTTAAAGTCCATAAGGAAGACGTTTCACTCTGTAGGGATTTAATTTATTAAACTTTTTTTCTTAACAGAAAAATCATGGGTCCATCATCGTCTGCCAGTCCTTGGATAGCCTATTATTTAGAGAAGGTAACACAGTAGACTACTGGGAATCCCAATTAAGTTGTGACTGTGTCTCACAAGGCTAGGCTACATCACAAAAACTGATTTCATAAATGCGAAGAGAAATAGGATGATTGGAGATAGCCATTGGGTAAGAAGGGGTGTAAAACCCCTCTGGTGGATGAGAGAGGAACTGCACCAGCTGTGTGGAAAATCATATTACCAGAACTGAAGGACGGGAAAGTTTGGTAATTGGCAGAACTCGACCCACAGGTCACAGAGCTCTGGCTGGCACTGACTAAAGAGTTCGATCCGGGCTGCATTGTGCTGTCTGCACCCGGGTTCTGCTTTTTCCACTTGGTTCTCCGGTTCTGGAACCAAATCTTGACCTGGGTCTCGGTGAGGCTGAGCGACAGGGCCAGATTAAGTCTCTCGCACACGGACAGGTATCGCGTGGAGCGGAATTTGTTCTCAAGAGCCACCAGTTGTTCGTAGGTGAACGCGGTCCTGGCGCGTCGCGGCTTGGCGCATCCCTGGTCGGAGCGCCGCCGCTTGTGAGGTGAAGGGTCAGGTGTCCCCGAGGTATCGGGGCTGATGCTGTCACTCCCCCCCTCGTCCTGTTCCTCCGGAAGACAGTGCTCTGGCTCATTCGTTGGATTCTCTGAAGGTGGATAATCGACTGCAGCTTGGTGCTTAGAATCTGTAGTTGAGTCCTGGTCTGTGTCTTCACCTGTTAACATGAACATTGAGATAGGCTTGTAGGCTACAGTAGGCTATAAGATTAATTTGGGTTTTCATTTGCTTGATTAACTGTTGGAGCACATGCATATCTTTAAAATGGGTTGGCCTATAATGTGTGGGTTAGGGTTAGAGTTAGGTTATTAACCCTAACCCTAACCCTAAACAGAGCACCCTCCTATAATATGTGGTGCTGCATTTGGGATGCGCTGACAGGCCTGCATCTAACGATGGCGCGTTACGCAAAGGATACTTTCGCTTTTTTAAGGTCTGTTGCTTGCCTTTCTATCATCTTTAGTGTAGGGGAAGTTGGCCGAAACCATGCGTTTACCCACTGCAAACCGCTGTTGATTGAAATCACGGAGTTGTGCAGATGGAACGAAGTGGCTTTGGGGGCACTGGGGTGTCTTTGTCACTAATCCTTAAATGATTTATAAAACTCAGCCCGTCTCAAATGTCATGTTGCGGAAAGGAATCCCGGCTAAATCCAGCTTCACTATCTCCCCCTGACGTGCTAATGGAGTTTCATATTTGTCCCCGGATCGATAAATGTCATCTATTTAAGGGGAAGTTTTAATCGAACGATATTTAGGATCAGACACGGAAGGGGGTTGAAGTTTGTACCTGCAAGGTGCTAGAGGGAGATATGCAGGGCTCAGTAATGGGATATCGATCAAAGTGCACGGAGGCATCCTCAATGGGACGATTTAAACAATTATCTGGCCTGCCTGTCCCAATGCCAATCACACTATCGGGCTGTGGGAGCAAGGCTTTTGTGGGTTTCTTAAAGGGAATGTAGCCTTGGAAATTAAACCAAGGTCATAGGCTACAGAGAGATGACAGTAGATCTGATCTCTGTGTTGGTCAGTTTTGCAATATTCTTACGGTTATGTTGGGTTACAATGCAAGGACAGAAGACTGTAGTCTAATTCGTTCTATTTAAAAAAAGAAAAAAAGAAAAAAAAAAGGCTACCCTAAAATAAAAATAGGCTATCTGTTGTATGTTCATTAAATTCCCTACACATGTATTAATTGTGTATAAACAAAATAATATGCGCATAAAACATTAGCTAAAGATAGAGAACACAAGAAACGGATAGAGAACACTGCTCTTAAATAGTCTAATAATCTAATAATCTTAAAATAGTAAATAGTGTATTTTTTCAGCTACCTGCTTTCACGCGCTCAACTGTCTGTCCTCCGCCTGCGCGAGCATCCGCTTTCAGACTTGCCTCTTCTGGGTTTGGTGCTGGAGGAAACTTCTCTTTGGCTGTGGGAAGTTGGCATATCCTTTTGCTATTGAATTTCTTTGGATCCAATATGTCAATTATAGAAAACGAAATCCTATGACTAGTAGTCATTCTTACTCCAGAATCCTTGGAATCCAACATCCTATTGAAGTACCTCCAAAGTAATCAGGAGGAGATGGAGAAAACTCGCGTGAGCTATTGCGCAACTAAGGAGACACCTGCTCCTTTTATCCGTTCAACCGTCATGCGTTCAACTTTCAGTCCCTACGAGTGTTGATGAGTGTTAATGCTCGTATAGACTATCCTCCACATCGGTCTCTCTGTTTTACTAAGTGACGGTCGATGAGTGAGGAGAGCGGTCTTTAAAAGCGTGTCTGTTCTCCTCTCGGCTTGATTCGAAGGGACGCGGTCTCTCGTGACCACGTGACAGAAGCACCATTTAAGCGTTTCACGCGACCTTCTTATTGGCTTATAGCATTCACGGTAATCACCCATGTAATTAAATTCAATAATATTCGACCCACTGACTACTAGACTACCAAAAGTGACCGCGGTTGAGGTGGGAAGTGAAGCTCGTTTACTCACTTGTTTATGTCACTTTTACTTTTAACAAAGACAAGCTAAAAATGTGCACAACAAAATAGTTATATTAAAATACAGTTTTAATGAGAATCTAATTTCAGTCCTGTGTTTAGATTATTTTCTCAAGCTGGTGATCAATTCATGTTCACAATCAATCTATGCGCTCCTCAGTCTTTGGGATTGGAAATAAATGTGACGTGACATAAGATTGTTTAAAATCTTGACAGTTGATTTAAGAGGATGAAACATGTGCTGGATCAATATTCTCAGCAGGTGTCCAACACTGATAAAAACTGACCAGCAGTAGCACAGACCGTCTGGCTACAGGTTCAGAAGGGTTAAACCCGTCCTGAATGATTAATACCAGTTTAATATTGTCTCCTCGTGTGGGAATATGGGGAGACTTTTTTTTCTGAAATGCCATGATGTCATTTTTATAAAAAATTATATTAAAATGCACCTGCAAATAACCAGTAGGTCTGAAGAGCCTTCAATAGTGTGTGTGTGTGTGTGTGTGTGTGTGTGTGTGTGTGTGTGTGTGTGTGTGTGTGTGTGTGTTTGTGTGTGCAGGTATATGTGCGTGCATATGTGCATGCATTTGTGCGTGTGTGCACGAGTGTGTGTGTGTGTGTGCGTGCATGCATATGCGTGCGTGTGTGTGTTTAGTGACAACACAATTTTGAGTTCTACCATTACTCTGTTATGGGTGTGTGAGGGAGACAAAAGAGCCGTTACATCTCTCCCCCCTCAGTTCCTGTGAGGAGGGGGACCGAAATCAAGTTTACACACTGTTAAACAGTCCTCTTCCTCCTTGCTTCTATGTCACTTTATGACTGAAGGTGATTAAGCCTTTTCATGGCTGTGTTGTTGCAGCTCTAGTTCGGTGGACTGGTATGATGCAGTGTAGTTACATAGTCAAACATTTGTTAAAGCTGCTCCTACCGGGGAGGCCGCTTGTCCACATTAGCATGTGTATGGCGCTTGGGCGGCCATTACAGAAGAGCCTTCATATGAATGGGGCGCTTGAACGCTGGAGTTTTACAACTTCCTGCCAGAGAGAGCCCTAGCGGCCGGACATCTGTGTGAGTCCAGGCCCGAGGACAATAGGGCCAGTCCGCGGGGACAAAGAGAGCCCAGGTAGACATCAGAGGACGGGGACAGCAGCTGGCCCGGTCTGGGCTCCCTGTAGGCAGAGCCGGAGATCAGAGGGGGGGAGATGTTCGGAGCTCCAGGGGGTGTGAGGCGGGCACACTTCCATCCAGTACCCCCCCCCCCCCTCCTCCCTACAGGCCCCCAGGGCCAATAAAGTCATCCCATCACCAGGGGGATGCTGCCCCATGTCTGCTAAGTGTCGGATCATTTGTCTAATGGCCGGAGTCACAATCATGAGGTGGCCTTCTATTCAGAGGCGGCCGTGTCTCTTTTGTCCCTCTGTGTCTGTCCCTCTCCTCTATAAAGAACGGCTCACCCCAGGGATGGGAGTGGTATGTTCCAGGAGACAGTCTCCCCCCAGGGATTAGAGTGGTATGTTCCAGGAGACCGTCTCCCCCCAGGGATGGGAGTGGTAGGTTCCAGGAGACCGTCTCCCCCCAGGGATGGGAGTGGTATGTTCCAGGAGACCGTCTCCCCCCAGGGATGGGAGTGGTATGTTCCAGGAGACCGTCTCCCCCCAGGGATGGGAGTGGTAGGTTCCAGGAGACCGTCTCCCCCCAGGGATGGGAGTGGTATGTTCCACGAGACCGTTTCACCCCAGGGATGGGAGTGGTAGGTTCCAGGAGACCGTCTCCCCCCAGGGATGGGAGTGGTAGGTTCCAGGAGACCGTCTCCCCCCAGGGATGGGAGTGGTATGTTCCAGGAGACCGTTTCACCCCCAGGGATGGGAGTGGTAGGTTCCAGGAGACCGTTTCACCCCCAGGGGTGGGAGTGGTATGTTCCAGGAGACCGTCTCACCCCAGGGATGGGAGTGGTAGGTTCCAGGAGACCGTCTCCCCCCAGGGATGGGAGTGGTAGGTTCCAGGAGACCGTCTCCCCCCAGGGATGGGAGTGGTAGGTTCCAGGAGACTGTTTCACCCCAGGGATGGGAGTGGTATGTTCCAGGAGACCGTCTCCCCCCAGGGATGGGAGTGGTATGTTCCAGGAGACCGTTTCACCCCCAGGGATGGGAGTGGTAGGTTCCAGGAGACCGTTTCACCCCCAGGGATGGGAGTGGTAGGTTCCAGGAGACCGTTTCACCCCCAGGGATGGGAGTGGTAGGTTCCAGGAGACCGTTTCACCCCCAGGGATGGGAGTGGTAGGTTCCAGGAGACCGTCTCACCCCAGGGATGGGAGTGGTAGGTTCCAGGAGACCGTTTCACCCCCAGGGATGGGAGTGGTATGTTCCAGGAGACCGTCTCACCCCAGGGATGGGAGTGGTAGGTTCCAGGAGACCCACTAGTCGGTAGATCCGTATGAATCGGCCTCCAGCGGCTCCCGGCGTCATGGCTGGACTCAAACCTCCATTCTGGTGAGTGGGTGCGGTCTGTCCGCGACGGTCAGTTCCCAATGAACGTCCCACGTCCTACCACACACACACACACACACACACACACACACACCCTCCGCCGGCACAGATCTGGTTATGTCACGTATCCTCTCCACTCTCCACCACCACCACCACCCCCGTGACGGGCGTCGGTCTGTTTTTTTCCGCAGATCTGTTGTGTGTTTGTGCGACTAAGACTACAAGGTCAGGCGTCGGGCAGTAATTGTCCAAACGGCCTTCCAGCCTGCGTACCTGTTGGGCCCGGTAATGAGAGTTTTCATTACAGCAGGGACGGGTGAGCGCCCCTGGCAGATGCTGACAGCCAGCAGATGTGTAAAGTTGGGGGTGATTTGTAAAGGGGTCGACTGGATGGCGGAGGGGATGGAAGGGGGCGCGGGGGGGGGGTGCAATCATGGGTAAATTAGACTGAGGGACACTGTCAGTCATGGCATGGCCCTGTCACGGCGAGGTAAAGGTGAGTTCAAACCCTGTTGCTCGTCTCTGGCCTTCCCCCTCTACAACATTACCGCAAGGGCAGGGAGAGAGTTGGACGCTCTCGTAATTTTTACTCCTGGATATTCTGACGTCAGGACAGCAGGGCCGCTGTCTGTCTTTCACCACAGGCTCAAAACTCATCTCTTCAAGGAGTACGACCACGATCCTCCCTCTTAAACACCTATTGTATTTTTTAGTTTGCTACTCTTACACTTTGCCTTTAGCACTAGATTATGCTCTTAGTCACTTGTTTAGAAAGGAGATGCACTTGTGGGTTCTGGTGAGTAGTAGTACACTGACTACCTACGTTAAATGCAATTATAATAATTTCCTTTGGAAAAGACTAATGTAATGTATATAAGCATAATTTGTATATAATTATCAGGGTTAATATCAGGGAGTCCGCAGTGGGGTAGAGGTCTAGTGCATCGGTGTCTATGCAGCTGCCCACTGGGGACCTGGGTTCGAATCCTGGTCTCGCCAGAGCTGAGTCCGGCCGGATCCCCATAGCTCACTGAGGGTGGTTAGTTTAACTGGACTTGGTGTCGGAGTTACGGCAGCGGACACCGCGGGAGTCAGGAAGCCGTCTCCCTCTTCCGGGTCGTCGACCGGCGGGGTGCGACGGGTTCTCCTTAGACAGGCCGGGGGTATTGGATTGGACACTAGTGGACGGGTGAGTTGGCTACCAAAATGCAAAGTCCCATTCTGAAGTCCCGTTGACCCTGCAGGCCCTGACACCATTAGTGAAGGGAAGAGAGATACAGGGAAAAGCTGCCACCGTTCTCTGTCTATTCCATTTAGTTTCCCTCTGAGGAGCCGTTCATCGGTATTGGCTCCTTCCCTGCTCAAGAAACACACATATGCATTCCTTTCCCCGACCATCTGCAGTCCCAGAGCACAGCAGGGATTCAACATGGCACCACAAAACAACATCTATAACAGTCACCACGCTCAGAGAGACGACGAGCTCAGGCCACGTCCAAGCCAAGGTTTACATGTAGTACACAAGGCTTTGGGTGCCCATTCCAGGGCCTATGTTGTGGCTAACCCAGGCTCGGTGGAAGCTGTGTGTGTGTGTGTGTGTGTGTGTGTGTGTGTGTGTGTGTGTGTGTGTGTGTGTGAGGGCCTACACCAGAACCGGCTGAGGGGGTCACTACCGTCTTTCTCGAGGCAGCGTGGCCTGTAATATCTGCGCGCTGGCTGGCAGCTGTGCGCGGCGTACTGTCACTCAACGCTAGCATTGATTAGCCATTGTTCTGAGAAGGTCACATCGTAATTCATTAACAATAATCGCCCCCTCGGTGCCACCTGCACTCCTTCACTCGATTGCCCCGTTAAATTACGAGCAGCCATCACGCCGGGTGCCCGCGACGATGAAGATGTATCCGCAACGCGAAGGCAAGAGCTATTAGTTTCATTATTTAAATGGACCCGTTTAAACCTGGAGAGCTGTCTTTATGAAGGGCAATTAGGCACTAATCATAATTGATCATTCGTACTAATTACAATTAGTAAATATAAATAGTGCGGATGGGATTAATCATCATTGTATCGGAAAGGGGTGAACCGGTGGGTGATGGGTTATTCATCTCCATCTAGTGTAGAAACAGATTGCGTTTGTCCCTTTATATTTCTCTGTTGACTGTTACCTCTGCTTTGTTTAGACGTCCTTGCTAAATAGGCCACAGCATTTTCAGACAAGCCGGCTTTTAGCGCGTATCTGATCGTGACCGCTGATACCAGTGTTGTGCAATTCACTCACGAGGTCAACTTTACATATGTATACAGTTTGAAAGACGCCTCTTTCTTGACAGTGTCTCTGTACTGTATATATATACCTTGTTCTGGGTGTGTTCTGGTATTCAGTGAACCGGTAATAATCTGTCCTCTGTCCATACCTTGCTGTGGCTCAGTGGTAGTGCGGGTCGTCCAATGATCGTAGGGTCGGCAGTTCGAATCCCACCTCCTATGGAAGATACTTCTTCTCCATATGTCGAAGTGTCCTTGGGGCAAGAAACTGAACCCCACAATGCAACACCCTCCCAATGAGCAGGCTAGCACCTTGCATGGCAGCTGCCACCATTGGTGTGTGAATGAGAGGTCATTGTAAAGCGGATAAAAGCGCTATATAAGTGCAGTCCATTTACCATTACACCTGCAGTGCTCATGCAGGAGCTGTGTGACTGCTGCCTCGTATTGGTGGAACACCTTCTCGAGAGAGAAGGAGAAACGTCCTCACCCACCCAGTATGATCCAGGGTGTCGTCTGTCATTCAAGGCCAGGTCAGAGTTCTAATGAGTTCTGTGGTCCTGACCCAGGCGTTCCTCCAAAGTCAATGTATTTGACCTTCTCACATGCGCTCCGGCACCAGGAACACGGGGCTGCACCGGCCTGCGTTGTCTGAAGCTCTACACCCCGTGTGCCACCAGTCTAATAGGGAACACTAATTCAAATGGCTTCCAGTCTGACTTTCCATCGAACGCCTGCTTTGCAAAGACAGGGTAAAGACAATGTATTAATTGCCGTGTCCCTCTGTGTTGTAAGATAAGGCCGAGGTCTGATTTGCATACAAATGCCACGCCACCATGGCTGTGCAGACAGACTAATTGAAAAGATCAGCCATGTCCCGCTGGTAAGTACACAGGCATGTGGACTCAGAGACACAGCTATACAGCTTTATTGCTTTATTCAGTGGGGATTTGAATTAATCATGGCCTTGTTGTAGTTAGGTTTCTGTCTCTCTGCATGTAAGTGTGTGTGTGTGTACCCACGTGGGTGTGTGTGTGTCTGTTTGTGTGTGTGTGTGCGTGGGTGTGTGTGATAGCAGCCTCTGACTGCTTCATTCTCCTTGTCATGTGTGTGTGTGAGACCAGGCTTTCTCTTCCTCACACACACACGTGTTTAAAGTACACAGAGGTCAGGGGTCAGCGACTGAGTTAAGATGAGAGCGATGGGAGATAAATGATTCATGGGAATGAAGGGCTGAGCCAACAAACATCTCCTTCCTCCCCCACCTCCTCCTCCTCCTCCTCCTCCTCCTCTCACCCCCAGCCAGACACACAGAGACAGCCCTATTCTTACAGTATATAGCTGGTCCACACTTCCCAAAATTACAACATGAGCATCGATCCAAAACACAAAACCGTAAGCTATATTTGAGAAAGAGTCGCATACAGTTTGTTTTCGTCGATATTTCGACCGCATAAAATCACACAACTTTATAAAATATGTTCATTTTGCGCATGACTTGACACCACAAGTGGACAGAAATTCATGCAGTGATTTTTCGAAATCCAAGGTCAGTTCTAAACATGAGTGTGGATACGGTACGGGGGCCCGCCTTCCCTGTCTGTGTGTGTGTGTCTGGTCTGTAGTGGGCCCCGGGGCCGGGGGGGGCCCTCTGCCAGCAGCAGTGTAATTGCTACACTGAGTGCTGGATCAGTGAAGCTGCTCTAATCAATAAAGTCTTCATCAGCCATTTCCCCCGACGATTCCCCCCTATTTCTCCCCTAATTGTTCTTTTTCATCAAACAAGACCTGTGTGTGTGTGTGTGTATGTGTGTGTGTGTGTGTGTTCCATTTAATTTCCCACCCCCTCAATAGACTGAGGGTACCAGATTGGTGGAAGAACTTTTGCAGCCCCCGTTTGAGGGTACCTCTCCTGCTTAGTGCTTGGACTGTGGCCTCCTAGTAGTCCAGTGGATTACTGTAGACCCACACACCAGCTACCCTGGAGCGAGTTGACCTCCGCCCCCGTGGGACACTACTGACTCACTTAAAGACTTAAAGGGACACTTGCATCCTCCTGCTGCACTCCCAGCAGTAAAAACAAGCTAGTCTTGGAGCACCCTTTAAAACGGACGCCTTCACTGAAACATACAAACAAGCCACAGGTCAGATACGTATAAGTAGCAGTGGATAGAGAGACAGTGACATGGGGAGGTCAGGGGGATAGGGGGTGCTCTTCATCCACTTTCCATAACATGACAGAAACAGTCAAAATAC
>NC_140235.1:4029496-4031996 GCF_949987555.1 Borostomias antarcticus
TGAGCACTGGGTGGATAGCACCTTATCGCTCCTAAGCCAAACCCTATGACCCATTCACACACACATCCTAGCTGTCTGGCAGGCCTGGCCTCCCGTTCTCATGGCTGTAGGTGGTGAGATCAGCACTCTGATTCATGGTCACAAGGCAACAGTGTGGTGAGCGGTAGTGGTTTGTTTCATAAGCGTCGAGGTTATGCTAGGGAACAGCTAGTGTGATCAATGGAAAAGCCCCTAGTGTGTTTTAGGAAGGTAATTACCCATGAACCCTCAGGGCTTCACCGTATGCCAACATAATATCCACAATGCTGCAGCAATTAGCCAACCCCCACCACCAGATAGACCCTGAAGATACCCCTCCAACACATGCCAAGTGGGCCTTTTCTTCTTTCTTTTAGAGAGTTTTGCCTTCAGGAATGTGTGTGTGTGTGTGTGTGTGTGTGTGTGTGTGTGTGTGTGTGTGTGTGTGTGTGTGTGTGCATGCACGCCCGTGCGCACGAGTGGACGTTTGTGTGATTTGTGTTGTTTTTCCGAATTTTAGTTTTCCGATTCCCAAGCTACAGTATATTCCATGCTGTCATAGTTGGGTGTGCGGCCTCGTCTCGAGCCTCCTCGCTGGAATCCCAGAGTCAACAGAGCGACTCTGACCTCGCGCTCTGTCATCGCTCGTCTGTTGTGACAAGGCCTTTGTCTGCAGGGACGTGCAGACGGTTTGAGCCCGGTGGCGGCGCGGAATACTGCGTACCTGGAGGACATAGTGGAACAAACACACACACACGCACGAACGACAAGATTCTGCAGCGAATTTGCTTTTCTCAGGAAGTTGTTTTTTGTAGATTGCCAAAGGCAGAACTTACACACACTTACATACGGTACAAAAATGGAAATCTATCTGTCCATGTTAAGACACACACACACACACGGACAACGACAAGATTCTGCAGCAAATTTGCTTTTCTCAGGGAGTTGGCTTTTGTAGATTGCCAAAGGCAGAACTTACACACATTTACATACGGTACAAATATGGAAATGTATCTGTCCATGTTAAGGCACACAAACATCCCCCCCTCCCGCACACACACACACACACACACAGAACATCTTGTTTCTCCATGCTGCTGAGGGATCCACGTTTTGTACAAACTCCATACTCAGTCGTCCTACAGCTCCCCCAGAGGAGTTCCTCCGCGTGTTCAGCCCATCCTCGTCAAGGAAGACTGGGCTCTGCTCTTTGACCTGAGCTTGGACACAACCCCAGGAAAAAGGCACGGCCAGTTCCATCCTGACCAGCCATGGCTATTCAGTGTTTGCCACTTTTGTTCATCCGGAACGTGACGTCAGAGCGCCGAGTCATCGCAGGCGGAGTTTTCTGGAGACGTCTTTCAGTCTGACACGCTGACCCGACGGCCTTCTGCGGGCTACGCTCGCATTGTAACCCGTAGTCTGACCTCTCTCGCGCGGTGGCGCGGGCGTACACACACACGCCGGGCCCATTCAGTGACCAGGACCTCTCCTCCTCCCCACCCCTCCACTCCCCGCCCCACCCCGCCTCCCTAGACCACAACAGGAACCACATTCCTTCCTTTGTTGCTGGTCGGGCCGTCGGCCTTCTCAAGTGCCCCGGCACCAGAAATAACCAGAGGGGAGGTCCGGAGGTCCGTGTGGTGAAACAGGCCTTTGTTCGGCCCACGGTCCGGCGTGCCGAGCCAGTAAACAAGGCGTCTGACCAGGTCCCTGCAGTCATTCCAGTTGTTGTTGTTGTTGTTGTTGTTGGTAGATCTAAGCAACGAGTGCATGAGGCATCTCTTGGACTTTAACCCCGTATTTTGCCTCTTTTTATGCTCCACATATCTGGAACAAACCTCCAGAAAACTGCAGGTCTGCTGCAACTCTCGGCTCTTTCAAATCAAGACTGAAGACTTTTCTTTTTGCCGCCACTTTTTATTAAATCAAATAATGATTAATTGCACTGTAACGTTTATTCCTGTAGTTTATTTTTCCTGCATTTTGTTTTAAATGTCCCTTTTATACATTTAGTTTCATATGACCTTTTATGTGTTTCTTGCACTTTGTCTTGAAGCTCTAGTCTGGTGTAAAGCACTTTGAATTGCCTTGTTGCTGAATGTGCTATAGGCCTAGCCTACAAATAAACTTGCCTTGCCTCACCGGTCTACGGTGACTCAGAACTAATAGCACTGTAGCTACAGTACACTGTAGCCTACTCTACTGTGTCCTTGGCTTCAGCAGCGGTCGACGCGAGATACAAACTTCCCAGACTCCCCAGGAAGCAGTTCCACCTACGAGGCTTAGGTTTGTCTCTGTGCTGTGTCCCGTCCTAGTATTGTCCCACCCGGGAGCAGGAGGGTGGCGGCAGACAGGACAGGACAGGACAGCGTGGTACGAGGCGCGGTCTGTTCACTTTGCCGCCATCAGCCCTTCCTTCACTTCATCATGTCAACTCCGTCCGCTTGACGGATAACGGCGGGTTGGCGTCAGAGACGAC
>NC_140235.1:4039496-4051996 GCF_949987555.1 Borostomias antarcticus
CAAATTACAAAATAAGTACCATTTCCATACAGTATAAAATAAGGGTAAGAAAGATAGATCTCGGTCTGGATGGATTATGTACATGCTGCTGTATATATGGATATGAATTCATAATTAAATAACCTGGGGGGGGTAGCTGTATATATGGATATGAATTCATAATTAAATAACCTGGGGGGGGGGTAGCTGTATATATGGATATGAATTCATAATTAAATAACCTGGGGGGGGGTAGCTGTATATATGGATATGAATTCATAATTAAATAACCTGGGGGGGATGGGGGGGTAGGTGTGTTATGTACTGTACATTGGGGGTATATTGACATTTGCACTTGCATGTGATTATGTTATGTACACTAGATATTCTATGTACACTAGATATTCTATGTACACTAGATATTCTATGTACACTTGATGTTCTATACAGGATGGCTCGCGGGAAGAAACTCTTCTTGAGCCTCTCCATGCTCACCATGTGAGTGCGGTGTCTCTCTCCTGGATGGCTGGGGTCTTTCAGGATCCTGTTGGCCTTGGTCTTGCATCTTCTGGTGTAGATGTCCTCAAGGTGGGGGAGTGTCCCCCCCAGGGTACGTTCAGCTGACCGTACCACTCTCTGTAGGGCCTTGCAATCCTGAGAGCTGCTGTTCCCGTACCAGGCAATGATATTCCCAGTCAGGATACTCTTGGATCATGGATTAATAGAAGCTCCATCGAATCTGGTGGGATGCTCTGAATTTCCTTAGTTGTCTGAGGTGGCACAGTTTCTTACGTGCTTTCTGCATCACAGTGTCTATGTGTGTTGACCATGTCAGGTCCTTGGTGATCTGGATGCTGTCCACTCTCTCTACAGGGGTCCCATTGATGATTAGAAGGGTGTAGTTCCTCTCCTGCTTCCTCCCAAAGTCCACCAGCATCTCCTTTGTCTTGCTGACATTCAGATGGAGGTTGTTTTCCTGACATCACTGGGTCAGGAGCCTCACCTCTTCCAGGTACTGTAGGCCCTCTCATCATTGTTGGTGATCAGGCCTATCACTACAGTGTTGATGGCACACTTGACGATTGTATCGGAGTCAAAGGTCGCTGTACAGGCGTGTACAAAGAGTACAGTAGTGGGGACAACACTGGCAGCACAACAGAGGCTCCCGTGTTGAGGGTGAGAGAGGATGAGGTGTGGTTTCCTACCTTCACCACCTGGGTTCTGTCTGACAGGAAGTCCAGGATCCACCTGCAGAGGGCGTCGCTTTGCCCCAGGACCCTGAGCCTGGTGTTGAGTCTGGGTGGGGTTATAGTGTTGAAAGCTGAACTGTTGTCAATGAACAGCAGCCTCACATAACCCAACACGTTCCCCTTGCTCTTGTCTAGGTGGGACAGGGTACTGTGGAGGATTTGGACTATTGCATCCTCTGTGGATCTGTTGGGTCTGTATTTGAACCGTAGGGGTCTAGGGTGCTGGGCAGTGAGGAGCAGATGTGTTCCTTGACCAGCTTCTCAAACACTTCATCACCACGGAGGTGAGAGCTACCGGGCGGTAGTCATTGAGGCAGGCGGGTCTTGGCTTCTTCGGTACGGGGGATGAAGGAGGACTTCTTGGAGCATGTGGGGACGATGGACTGGGCCAGGGACAGGTCGAACATCACTGTGAACACAGGAACCAGTTGGTCGGCGCACACCTTGAGGACACGCCTTGAGGACACGCCTTGAGGACCCGCCCTGCGATACCGTCTGGTCCCGTGGCTTTCCTGGTGTTTACCTGTTTAAACACCCTTCTCACGTCGTGTTCAGAGAGAGGGAGCGCTCTCTCTTCTCCTCCGCTCTCCTCCGCCTCAGGTGCGATGTCCGTCCGATCGTTGTCGGTCTCACAGTGTGCATAGAGAGTGTTGAGGCTGTTCACGAGAGCAGCATCTACAGCTCCTGAGGTGGATGGAGATCCCTTCTAATCAGTCATGGTGTTTAATCCCTAGTGGCGTGCTTTTTTTGGCATTGCGTGTTTTGCTGTTAATCCTGGGTTTCTGGTTTTGATGGTCCGTTTGGCTACATTCTCCTCTCCTTCAATGACTTCCTCAGTGAGTGTGTTTAAGCCTGAGCTTAAGTTTTCTTTAAGCAGCTGTTCAACAGTTGTGTTAGTGAACCAACACCCGTAGCGTGTCGTGCAGAGCAAACCCAACCCGCACGCTGTTCTCTGATTGGTCTGGCCATCGGCGCACCTCCCTTGTCACCGGACGTTCTCTCCGCTGTTTATTTAGGCAGCCTGACCAAAGAAAGATGGCGGAGTGATCGCTGACGGGTGCCACGGATTGACCTCCGTACGCACGCTTGAGCGGAGTGTAACAGCGGTCTGGCGCTCTTGATCCGCGGCCTGTTGGTTGGTCAGCCGTAACCAGGGGCGGGGATCCTGGGGGCGTCAGGGGGGACATGTCCCCCCCAATATTTGAGATCATTAAAATTGCCCCCCCCCTCCCCCCCCAATATTAAGATTGGGGTAGTGGCATTCACATGACCATACAGCCATGTAGGAAGATGTCCCCCCCCAAAAAAATACTCAATACAAAATTTCAATGTAAATGTCCCCCTCCAAGTTGGATACAGATCCCCGCCACTGACCGTAACCCCAGCTCACCAGGAGATTGTGTATGAAGCTCCCTGTGAAAACCGCTTGCGTGACGGCCGTCGGCTGTCTTTGGCATCTCCGAGTGGAGATGAATGGCGCTGCTCTGTTGGATTGGGAGTGGAAAAGGTCACCGTGCGTTCGGAGAGACATGGCTGAACCAGCCGACACGCTCTCAACAACAGTCCCCTTGTGTAAACATTAAAGGGCATATAGGGTAGAAGCAGACTGATCGATGTATAGCACCGACATTAGCCTTGACCTCACCATGACACTCTCCTGTGTTGGTTGACTCCCACCCAGTTGAGCTAAACACAGTCTCCATGCCTCTCCTGGTCTGTAGCAGTGGTTTACACTCCCCACTGCCACTGTGTATTACCAATAAGACAGAGGTCCATAGTGTGGAATCTTAATGTAGCAGGGGTCATTTCTGGGGCGACGCTTCTAGTCTATATGCCCCCCCCACCGCCCCCCGGGTGACCTTATGTTAGCCAGACCTCCGCTAGCCCAGGATTAAGGCCTCGTGGGAGCCGGCTGTTTTTACCCGCCTGAACTTCTCAATCACAGCAGATCAGAGTTCAGACGTCCCCGTTCAACCCTTCCCCTCGACTCAGCTCTCCACACACACACACACACACACACACACACACACACTCAGCTCTCTCTATCTCAGCCCCCCCCCCCCCACACACACACACACGCAGCTCTCTCTATCTCAGCCCCCCCCCCCCCCCTCCCACACACACACACTCAGCTCTCTCTATCTCAGATCCCCCCCCCTACACACACACACACACACACACACACACACAGCTCAGTAACAGAGATGAAACACCTGGACAGGCATATGTCCTGAACTGGCACGAGGTCAAGTCCTCAGGAGAACACAGAACGTGAGCTGGCCCGACCCCACACCACGGTTAGCTCTAACGACTTCACTTACACGTAGCTGACATTTAGCTGAGTACAACGCTGCTGGTGTGATCATATGGGCTCACTTGAGCCGGCAGAGTGTGATCATATGGGCTCACTTGAGCCGGCAGAGACCGCGTGGGGACACGCAATGCTACACGCTGTGTATTTCGACCGCTATGAATGTTTCTTTTACCTTGAAGATATTGCTTAAAATCTGACAGAATAGGACACGTTTCCTCCTCCCTCTCTTCAGACCAGTGCCCAGTCTACACAATGAGTTCAGTTCATCAGGTTATTCAATGGGTTAACAGTGTTGTTGAGTACACAGCAATCTACTGAATAGTATAGATCCCCCCCCCCCTCGCCCCCACAATAAATGTAATTCCAAACAAACTTTGTCAAAGGCTCCAAAACAGAAACATCTGATGTCATTTTTATCTCAGGCATGTGCACGTGGAGCCAGACCATCTAAGCGGTCCCTGAGGTCATCTCCAAGACAGTGAGACAGTCCAGGCAGCACTAGCCGAACCCAGATGTGACAAGCGAGCGGGGTGGATGGATGAGGAGCAGCGTTGCCAGAACATGTCTATTTCAGGCCTCTATTGTTCAGGGTTCAGTCATCACCAGCGGAGAGTCAACAGCCATGCCCATGCCCAGGGCTGGACCCAGGACCCCATCCACTCACAAAGGAGCGGGATTCATGGGGAAAAACACGCTCCATGTGTTTCCTTTCTCTGAGCACGTTGCCTTCCACGTTGTAACAGGACTATACTCCCTTTTCACTCTGACGTGTGTGTACAGGTGTGTGTGTGTGTGTGTGTGAGAGAGAGAGAGAGAGAGAGAGAGAGATACGCTCACATGCACACCAAGAGAGAGAGAGAGAGAGAGAGAGAGAGAGAGACATACGCTCACATGCACGCCGAGAGAGAGAGAGAGACATACGCTCACATGCACACCGAGAGAGAGAGAGAGAGAGAGAGAGAGAGAGAGACATACGCTCACACGCACACCGAGAGAGAGACATACGCTCACACGCACACCGAGAGAGAGAGAGAGAGAGAGAGAGAGAGACATACGCTCTCACACGCACACCGAGAGACAGAGACAAACAGGGAATATCCGTTGATCACCACAGCCATGTTGATATTACCAGATAATCATCAGCAATCCAGCCGCGCTTCAGCAGTCGTCCTGAGGTTTTACGAGGAGCAGATGGAGACACTGTACGGCTAGGCATTAATGACTACGTTGGTTTAATTTGATCCAGACCGACGACTACAAATATGTCGCGACTGTTATAATGCAGATGCAATCTGCGGTATTTCACCTTAGGTAAACAGATGTCTGCTTCGTGTCCTGGCCCACGGTGGAAGCAGAAACAGCACGCGTTACTGTCACGCATCTCGCCTGGGACTGTTTGCCGTTCGTGCTGCTGTGGATGACATAGCAGTAACCTGGGACTATTTATGTGTTTAATATACTTGGGCTTTGAACAGACTAAATGTAGCAGAGGAGAGAGAAGGCAGGAGAGTCGATCACTGATACAGAACTATCCGGCGTGTTTTGTAGAGGATGGGAACTGATCGGATACCGCATGGAGGCGGGGAGGTTCTGCTGGCGAGCAGAAAACCATGGCGACGGCGATGAGCCAGTCTGGGTAGATCCCTTTGACCTTTGAGTGGAGTCTTTGAGTGGAGTGGTAGTCAATCAGTGACATGTGACACTGCGCACCTGTCCACCTCAGCACAGCCTCGCACGCATTGTACGCACACACACACACACACACACACACATACACACATACACGCGCACACACACACACACACACACACATACCTACACGCACACACACACACAGACACACACACACAAACACACACACACACACAGACGGACACACATACATACACACACACACACACACACACACACACACTGCTCCATGTATTGTCAAGTCTCCTTAAGATTTGGAGACAAGTCTAATTTTAACTCAGCTTCTTTATATAAAAGTTTATCACATCTGGAAATGAATGAAAAGACTAATGGGCTAATGACAGTGCCCAACACCAGTGTTCCCAACACCAGTGTGCCCAACACCGGTGTGTCCTCCGAAGTGTTAAGGGCCACCACGTTTTCGCTGACTGTGTGAAATCTCTGCCTTCCTAGAAAACAGAGAATGTTTTCTCACGTGTAATCGGAGCCCCGTCAGTCCAGGATGCCGTGAATCTGGGTAGCGTGGCCCTCCCCCTCAAAATGTCTACATTTCAGCGACAATACCCCCTATTTATAGACCCCAGCCACTCGTGAGAGAATGTTTGACTTACCTCAGGCTTTAAACCCTGTTCTGCTTAGCTTGCCACTTCCTTTCGGGCAGGAAGCATGCGTGCGTCTGTGTGTGTGTGTGTGTGTGTGTGTGTGTGTGTGTGTGTGTATGTCTGCGCAATCAGTCTAACCTTTGGGCCAGACCAATAGGCCAGTGTTGTTCATGGCAACATGCTGTTGTGTTCCCAGTCTTTTCTGTGGGAGAGAGAAGTGGTTCTGCTCTGTGCAATTCTGGAGCTTTGTCGCTCTCAGCACTCAAAAACAGTTTCACCTTTTTTTCCTTAATTTCTCTCTTTCACTCTCAAGTCTTTATATCCTGGTGCCTTTCAGGCAGATGTTACCTTACACGCCGAGAGAGAGAGAGGGTGGGGGGGAGGGAGGGGGAGAGGGGGTGCATGACATGAAAGGAGTATTTAGAAAGGCTTCCCTGTTCACTGACAGAGCACAACCAGTATCCATTTCAGGGTGTGTGAGTCTTTCTCAGTGTGTGTGTGTGTGTGTACAGTATGTGTATGTGCAAGTGAGTGTGTGTGTGTGTGTGTGTGTGTGTGTGTGTGTGTGTGTGTGCACGCGTGCATGTTTGTGTGTGTGTGTGTGTGTGTGTGTGTGTGTGTGTGTGTGTGTGCAACACCCCAGGATTGGGGGTTAAAGCTGGTCAGACCTCAAGGCCACGGTCAAAGGGGAGGTCATTAGTCTGGTAAGGACATCCTGTTTTAGAGGTAAACATTCTCCAGTCTGTCCACTCCTCCCTGCAAACAGAGAAAACAACTTGCCCTTTCCCTCGGTTCCTCCACGAACTCCCCAGAGCCGGCCGAATAATGAAACTAGAAGCCGATTGTACGACTTCACCGCAGAACAATGGTGGCAGCAGCAGGTGCTTTCATCTGCCGCAGTCTTGGACAGGGCACGAGAGAAACAGGACAGGATATCCCCACCCCCCGCTGAGCAGGCCCGCCCTGCCCTGACGACCTGTCAGCATGCCCCCCAAACCAGGAGAAGCCTTCCTCATCCTGACATCACCCCCCCGCTAGACAAGGTCACTGTCTGGCCCACAGTATATGTTCAGAGTGTCCAGACATCCTGCTTTTTGTCCCCTGTCTGATGAAATGTTGCGTGCATGTTGTACGTTAGCGCGTGCGTCTGTGCGTGTGCACGTGCGTGCGTCTTCCTGGTACACATGTTCCAGAGCCCACCACCAGGGGGTGCGCGCCCCAATTCATTTTACCCATTGCATTACAAAACTAGGCTTGGTGTCTCAATAAAAGTAGTATATTCTACTCAGGAGCCCGTCTACCTTTAAAATCCACAGAGTTCAGAGCTTGACGTGTTTAGTATCTCTATTGGTGCTTGTTCTCAGACCCTGGGGAATGCATTGAGCAGATCCACTATGGTGCAGTAACACTATACGGACAGCAGAGGGAGGAATAGAGTGTGTTTCAAGACATTTTAAATGAACAGTAGGTTATCATCTTATTTCATGGCTATTTCCCCCCATTTTTTACTTAGTTGTTTTAATTATGTATTTAAGTTCTACAGAAAGCTAAAATTGCTTTAGGTTCATTTTATATTAACTATTTTAGTCACTGATATTTTATTTTACTGCTTTCAAATAGATGCTTACAAAAAATATGATGGGTTTATATGTAAACTCTAATGAACCTAAACTAGAAAGTCCCAATCTTGATCCCCCCTCTCTTGTGGTGTTCCTCAAGGGTCCATTTTGGGTCTGTTGTTCTTCTCAATATAGCCTACATGCTTCCGTTGGGTTATTCGCAAACATGATATACAGTTTCAATGTTATACAGACGATGGCAGCTCTACAGTCTGTCCCACTTATGCCTGGTGAGGTGGCTTATCTGTCCCGTGCCATGTTGTGACTTGCTGACAAACTGCTGGATGTCTCAGAATTTTCTCCATCTTAATGAAGCTAAATCAGAGATTCTTCTATTTGGCTCCCCAAATGCTATCGGCTCCATACAGTCTAATCTAAGCCTTTCCACCAGTGTTAAATCTGCTGCCTGTAATCTGGGGATGTTTTTTTGATCCTAATCTCTCTTTTAATGGCCAAAAACTACTGTTGTAAAATATTTTTTCCAGCTGAGGAACATTGCTAAAATTGGGCCCTTCGTTTCTTTTACAGACCTTGAACGGTCGGTCATTCATGCTTTTATTTCCTCTCGTTTAGATTATTGTAACTCCCTTTACTCACGGTGGAGCCAGTAAGCCATTTCTCGCCGCCAGCTGGTACAAAATGCTGCTGCTAGGCTTTTAACTAATTCTAGGAGTCGAGACCACATTACTCCCAACCTTGCCACTCTTCACGGGTTGCCTGTAGTTTTCACAGTTTATTTTAAGATTTTACTGCTAACTTGTAAAGCTCTGCATGGTCTGGCGCCGAGTTATATTCCAGACCTGTTAGTCCCGTATGAGGCTGAGCGTAGCCTGAGCTCTTCAGGTACAGGTCTCCTGGTTATTCAGAAAACATGTGTTACCACCAAAGGGGACAGGGCTTTTTCTGTACGGGGGCCCTTAGTTATGCAACTCTCTGCCTGAGAGTCTCAAGCAAGCTAAATCTGTGTCATCTGTGCTGTAGCTCAGTTGGAAGAGCGGGTCGTTCAATGACCGAAGGGTCAGTGGTTTGAATCCCAGCTCCGACTGTACACATGTCGAAGTGTCTTTGAGCAAGACACCTAACCCCAAATTGCTCCCAATGAGCAGGTTAGCACCTTGCATGGCAGCTACCGCCATTGGTGTGTGAATGTGTGTGTGAATGGGGGAATGAGAGGCCATTGTAAAGCGCTTTGAGTGCCGCTAAGGTGGAAAAGCGCTATATAAGCACAGTCCATTCCATCTTTTAAGTCTCTCCTCAAAACTCATTTTTATGTAAAAGCTTTGTCATAGTAGTTTTTATTTATGTCATAGTAGTTTTTTCATTTTATTCATATTACTTTCTTCCCTTTTGACTGTATTTTATGTTGTTGTTGTTAGTGCTTCTTATTTTGTCTCTTTTCTCCTTGGCTCCACTGGTTCCGTTAGAGTCAGCGTCAACCGCCATCGTGATTAATGACAGTGGCTCCACGGCAGCTGTGGCATCATGTTCAACGCTCGTGTCCGAGGCGGGAGAATTGCTGAGGTTCTTGATTTTTGACGGACGCTGATGGTCTACGCTGACGGACGCAGTGGAGCCAAAGTTGCTTTACTTTGTTTGTGAAGCAGTTTGTAACATTTTTTTTTTTTTTTTTTTTTAAAGCTATATAAATGAAGTGTATTATTGTTATTGTTATTATTATTAGCAGTGGTAGTAGTAGTAGTAGTATTAGGGCTGTCAACTGATTTAAAAATGTCATCAAGTTAATTACAATAATAGGATGTGATTAATCATGATTATTCACACGTTTAAAATACTAATATTTACTTCAATTTTTGTGAGGAGATAAAATAGTGAGGCATATGTTAGAATAAGGTCTTCTCTCAGAGGAGAGCCTGGTTTCTGTTACCTTCTCTTTTGGTCTAGAGCCCACTGGTATCCAAACGCCCAACTGAGCAGCCTAGTCTCGCCAGTCGCTACCAATTAGAATAAAGCATGAACAAACCAAACAAAGTAGATTATTCCAGAAGGAGTTCTTGCTGCATCGTATTGTAGGTTTATGGGTAGGCCTGTTTTTGGACAGGGGCATCTCTATCCGCTTAGACCGTAAAACACAACTGCAAAGCAAATAGGCCCCAGGCTAAAGAGCTGTATGCACACCCATCAGTCATGAGCCAGGCTCAACCTGGCCTGGTTTTTACTCAACTTGCATCGGTGGAAAGACAGTTGCCTACATCACTGAAATATGTCCACACAACATCGGTCTTATATAAGCTTCCATCTGGAAGTTTTTCTTTTACTCAACGTCTTCAGTGGTTTCAAATTGGGTAATATGATACATTCGCGTAATTTCTTTACACGCTTAAATTTCCAGATTAATCGTGAGCGCTAAAAGCCATCATTATTCATTTTATTTTATTAGCCATCATTAAAGTCGCACTGAAATGAAAAAAGCATTCTGTCCCATTTTGGTTCACATAATTGGTCATAGTGTTCACCTATTCAAAGTAGTATGCCAAAAGAATTACAAAATTCTACTTTTGTTGTAATCTTATATCAAAGTATATAATTTCTTACTTCCTGGAAAACGGTAGGTCACGTGCAATGACGACAACAGGTACCTTCGATTTTAGGCCAATAATCTCACGACATCCGTCAATCAACGCTATCTATCGAATCTGTCTAAAGTTCTTAAAACCCGTCCACTTGTCAATGTTCCAATCAAATTCCTCTAAACGCATGTCCCACCCTCATAGCTTGTTTGCGTTGGAAATACGTCAAACTACGGAAGTTAGATGATCTCAAACGTCCGTTTCAGTGCGACTTTAAGCTTTTGCAGTGATGCGCTGTGGAGAGGTACAGTAGGCCTATTCCAAACTAATCGATTGTGCCCAGAACCCTTACATACCCCTGGTGACTGCCTAAAAGCAGTATGACACTTGGGGGCGAATTCACTAAAGGATTGCGCAGCTTTTCCTGACGCAAAGCCTGTGCAAATAAGTCAAAAATTATGTTTGCTATTCACAAAGCCCTCGCAAAGGGTGAAATACGGTGTTAACTGCGTTGCGTTCGTCATTGCGTTGCTCTGCGCCGGTGTTATTAGCTCATATTTAAATTAGGTAATATGGGCGGAGAATGTTCCCCTTTCTATGCAAATGAACATTATTGCAAAACCCGCCCAATTCACAAACATCGGCGCAAATTGCCTCACGCAGTTAAAGTGAAATTAATACCGTTTTCAGAAACGTGGTGGTATTTAAGCGCAAGGGGTGTCGCGGCCAGCCTGTCCGCTGATCATGGCAGCAGTGATTGTTGCGAGGCGAAGGCATCGCAATGGCAGGCATGTTGTTCGTGAGAGAATATTTAGAAGAAGGTCACTTTTTGATTTAACACTCCACCGCGGTAACTGTTTGGACACCAGAGCGCGCAGCTCTTCAGCCAACTGGAGGATGAAGTCGCGTCTGGGGAGGCTCAGTTGACTATGCGTCTCTCCACCCGTCCCCAGCGAGTCCAAGCTCCCCCAATGAATATAATAGCCTACATAGCACGAAACTGTGCGTATAATAGTCTATACGCGAAACTGCGCATTCCCTATAGCTGTTCATTGAACGGCTGGGGGCCGATATAGGTATAAATAAATAAATAAAAACATAGCCTACACAATATTTGTTTTATTTGAATGGTCTTGAAAATATTTTGCTTTTGTATCATAGGTGACGGCAGGTATCATCTTCAGCCATGGATGATGACTCCCGTGCGTAATCCTTCCAACGTTGGAGAGGCGGTGTACAACTGGCCTCACATCAGGACGCGCGGTGTGATTGAGTGCACATTTGGAATCCTGAAAAGCCGTTTAGATGCCTAGATCGTACCGGTGGGGCAATGTTATACACTCCCCCAAAAGTATGCCAGATCATCGTGCTGCAACTTGCATAACATAAAATGACAATTTTTCCTTTGTTCGTCTTTTTAAATCATTCCACCTCCGTTTGCAGTCTTCCGCGTTTACACACACAAATGGCACTGACTGATTGGGAAATTAAAACCCAAATATGATTTTTTGCTGCAGTCGTGATATTTTTTGCCGAAAGCTGTGAGACATGTTTTTGAACCTCGTCCGTGAGGCCTTCAAGTTCGCTGTCTGAAAATCGTATCTTTCTTTTTCTGTCTGCCATCGTCCAATGATATGCATACGAGTTGTATGCGCTGTATGCGCAGTATTTATAGTCATTTCCTATATCAGCAGCAAATTGCACTCAGCCGCAAACACCGAATGGGCGTGTTTGCGCTGGGATATTATTAGCGCAATGTCTTTAGTGAATAGGTTTTTAAAACGGAGCACATAGCGGGCGCAACTGACGCGCAATATTATGGTGCAATTAGCGGGCGCAATTTGCTTTAGTGAATTCGCCCCTTAGTGTCTGTCAATCTCTGGTTCACAATAAATAATATTGATAATACCATGAAAACACCAAAGACCACAGGATGCAGTTTTGCATATTTATTAGTCTGTTCTGTTACAGAAAGGCTTTGTTCCTGACACAGACAGATCATAAAAAACAAACACTTAGAAAAATATACATTGATATTAGAACTGAAAACTTGAAATTCAGTGTTTATTCAAATATACATTTTGCATATAAGAAACTATGATTTTGTTGTTGTTTTTGTTTCAGGTGAAATGGACAACTAGGATCCAACGGAAACGTTCTTTTCCAACCCCCCTTAAAGCTTAGGTTCAGCGATGTTGTGTGATCAGTGTTAAGAACAGACACTTTTGTTCTTACTGGGAGCACAGGTGAAGAAACAAGGCCAACCCATCATGATCTCCCTGTCTGGTGGAGACAAGCTCCTGCTACTAAAGCTACAGTTACAGTACTACAAGCTTTGGGTTAGTTAGTTCGTTCTCTCCAGACCAGGGAGGTGCTCAGGTGTAGAGAGAGAGAGAGAGAGAGAGAGAGAGATGTGGAGGTTTGATTAAGACTATCCCACAATTCCGCGCTCCTGAGTTAAGCTGCTCAACTTTATGTACACGCGTCAACGAGCCACGTTTCAGGCCTTTAGACTG
>NC_140235.1:4064496-4126996 GCF_949987555.1 Borostomias antarcticus
CTGTCTGTGTGTGTGTGTGTGTGTGTGTGTGTGTGTGTGTGTGTATGTATGTGGGTGTGTGTCTGTGTGTGTGTGTATGTATATGTGTGTATGTGTGTGTGCGTGTGTGTATGTGTATGTATGTGGGCGTGTGTGTGTGTGTATGTATATGTGTGTATGTGTGTGTGCGTGTGTGTATGTGTGTGCGTGTGTGCGTGTGCATGTGTATGTGTGCGCGTGTGCATGTATGTGTGTGTGTGCGCATGTGTGCGTGTGTGCATGTGTGTGTGCGTGTGCATGTGTGTGTGTGTGTGCATGTGTGTGTGTGTGTGCATGTGCACGTGTGTGTGTCCCATCCTAACCTGGGTCATCTTGGCCAGGTCCAGGGACGGCCGCTGCTCCTGCGCCTCCTCCGGTCTCCGCCGCTTCATCCCGATCTTCTTCTCGTTGAGGACGCAGGGCTGAGACCTGCTCCTGGACAGACCCCCCGCCCCCACGCCCCTCCCCCCGGCCCGCCCCCCCAGCTCCGGGGCCGAGTCCGGGGAGCCGGCCTCCGAGGGCGCCCCCCCCCCCCGCGTGGGGCTCCGGCAGGCTGATCTGCTCGTGGGACAGGGAGAGGGGCCGCAGGGCGTGGCGCTGGTGGAAGGGGGCGACGGCGGACGCCATGAACAGGGGGTGGGGGGGCAGGCGGCGGGCGAAGCAGGGCAGCTCCAGGGGGCCGTCGACGGGGAGGCTGCTGTGGCCGGGGAGGCTGAAGCTGGAACTCCTCTGCATGGAGGGGAAATGTCGGCCTGAGATCCCTCCGCCGCTGCCGCCTCCTCCCCCGCCTGGGCACCGCTGGACGCTCCCCCCGCTGTGGCAGCGCCTCTTCTCCACCGCCGTCCACACGCGGGACCCCTGGGGCCGCCAGGGCGAGCAGCGGCCCCCCAGCCCGTCGGAGAGGGACAGGGAGCGGCACTGGCGCTTGCTGGGGGGCGCGGCCGAGGGGGCGGGGCCGAGGGACGGCGGGTGGGGGGCGGCGCCCGGCGCGGCGTCGGCCAGGTTGAGCTCGCAGATCAGGCCGGTGATGGCGGCGGCGGCGGCGCCCGCCTCACGGCCCCAGGAGGCGCGGCTCCTCCTCTTGCACTCGGGCAACGCGGCCCAGAGGCCCTCCAGGCCGGCGGCGCCCGACGGGCAGGGCGCCCCCCGCTGGACGGAGCAGCCTCCACCCAGGCCCAGGTCCAGGCCCAGGTCCAGACCCATGTCCAGGTCCAGGTCCAGCCACCTGTCTGTCTCTGGAACACAGGAACCGGATCAGAACCTGCTGTCAGAACACGGTTCTAGCTTGAGGCCTCACAAGCCATGTTTCCATCCACTTGTCAATCGAATTATGTGAGGATCGCTAAAAATATGAATGCGAATAAAGCCGGTGAACATGCGTTTCCATCTAGAGCTTTAAATCGGATAAAGCATTCATAACAAAAGCCTTTTATCGAACAAGAGAAAATCCGATGAGATCGACAGTACAAACTTTTTGTCGATTTTCATGACTTTTAATCAAATTTTACTGTTTCCATAAGGCATTTTTAATTCGATATAATTTAATTTGCATAAAACGTGTGGATGGAAACATAGCTACAGGCTCAGATACTGTGACCCGTGTTTTACCTCACGAGATGCTGCATCCTGATCATATCTCGCTAGGAGTGAACTAGAACTCAGCTGAAGCTGTAAGAGTTAGGTTCAAGGTACACACACCCACACACACCCACACACACCCACACACACACTAACTAAACGAGATAAAAGAGAGAAAGATATGTGTGTGGAGGGTGGATTCTGAAGAGAACGGCTCGGTCGGACGGATCAATTATTAATAATTTGACGTCAGCGAATCCAACTTAATTGCGTACTAGTGCTTTAGGATTTTTCGCAGGAGCTCGGTCTTAGCCTGGCATGCCCCGAGCTGGCCCGTATGGCGTAGAAAGTACCAGGGCCGTGGGTACCGACGCGCTGGCGCCAGTCCTGTATCAAACACCGCACCTCGGGGCACCGATGCGTCAGAGACTGGCACGGGGCCAGTCAAGTGTCCTGTCACCTCACAGCTTCACAATGACAATGACATTCTTCTGTCAAGCACAGCTTAATAAGAGCTACAGTCATGAAGGCGGGAAGTGGGGCGGGCTAGGGCAGGGCAGCCAATCTGTACAATGGTGGCTGGCTGGCTTCCACTGCAATTATACAATTTATAAACTGACTTGGGTTATTAATAAACAATAAATATAAAATAAACAATCTTAATGTCTGTTAGCTGGCATCTGGCTGCGAGGCTACACACCAAATCTCACTGAGCTCTCACAGAACTCAACTGACGTCCGGTTAGCAGCAAACAGACCAAACCCATTCCCCTCTCGCACTTTTCTGTACTTCGGACGCCATTTTGATACGTCGGTGGGCAGACGTCAGTGTCTCAGCCCATGAAACAATGTCAGCTCTAACAATAGAAACCCAAGTTGGAGATCGTGTTCCTCCTCCCGCGTCTAGCGAGTCGAGCGAGCGCGGGAGTCGAACGGCGTACGCTCTCAACCACGGCTCCGCTCGACACGCGTCCGCCCGTTAACAGATGGGGCCCCGTGAGTGTGTCAAAAGCAAGCTGTTGACAAGGACAACACAACACTCTGACACAGCTCCTACCCCTGGGGGGGGGGGTACGCAACGCAGTGTGGAAGCAGGTGCGGGCCGAACGCGGGAGACGGATGAGTGACAGATGGGGAAAGAGAGAAGTGAAAGGGAGAGAGAGAACAGAGGGGGGATATACGATGTGGCAATTATAGACTGAGGAAACGTGTTGGACGACACGGCCGTTATGGCCTACCGGGGATTCAGCAGCGCTCGGAAATTTGGCTGACAAGTCGGGACAGCGCGGCTTTTAATACCCCCCCCCCACCCCCGGGATACGACTGGAAAGAGGGCGAAGGCGGCCGGTCTAAAACGGGGGATGGCGGAGGGTTCCTACTCGAGGACGATCGAGAGGGATGGACTCA
The DNA here is from genome assembly GCF_949987555.1 of Borostomias antarcticus. NCBI lineage: Eukaryota > Metazoa > Chordata > Actinopteri > Stomiiformes > Stomiidae > Borostomias > Borostomias antarcticus. Next base: position 4,067,499 of record NC_140235.1, read on the forward strand.
CCCACGGTTCCACGGGAGAACAGGGCGGTTCCTCTGCTCATGGTGTGGAGCTGACGCTGTGGACGGACGGGCAAGACAAAAGAGAGACACACCGACATGTAGTGTGAGGGACAAAGTATTCAGCGTGCGTCAATACAGTACATATCTCTGGTGTGACTAGGCGAGCGCCGGCACTGCACACCCACAACCACACACACACTGTTGTTTCTGCTAAGCCCAGGATTCATACGCAGAACCACAGGACAGAGTACAGAACAGGGAGGCGTCTGAGAGGAACTCGTGAAACGTTACAGCCAGTCATCTCGAGTTCATCGCCACAACAAAAACGCTGTTGTGTGCCGGGCGCCGCGCACCTTGCCAGTATAAAACGGTGTTATAAAACGGTCAAACCGCTTCAGTCAGCCTAATTTCCGCAGACGAACGTTTTGCCCGGATTCAAAACTCGGCCCGTTTTATGTCATCGACTGCTGAGGGGAAAAAATGATCTAGTGGTTAGGAAGTCCGCCGGTCAGTCCAGCAATCCAAGTAAAGTTAAGACCTTGACCGCCAGTCCCATGTCAAACGCTACAATTGGTAGTATTATAGAGTTTGCCAAGACTGAGGCCTGGTCTTATACTAGTCCAGGACAGACCGAGCCAAGGCACCTGTATGGTTTAATAGGCCCCTCAGCTCACCTAGCTCCAGGAGTCCTTACAAAAGGCCCAGTCGACTACAGGGGCCCCGTCATCACCCTCTAAACCGCGAAAAGGCCGTCTTTGGGTCTAATGGCAAACGCATGTGCTTGAGTGAGATCCGAGCGGCTATTCCCGGCGTGTGCGGCGTGCGCTGCAGGGGTGTCTGAACTCCTGTGATCGTTAACCCAGTCATTTGTTAACCCAGACTATTGTTTAAAGTCTAACGCCCGCTGATAGCAGGTGACTGTCGACTGCCTGGTGGGGGGGTCTGAGGCAGGGGGGGGGGGTCTCACCAGCAGCGACGCGGCGTCCGCGGGCCTTACATCATCGACAGCCTTCTTCTTTTCCAGTGTTTTCGGGAGGATGATCACCATGGTAACGCGCGGCTCTGCTCCAGTCGGTTCCGGTGGGAGAGAAGGCCAAGGTCAGCCATGTCTAGTGTGGGCAGCGGGCGGAGACTGTTCCGGGCGCACGACCTCCCATCTGCGGAGTGACCCTCGGGAAGGGGGCGGGGGGGATGGGGGGAGGGGGGGTCAGGGAAGGTCTCTCGCGCTTCAGCCAATCCCTGTGCAGGAAAGAGAGAGAGACCGAGAGAGACACGGATGAGCAGGCGAAGGTTAACACCTGCTACGCGCTGCCAGAGGTGTGAGTCGGCTCGCGCTGCAACAGTCGTGGGAAAGCGTTTTGTGCGCCCTTGTAAAACTGCAAGTAGGCCAATACAGTAGGTGTTTGTGCGCACGCGTGTGTGTGTGTGGCATGCATGTCTTTTCCTTTCATTAACCTTTATTTAACCAGGTAAAGCCTCATTGAGATTAAAATCTATTTTACAAGAGAATCCTGGCCAAGAATGCAGTTCCCTGGAAACAAGTCATGACAGTTGCATGAGGCAACAACACCAACAAGAACAGCAACAACAACAGCAACAACAACAACAACATACGTTGACAACAGACTAGCTCAAAGTGCAAAAATCTGTCAAAGAATCTAACATTGCAGCACACCACTAAATGTCCCTAAATGTCTGGCACCAGCTCTGCTGATCCGTGTAGTGAAACAGAATGTAAGCTCGTGAGATTAGGATGGTCTCATGAGCCCAACTCTCCCTTACACACTGCCACGAAATGCCCTGACTACGTACACAGAGACAAACGGCGCCGGGGCTCAACCAATAAGAGCCAGAATAGAGCGGAGTTCGACCAATAAGAACCAGAATAGAGCGGAGTTCTCCGAACCTGCAGGCAGAACTCACAAGCTAGGGAACTCACACAGGATGGAGAACCCAGGGAGGGACGACTCGGTCTGCAGATTTGACTACAGGGCCAAAGAGGAAGAACAGGGAGGTTTCAACAGTGATTACTACAGTATACAAACCCACACACACAGGCCAAAATCCTTTTCGTCCTAAAATGCACCAAGAATACACGTGTGTGTGTGTGTGTGTGTGTGTGTGTGTGTGTGTGTGTGTGTGTAGCCTCGGTCTCGGGCCCCTCTTCTCTCCTCCGCAGCCCCTCAGTGCAGCGTGGAACCTCCTAATGTTTCATGTGGGCTAGCCCTCACCAACCGCCTCCATATGATTCCCATTACCTCCATTTATTTATCCCTACACGTCCCTGGAGCTGGACCGGGCCTCTCCGGGCTGGAGGGGGGGCGGGGGGGGGTGTGGAGGCGGGAAGCAGAGGCCAGGGAGAAGGGAACGTTCCTCTTTATCAGTCTTCCATATTACTTTGCTGATTCGGAGTGACACTGAGTTATGGGTGAGACAACACAGCAACGAAACAGCCTGTGGTGTGTGTGTGCGTGTGTGTGACAATGTGGGTCACGGGAGAGGACATACCCCTGTGAGAATGAAACCCTGGTGCTATGCTTAACTAATGAAGTGAGTCAACAGGATAGGGAAACAGAAGCAGTGTCGGCCGCTCTGCTAGCCACCATAGAAGCTACTAGAACTTTATGTCCTGTTTCAGTTGAAAGGGAATGGAGAGGTTGTGGGGTTATAGTAAAAACTATCGACCCGGTCTTCGATACTTGACATCTATAACATATTCATGTTACATCTTAAACTCGGTCCCCGTGACTTCATCCTGGGTTTATCGTGTTTCCGTCTTGAGAAAATTACACTGCAGACTCACTGGCTCCAACATGGGCTGATGGCAGAGGGAAAAGAAATGTACTAAATGGCAATAATAATTACATTTATACATCCCTGTACGGGGGAGGGGGGGTAAATATGATCCATAGGGACCTTACAGTACTAACCAGACTTTTAGGTAGCTCTGGGTGCAGGCCTCTTGGCTCCTCCCACCAGGTGAATCAGACGGAGGGAACTTGTAAAGGCCATCACTGATGATATGATACCGAGCCGAAATCTGCACAGGCAAATGGGACGGACGCCTAAGAGGTTCTCTAAAATGTCCTGTGGCGGTTGGAGCTGGCCGTCCACATGATTGGTTATGGCATTAGGGTGTGGCATGCATTTCGTTGGCCCAGCATGGATAGGTGGCCTTTCATTGGCCCCTGGCCTCGAATCACGTCGTTGCAAAGCATTTATAACTTATCAACGAGAAGGCTTTATCAACATAGCATGCGCCAGAATGGGCGCTGGTTCGAGGGTTGATCAGATGTGACCATCGTTACCATGATGACACATCAAACGTGCTTTCATTCACAACATTTCAGTAGTGACTAGGACAGGGTAGGATTTGGGGTAACAGGGAATTGAGTTGGGATGAAAAAGAGTCTTCATCCATCACAATTACCGGGGGCATGTTTTCATAGCTGTGTTACCGGGGGGCGTGTTTTCATAGCTGTGTTACCGGGGGCCTGTTTTCATAGCTGTAGGGAAAAGAAAGAGAAAGTAAATGTCTTTCACTCTAGTAACAATCTCTGTGGTGTGTGAGGGGCATTCCGGGGTTAATAATCAGCCAGGCCTTTCCCATGATTGGAAGACAAGGTCGTAAAATTGGTCTGAAGAGGTCAAGGCATACCGAGACACCCTCTGGTCGTCACCTCAGCTCCCACTGGCTGGACGCTTTGTCCAGCGGCACCATCCCATCATGCAACAGGAGCCACAGGAGAGAGGCGTGAACAAAGAAACGGGTTTTATTCCATATTCTGTCAAACTGTGTTCCTTCGTCTTTGCGGTTAGGTTTTGGCTTTGTCTGCAGATTCTCGGTGAAGTTTCTGTAACAACGGTGACTGTGAACTTCTCCACAAACACAGGCTTTTATCTCTGATCTAGATGGGCCCTTTAAAGACCATCCTTCCCATCTCTTCTCTGAAAGAACAGCAGTCACCATAACGACAGTCCTTTTACTACAGGAGGAATAATTCAATTGATAGAGTCGCACCCATCTTGAGAAAATCCACTATACACCGTCACACAAACGCACACATGCACAGACGGCAGGTTAGACTAGTGATGTGATGATTGCACCCCTGCTTACTTCTTTACATTTCAGTCCCCAACACACACACACACATGCACACACACACACACACACACACACACACACACACACACACACGTGCACACACACACACACACACACACACACACACACACATGCACACACACACACGTGCACACAAACACACGCGCACACACACACATGCACACACACACACACACACACACGTGCACACACACACACACACACACACACACACACACACACACACACACACACACTTCCCCTTAGCGGTTAGATGTACAGATCTTCACCTGTGGTCACAAGTACTGCTGCAGCAAGTTCATTAGCTAACATGTGATAAGAAAAAACCCCAGAACGAAACCCACAGCATCTTGTCAAAGTTGAAAGATGACTCATACTGGGTGTATGCGCTCTGTCTTTCAGAAAATGAGGAATGTTCGAGCAATTCGAGCAACATCCCATCATGAGTTCACGTTCTTATTTAATACTTTTTTGTCACAGGCTCACTCGCAAACTCACGAGACTCGCAAACAAACTCACCGAGGAAATGCTGGTTAAGATAAGCTACTCTGATAAACTGAGGACTGGTAGAATGACGATACGCTTTCTGGATATTCTTCTTCTTCTATCATCTGGCAATCTTCAGCACCAGTTCTCCAGTTGCCTACATGGCTGTTCCTGGTCTAGAAGTGTTGCCATGGCGACCGAGACAGCTCATCACTTTCTTATCTGCGGAGTACGGGAGTCCAGGCCGGAGGGTGCGAGCTGCTGCATGGCGCTCGCTATAGACACTTTCCACTCCTCACCATCTAAAATCAACTCTCTCTCCATGATCCATGATCTCCATGGAAGATCTCCAGATCTTCGCCGTGTACGGTCTACACGATCCGACCGGATCAGAACCGGGAGAAGACAGAGTTAGGGAAGGAGGGGGGAGGGGGTGGTGGGGGGGGGGGGTATGGGGCCCCTTGCCCCCTGGAGCGACCCTTGCATGCCAGGACCTCCCTCCGCACATCAGGTACCCCTCTAATTATACCCTCCCCCTTTCCTTTCCGCCTGTGGTTTCTCCCATTACCCATGAGCGCCTGGGCCTTCTCTGTACACGCTAACCAGGCCCTAATCCACGGGGGATAGGTTACATGTGAGCCTACAGACCTGGCCATGACGCTAATCCTGGTCACGGAACTCCAGCAGGAGGACCACTCCTATGGTGTGTAAACAGGTGACGTTATACAGTCAGTCACATCCAATCCATACTCTTAACGTCTCAAGTACACACACACACACACACACACACACACACACACACACCTACCCACCCACCCTCGGCCCGAAAGGAAGTTACATAACATTACATACCTTATGTGGTGGGAGCTGGTGGATGAGAAGAGAGCATATGCATGAGAGTGTGAGAGTGTGTGTGTGTGTGTGTGTGTGTGTGTGTGTGTGTGTGTGTGTGTGTGTGTGTGTGTGTGTGTGTGCAGGAGTGTGTGAGGAGTCGACGTGACAGGTAATTATGAGCACAATCATCCATGAGAGAGTTGAGCTTTGCCTCACACCGCGAAACATTCACCGTGGTAACCAGGCTATGAGAAAGATATTTATACTTTCTCAAAAAAAAGAAGAAGATATTTATAGATACTTCTGATAGATATAGAAACATGATTGATCCCCACTTTGTGAATTAAACTTCAGAAATGTGTGAACGGTGAGGCTAAGCCATCTTGGCTGAGAGCCCAAGACACACCGAACCCAAAAAGGATAGTTACTGCTTTGGCACTGCCATGAAAACAGCAAACATGTCAAATTAGTTTCCATCATACATCGGCGGAAACTTTTTTACTTGTTTTTTTTTCCTCCATGGGATGTAATTGCGGGATTAGACTCTAGACAGAATCAACAGAAAGGCTTACCAAATCAGGGGTGATTCATACAGGAGATATGCCGTTATAAAGAAGTCATTGGAGGACAGAAGTGGAGAAGAGATAGAAGAATGGTCCCTTTGTCATTCCTAACAGGGTCTTATGGTAGTGTATAACAACCCAAAACATGAGGTCACTTTTGTCTGCCTCAACACAGATTCAGATAAACACGCACGCGGGCGCATGCACGCGGGCGCGCGCACGAATGAACCAACAAATTAACTTCGCTTCTCTATACAACACAAAACAATGATCCTCCGTGACTCCAACCAGAGAAGATGTGCGGGTAGACATTTGACTAACAAACTCATGCGAGTGCTTTCATTTCAGGATGAAAACAGGGCCCTGGGGGTAGACTCTGCCTCCCAGAAGAACGCCGTGGAGGAACAATGGACCCGGAACGCCATGTGAGAGAGAGAGAGAGAGAGAGAGAGAGAGAGGTCCTTCTTCGGCTACCAGATAAGAGACCAGCGTCTCCCGTGCCCCTCCTTCTGTCATACTTAGTGATATGATCCACCCCAGGGAGAGCGGTGGTGGCGTTGGGGTTTGGTGGTGGCGTTGGCGGGGGGCGCGGGGGGGGGCGGGGTTACTCTAGTGTCTGTGTGAGAATGCCTCTTTTCTTCTAACTTCGTGGGTGTTGAGACGTCAGCTTCGCAAATGCAGTCGCGATAATGAAGGAGGAGTGCGCGGAGAGAGAGAAAAAAAACACCCAACTTTTGGGGAACAAACATCACCCTTCAGAATTCTGCTCGGGGCTTTTGACATTCAGAGCGAGAGGAGGGTCGAAGACGCGCAGTTATGACTGGGGGTCACGCCGAAGAAAAGGCCCTCGTTAAAATGAGTTGTGACCAGCACAGAGGCACAGACAAGCATAGCTAACAATCCTTTTTTTTTTCTGGAAGCTTTGCATAACGCCGTGGGCCAGGGAACCGGAGAGAAAGAGAGAGAGGAGCGAGAGAGAGAGAGAGAGAGAGAGAGAGAGAGAGAGAGAGCAGAAAGAGAATGGGTCACTGCCTCACACACAGGCACGCAGCTGCCCACTCACAGAATGGAGGCCTAATAGGGCCTTTCGCCTCACACACAAAAGCATTGCAAATGTGGACATCTTAAGCACACACAGGAGCACAGAGTGATCCCCCTTTAAAACCAACTCCATTCGCCTCCATAAATTACTGCCATCCCTTAAACAAGTCCCTCTTGTCTGCATATCGCCTGGTCTATCTAGAACACCTGAGGAGATCCTGTTAGACTTGACTGACCCAAAAATGTAATAACACTTCTGTCTTTTACTCACTTTAGCTGCAAAAACAAGGTATGCTGACTACACTTTAAATAACAGGGATAAAGGTTGTAAAGAGAGCATGAAGTTGGTCTTCGTGACACTGGAGTAAACAGTGCACAACAATGTATGTAATCAGTATTTTTGTCATAAGCCAGGCAAATCCCATTCTAGTCATAACTGAGTTTACCGTCATAGCTGAGGAGTTTTGAGAATTTGAATTTATTCAAAGAAAGAACAAAGAACTAGCTTACCTGTCCTCAACAGTCAGCTTCTACAATATCTGAGACACTCATAGGCCAAAATCTTAGTTCAAGTCTGCAAGTGATAGAATGACTTCTCTTCCTGTAATGAAAAATGAAGTCAACCACAATTCACTATCACATACCTTAATTTCTCCACAGAGAAACAACCCATAAAACACAGAGGTCCAACAGCCTCCTTTGAGATTTCTCCATGGGGAAGATAGAATGATCACATGTGAGTATTTCCAGGTAAATCCAGTTAAACCATCCCAGCTCTTCCTGGTTTGCTGCTTATGGAGCCTCAAAGGATCAACCATCTCCACTACATCATAGCAGAAGGGGAAAACTTCTAACAAGAACTCCCAGAAGAAACAACCTTGGCAAGCAAGCAGCAACACCCCCCCCACACACACACACACACACATATATATATATATATATGACCAACTGCAATTACATTGAGTGACTATTCTCACAAGTCTATGGGTTGCAGAAAGAAAAAAAAACTGTGACTCATAGCGAGACATCCTGAAACTAGAAGCCCTCCTCCGCTTACCCACGACGAGAGGAATGGTGTTAATTACAGATTGGCTCATCAACATAAAACATGTAGATGAGAATGATGTTCGTGTCCGTGTGTGTGTGTGCGTACGTGTGTGTGCGTGAGAGAGAGAGAGAGAGAGAGAGAGAGAGAGAGAGAGAGAGAGAGAGAGAGGGGGGCGGTAGAGCCGGGTTTAGAACAGGAGTCTTGAGTACAGGAAGGCTTTTGTCCCAGTGGCCCAAGCTCGGCGCGGTGCACAAAGAAAATGATACCTCAATAAACTGTTCTACAATATTAGTAAACACAGGCGATCGTTTATTATGGTAGGCTAGGCAAGGCTACAGTGGATTCGTGCGCAACGGACATGAAAGGTAGAAAGTTTGCGCAGAAGCACAACACCGCAAAACATTGATAGTTATGGCATATAGCCATAACTATAGTGAGAGTTGCACGCAATTCACAGTCCGTTTATGGAGTTTATTGGCGTTAATACGCGTGCCCAGAGACGCATACGACTATCCTAAAAGAGTAGCCTACGCAAACCTGGAAAAAAACGTTTTAAATAACGTGATAGAAATGAACTGTCAATCCAGTTATCATCAATTATTATCAAGGGGACAAGTCAGCAATGGAAAGTCCTACGTTAAGTTCAATTTACATCTAAATAGTCTTCTGGACAACAACGAGGACCCAAGATGAATAGTGCTTCCTATCAAATACTGTTTGGCTACATAGATAGACTACTACCTGGCCAGCTGTGTCTTTTGAAGTTAAGTCATCTTCGATTTCAGCGACAAAGGATCAAAAATAAAAGCTCCTCATGCGTAACCCAGACCACCAGTGCGCCAGCACCAGTGTAGCACTGAGCAATGCTTGGAGCTACGCTTTCCCCGTGTAGCTTCACTTCAGTTCAACATTATCCGCGTACGGCCAACCCACTTTTTACACAGAGAGGGACATAGGCAAGGACTTGTCAGTCTTGTGCTGTTTCAGCAAAACTACTTTAAAAAATCGTATTTTTATACATTAGACTGAATTTTTTGTATCTGGTTTCATTCGGTATTCAATCATTTTGAGGACATGACAAAGAGTCTACTTCTGAATGAAGCATGCAACTCATGCAACTCACGAGTCACCCCCAAACTCAAAGTGGTATCGCCTACTAGCTCCATGTCCTCTAGGCGAAAAAAAAACTTTATTGTGAACGCTACTCAAACTGTAGCCTACACACCTGTCACAGTTGAGACATAATGTTAGATAAATATGTAGTCTGGGAGGCTAAATTAGCATTTAATTAGAACATAAGGGTTATACAACTAGTATTCAGTTATTCAAAATAGGCATAGCCTTCCGAGTTGTTAATGTGTGTTTATTTAACCTTAATTGAGTTTATTTAACCCTAACCGTATAACCTAGTCATGATGAAGAGTCCCATCCCAATACTGGATTCCACACTGGATTCCTCGTGCCCTCCATCCTACAGTATAACCTTCTCCTAACAACACAGGACAGCTTTTATCCAAAGCGCTTTACAATGGCCTCTCATTCACTCATTCACACTCACATTCACACACCAATGGCAGCAGCTGCCATGCAAGGTGCTAGCCTGCTCATTGGGACCAATTTGGGGTTGAGGAAAACATATGGACAGAAGGAGCTGGGATTCGATCCGCCGACCCTACAATCATTGAACGACCCACTCTTCCTCCTGAGTCTAGCCGCCACTAATTCACGATGCATAAAATGATGTCCATCTCCATCCTTTGTCCAGTTCTGATGTAGAGCCACCTAAAGACAAATCAAATCAAACTTTCTTTGTATAGCACATTTCATAAACAGAGGCAACACAATGTGCTTTACACAATGCACTTTACCCTACATATTCCAGAGAGAGGCAAATAACCAGTTTCACCCGGGGGCCAGAAAGGTGAGCTGTAAAAATTCTTCCCTGACCTCTCTCAACACTTGACTTACAGTAACATATTCTGAAACACCAATGGAGACATGTTATAGACTACATTATTGGCTGTTCTGAATACTGTTAATGTTTTTGGGCCGCCTGTGAGGGTCTGTCTTGGACCTGGCCAATGGACAGAAATATAGCTAGGAGTAATCTTCCCCACTTCCACATCAGCCATGGAAAACTGCTGATCTACACAGAGTAATTCAATCAGGGCCTGAAAATTGTAAGAGGTTCCAAACTGCTTCCAAGGTGATGGAACAGAAAAAAAAAAAACATGGATATTTACTGCATCACACTTAAGCGATGGTCGTCAAAGCTCAGCACTCATGCAGCAAGAAGGCAACGGCATCAAGTCTGAGACTTTCGATTAAATATGAATGGGATTAAAAGTGTGACTCCACATGTCCCAGACTTTCACTTGACTGCTGACAGTTACGTGTCAACTGTACAAATTAAATTGAATAAGATCTAAACATGCAGTGTACAGTAGGCCTATGCATATTTCCAATAGATACAGTATGCTCTCTGTAGAGATCGAAAAAACATACTCGAGGTAGATCTCTTACCATAAACGAAAATGTAGGCCCTCCCTTTAGTTCCAGGCGTTAAATACCAAGGTAGACTGACTGCTGCTTTTGACCGTAGAGCCACCCACATGGAGACATGTTTCACACACATTTACTTTGCACATGTAGCCTACTGTAGACCTCCAGATGTGTTCCTTTTCACAGCTTCATAAAATGAACTAATGAGCCACAATGACTCCATTACCACTTATTCAGTCTGATACATTAACATTTGGATGGCAGCGTCAATCATTCAGTCCATCCACAAGGAAAAGTTGTTCTGTGAAATGACAATCTACAATGGATGGTGATTTCACAAATGTACTAGTACATTATATGTGCTGCTGAATGGAAAAGAATAACTCTTGACATGACTCAGGCTAATAGGAGTGTGCTGTCAACCAAAGCCTCCGTATTTGTGTCTGTGCGTCTTAGCAACAGCACCTGTACTAAGGGAGTGGCGTTACACAGTATAAGCAGAGGCCTTCAATTCATAAGTCAACCTAATTTATGGTGTAGAACTTTCCTGTTACTAGACAGTCATTTGAGAAATATGTCTCTGTGTCTAAACTCACCACATCAAATTTGCAAAGGAATTGCCATATCAGTTCAATTTATGAACTGAGGGAATTTAATCGGAAATAAACTCAACCCTCTAGTCTCAAACAGTGGTAAACGGGACAGTCTTGATGATAGAGGAGGAGGGCTTGGCCCTGAAGTGGAGGGATCTCCTGTTTCATGGGAAATGTGTGTGAGCTATGAAGGCAGACTGCCTCAGCTGCGCATCCAGGCAGGATATCCAGTGCCTTGTAAATTTCCAGGCAGTAATTCTCCTAACACATTGCATGTGTTTACTCAACGGCATGCCTGCCTCTGCATAGACTGCTCCCATTGGGCCACTGGCCCAGATTCCAATTACAGGCAGTTTGACAGTTATTAATGACAGAACGTTGGGACAGGAAATGGCAGGCAACCTCTTCTGTGTGTATGTTGTGAGTGGGTAAACAAAGTGGAATCAGGATGCATACTGAGGAACTGGAGGACTGTGACCTGATCCTGAATCCAATACAATGCTAGCCATGCATTTAGTTTAAGACGACAAGAGGCAGAAACCAAAGCCTCCTCCATATGATCTTTTTTCATTGTCCCCCACCCAGCGACAGCCGGAGGGGGGGCCGGTGTCACGTCGTCCGTCCGTCAGTAAGTGAGTGAGACAGTCCCCCCGTAGTACCATAACTCAACATACAAAAGGGGCGCCTTTCCAATGCATTGCTGGCATTAAAGGTGCTGCTCTCATGTTCCTACAGTCTTACCTGACTGATAGGAGCTTCTCTGTCCAGCTGGGTGAGTTGTCCTCTAGTGTGGCCCCCCTCACCTGTGGTGTCCCCCAAGGGTCCATCTTAGGCCCTTTATTATTTTCTTTATATATGCTGTCCCTGGGTTCCATTCTACGGAAACACAATGTGTCTTTCCACTGCTATGCTGACGATGTCCAGCTGTACCTCCCCCTGAAATTGAACTGTAAGGATTCCTTTAAGCCTGTAACATCTGCGCTAAATGACATCAAGACCTGGATGGACTGAAACTTCCTTAGTCTGAATGATGGGAAGACCGAGGTTATTTTGTTTGGTCATAAAGACAGCCATGTTAGCAACCTAGGGCCCCTCGCTGCCAAGAATCGCTCTTTTATTAAAAGTCTTGGTGTCACTTTTGATACTGGTTTTAATTTTGAGCGACAAATCGGCTCTGTGTAGGCTACACTCGCGGCTCACATTCTCTACGCTACGATCGGCTTCCATCATATTCTAAGTCATCTTCTATATCCTCAAAATCTGATATTCAGCCATATTGTACACAATATTCCATCCTGTCCTTTTATTATTCTGTGACTATGTGCACTTTATACTGTTTTCTGTTTTAGTTTGTTTTATATATTGTACAGCACTTTGGTGCAACTTCGGTTGATTTTAAATGTGCTTTATATATAAAGTTGACCTTAACCTTGACCATTTTTCCATTGACAAATACATTTAGATTTTTACATCAAAAACTATGCTTGGTGTCTCAGTGTAGTCTCAGACAAGTTTACTCAGGAAATCATGTACTTTCTACATCAACAGAGAGTAGAGCTTGAGGTGTTTAGTAGCGCTATATGACTGTATTTCAACATTCATTATAGGACTTTAGACCATACAGGTGCATGGACTTGTTTGCCCACTAGATGGAGACGTTATTGTCCTCTTACTCACTCTACCATGGTTTGTAGAGAGCTTACTTTGGTCATTCACTGATACACATGATGTGACATTAGTAGCACTAGATATGTCTGTATTTCAACATTCATTATGGGACCATACAGGTGCATGGACTTGTTTAACAACTAGTGAATGTTTCCATGTGTCATGCCTCTCAATTCCACATTGCCGGCATGCTATATAAAATCACACATTATGCCGTCTTTCTTTGGTTCATTATAAACAAACAAAGCCAGAAGATTGAGGGGTCTTCTATAGGGCAATACAGTGGGATCTCTGTACTGTATAACAACGCCTAGTGAGAGGCAGGGGGCTTGATACCACAAGGGAACATGCATAATGGGTGGGGGACAACATGTGTACAGTACTTGTTTATTATCTGAAAACATTATTGACACAATCATTTCTCAAAACACTTCACAGTAAAAACAAAATTGCGCATACAGGTACTATATGTGTGTGTGTGTGTGTGGGGGGGGGGTGACCTACAAATATGAACTATCATTTTCTATGGAGACAAACGTCATTGTAATCGTTTAAAGATGAGTGCGGTCACACTGCTGCCTGTCCTACCACCGAACTGGAACTGGGGTGTGGGCAGCTCCTGCACAAACTCAAACCCTGCAGGGAAGGAAAGAGAGGAAGAGGTTGGAATACGGATCATGATGCAGAGAATTACACACCGTCCTTCATACTGTAGAAGGACAGACAGACAGACAATTTGATAGACAGACAGACAGACAGATAGACAGATAGACAGATGGATAGATAGATAGATAGATAGATAGATAGATAGATAGATAGATAGATAGATAGATAGATAGATAGATAGATAGATAGATAGATAGAGATAGATAGATAGATAGATAGATAGATAGATAGATAGATAGATAGATAGATAGATAGATAGATAGATAGATAGATAGATAGATAGATAGATAGATAGATAGATAGATAGATGGATAGATAGATCCATCTATCGAGGGTAAATTATTTGTTGCAAATATATAGACAACACACAAGCACAGTAAAACAGTAAGGCATGACAAGGGCAGCGAAAAGGCACAATCAGATTCAGCGCTATTTACAATAGACAGTAAAGCTGTAACGTTAATTCAAGTCAATCAGGCTGTCAACTCAATCGAATCAAACTGTGTCAATTCAAATGATATCTGTAATGTTAACTGGCATGTCCCGGAAAGGACTGAGCACCAAAACAAACGGTCTTAGCACACTACAAGCCAGTCAGGGGATGCATCAAACAGTCTGACGGCAGCTGAAGGACCCACATGTATGGAAGCGCTCCGCAGAGCGCCTAGGCACAATCGGTCTGCCGCTGTAGGTGCCCGTCTTGGGCTGGAGATATTGTCCATGATGGCCTTCAGTTTGGCCAGCATTCTTCTCTCCACAACTACTGTCCCCCGTTCTACGCTGCCCCCCAGTACAGAGCCCGCCCTCGCGATCAGCTTGTTCACCCTGTTAGCGTCCGCTGCTTTGACACTACTGCCCCGGCACACCATGCAAAGATGGCGCTCGCTACAACAGAGTGGTAGAACACGCTGAGCACTGTTTGTACACACATCAAAGGACCTGAGAGCCTCCTCAGGAAGTAGAGTCGACTCTGTTACTTCTTGTAAATGGCTTCAGTGTTTCCTGCACATTCCAGACTGTTGTCCAGGTGCACGCCTAGGTACTTGTATGACACGTGGTTCTGTGCACAACGACCAAATCTTCACTAGGCCTCTGTATTCCTACTCCTGCTACACACCCAGCAATAGCGGAGTCGTCTGGGTACTTCTGCAGGTGGCACGTCTCCGAGTTGTAGCTGAAGTCCTAAGTGTGAACAGGAAGGGACCCAGGACACTCCCTTGGGGGGCTCCAGTGTTGCTGACCACTCTCTCTGACACACAGTCCTGAAGTCTCACATATTGTGGTCTGCCAGTCAAGTAGTCCATTTCACCAGGACAGTGTCCACAGGCATTGACTGTAGCTTGGCTGCCAAGATTGGAGCCTCCATGGTGTTGAAGGCAATTGAGACGTCAAAGAACATTATCCTCCCGGTGCTGCCAGCCGTGTCCACATGGGAGTGGGCCCTGTGTAGCAGGTAGATGATGGCGTCATCCACTCCTAGCATGCTAGGCCAACTGTAGGGGGCACAAGTCTTTCTTCACCAGGGATCTGAGGTGATCAAGGACATGCCTTTCCAGGGTCTTCATGACATGACACTGTATGTTAATGCCACTGGTCTGTAGTCATTTAAGACACTGGGGTGTCTCTTCTCGGGCACCCTTTCCAGTTTCAGACTGAGGTTGAAGAAGTTCGCGAGGACGTCGCCCAGCTCATCAGCACAGAGCAGCGTTGGGCTGCTGCCATCAGGTTCTGCCGCCTTGCCTGTGCAGTTTCCTCAGCTTCCTCTTCACCTGGTCAGTGATGGTCAGCCCAGTGGTGATGGTGGGGGGGTGGTCTGTCGGTTCTTGGGAGTCTGGTCGGTGGGGTGTCCAGTGCTAATGCCAGCGGAGGGAGTGTCCATACACTGCCTGAACGGAGAAGGGGAAGGAGGAGAGGAGGGGGACAGATATATGGGAGTACGGTGCAGTGGTTGAATGGCATTGTGGGTAAGGGTCCGGGGGGTGTCGAACCTGTTGAAGAATATATTCAACTCACTGGGCCAGGCTTGTGTGGTTATCTTGACTAACCAACGATCACTCTCATGTCTTTCCAGACCTCCTTCCCTTCATTCTGCTGCAGACCTCCTTCCCTTTATTCTCCTCTATCTTCCTCTTGTTCTTTCCCTCCTTTATTTCCTCCTGTACGTGATTCATTTCCTCCTTAAAAGCCCTCTTTTTCTTGTTCAGAAGAGATTGTTATTGGGGAGACAGTGCACCCTCTGGGTACATTCGGTATAATTCTCAGTGAATATGATGTAGTCCCTAAAGCAACTCCTCTATCTTCCTCATGTTCTTTCCCTCCTTAAGCCTCCCCTATATTTCCTCCCGTACGAGATTCACTTCCTCCTTAAAAGCCCTCTTGTTCAGTAGAGATTGTTATTGGGGAACCAGCGCACCCTCTGGGTTGCTAAGGTGTAATTCTCAGTGAATATGACGTAGTCCCTAAAGCAATCAAATGCTCCGTCGATGTCCTCCCCCTGGGGTCCCAGGATGTTGACACGTGTCCATCTCTTCACTGTCCTGGTGGTCAGTGGTTGTTGTTGTTGTACCACAGGTTTGTAGAGGGGCTACAGGTGTACAAGGTTGTGGTCAGACCGTCTAAGGGGAGGAGCTGCATGCATCCTTGACATTTGCGTACAGCAGGTCCAAAGTTCTGTTCTCTCTGGCGGCGCATTCAACACACTGCCTGAATGTGGGCAGAGTGGATGTCAGGAAGGCGGAATTGAAATCACCAGAGATTGCCATAACGTCACTGGGGAAGGGAACAAAGGAAAGCAAAAATGTGTGCGGTAGATTGTATGGCCATATCAAATCAAACTTTATTTGTATAGTACATTTCATACACAGAGGCAAGACAATGCGCTTTACAGAGAGCAATGGGGGGGGGGGGTTGGCATAGGTCCCACCCCTACATATTCCAGAGGGAAGCAAAACGTTTCACCGGGGGGCCAGAAAAGTGAGCTGTAAAAATTCTTCCCTGACCTCTCTCAACGAGACGATCGAGCAAGCTCCTGGAAAATGTTTGTCTATTGGCTAAGAACATATACAGAGCAATAAACATGGGCTAAATACTTCATAAGAGAGACATGACTAACAGTAGAGTGCATAAATACTACAGAGAAGTAGCCTACATGGGCCATAGGCCTAACAGTCATGAGTTCAATGTGTGGGTTGCATATTAATCTCTTGACAGTTATATGTCCAAGGTTACACCATCTGTTGTTCACCAGCAGGGTAAGACCGGCTCCCTTCCTCTTCCTGCTCTCCAGATTTCTGTCAGCCCTGTACGGTAACGCTCTCAGCAGTAGTCTGTTCCTTCAACCAGGTCTCTCTGTGAACCACATAATGCCACACGCTGGGTACTGTAAGCTCATCCATCTCATCTCATTCGCCAAAGATCTCAGATTTCCCATAACGATGGAGGGGAGATTTGGTGTACATCTCTTTTTTGGTCGCCCGTAGTTTCACGCGTGCAGTGGGGCCACGGCTCCTCGTTCCCAGCACTTCCTGTCACTAGTCTTTCTCCACGGAACACTCGACTTTTGAAGTGAAATCGGCTGTTCGCGTGATTAAGCAATCCTCTTGTTGTTCTCTATGATATACACTATTATACGCTAAGGTTGCCCCAGATGCAGCGTCCAAAAATGTAAACAAAACACAGAGTTGCCACAACTGGTAGCTCGGGAGGAAGAGCGGCCTGCTGGGGATTGCAAGGTCCCTGGTTTTGTGCCGACATGTCCTTGAGAAAAACACTGAACCCTAAAATAACTCACGTGTGGCACGGTGACTCAGTGCCCAGTACTGTCGCCTCACAGCAAGAAGTTCTTCGGGCATTTCTGTGCAGAGTTTGCATGTTCTCCCCGTGTTCGCAAGGGTTTCCTCCCAAAAGAACCCACCGCGAAAAACATGCTGAAGAACAAAGGGTTAGAACAAATGCTCTTCAGTCCTGTCCCTGACCAGGACCTAGACTGACCACTTGGTCCCAGGGCGCCATGAACGATGGCTGTCCACTGCTCCTGGCTTCCCCTGGAGGACGACAGCTTGGAGGGAGAAATGCAGGGAACAATTTCCACCGGCGACCTCCGAAAATTGCATGTGTGTGCTATGTGCCGTGTCGCTGCTCGTTATCTGTAATTGTGGGTGTCACTGCGTGGCCGAACAAAGCCCCCCCTCGGGTCCTGTAATTCTTTTTTTATTCGCTTGGCCTCTTGACGCCCACTGAGAACTACACACCATCCTTTATCATTTCAGTAATGCTGCATTGCTGCTTCCACAAACTGTCAAAAAGCTTTACTTAACTTCAAAGTCTCATAAAAGGCTGTCTGGTAAAGTAGGTTTGAGCAGCATTTATTAGGCAAAATCGATTCACCATGTGTGGCGCATCATTGAAACTGGCGGAGACAGGCTGTCATTGTGACTGATGAGTTCTCCTAGACCTGGCCCCTTGCAACACCCTCAGAGCTTCAACTCTGAAAATGGACACTGTATATGGAGGCTTTATATGGAGGCTTATTAAAAAAAGAACACTGCCTTTTGTTATGCCCTGACTGCACCTTGACACAGCCAGATTGAAGATGTCTGTCCGTTGCCACATTCTGTCCGTAGACAGTCAGAAGGCACCATCCAAACAAAGATTACAAAAGACAAAGAGAGGCCTATCTCAGCTAGCCTCGTGAGACCATCCTGATCTCGCAAGCTCACTTTCAGTTTCCCTTCGCAGATCAGTCGGGACTTCCCCCCATATCGAACAATTATTTTCGAAATTACGTTTTGGCCGGGCCAATCACGGACTGTGTTTTGACTGCTGTTCGGCCCCCTAGTAGAACGTAGGCCCTGAGTGGTTCCTGTGGCAAAACAGTCTCCCAAAGCAACGAGCGAGCAGTAACGTTTACGTTGGTAGAATAACGACAGCCATGAGTGCAGGATTGCAGAAATAGACTCAATAATAACAATTAAATAAGAATAACAGTAGGCTAATGCACCTTTGCGAGTTCCTTGGAGGAAAACACGTTTTCACGGCTCTTCCGACTGGATTTGGAAAATGTTTTGTTACGCTGATTGGCTAAAGGAGTTTCTGTCAAGGCATGTACTCCGCCCACAATAATCATTCAAGATCGCCAAGGCCAGACTGATCAGCGGAGTGAAACTGAACGTGAGCTCGCTAGATCGGGATGGTCTCACGAGGCTATATTTAAGCCACTTCGTTACCGCATAACTTTTCACTTAAGTCACATAACGCTGTCATCTCAAGATCAGCTTAACTTCCCTCACCTTCGCTGAACATCTGCAGAAGCTGCTCCTTCGTCCAGTTGCAGGAAGTGATGGAATAAAGGCCGCCTTCCCTCAGGGCACCCTTCAGAGCATGGATGTAGCTAGCTTTACCCTCCTCTGTGTTGTCAGGGTTCAGGCTGATGGCGTCAAACGTTCCCTTATCTATGCACAGGTCGAAACCACTCAGCTCCCCGGAGCCGCTCAAGAAATCCACCTCCTGGAAATCAACAAAGCAGACAGGGTGCTGATTACAGCTGCGTGGGAAGCAGGTCTGAGATTCTCACACCTGAGCTCCAGCCTGGTCAGTGCGGAGGCTGGACAGCACCAAGTCCGGCTCCAGTGAACAGCCTCCTTCGTCCTCACAGGCCAGGGAACTCTAGACCGCAACGATGAGTCAAGCAGCCACTAAAGAGAGGCAGTCCCTGGGAAAAAAGACCTCCCTAGACAGCACTCTGACCATCCGGTTGTGGTTGGGGCTCCCATCTCTCCCTCAGTATCTCTCTCTCTCTCTCTCTCACTCACACACACACACACACACACACACACACACACACTATTCTTCTGTTCTGCTGCTCTGGACCATGATGCCAACATACTGTATCATCTGACGCGCACGCACACACAACACACACACACACACACACACACAAACACACACACACACACACAAACAGGGCTGATGCTGGACTAAGGTCAATATTGACTTCTAACAGCAAGCTCTCTGCTCGAGAACTGCACACACCTCCAGTGGACGGCATGCAGTCAGTATGTATGTGTGTGTGAGTGTGTGTGTGTGTGTGTGTTTGTGTGTGTATGTGACTGTGTAGGCGCACGGGAAAGGAAACCTCAGGTTCAGTATCATATTCCTGAGCGGTTTTTCACAACCTGTTTTTCTTGCACATGTGTTTCTGCAGATGTGTTAAATCCTGTTAGCTCGCTCGGGCATGGGGCGGCAGCGGCACACCGCCATTACTTTTAACACCTCTCCACTATCCCTCTGCCCCGCAAGGTAAACACACGCGAACTTCCCCTCCTGGCTGAAGCCCCAGGCAAAGTATACTGTAAGCTGAAAGCTAGATTGTGTGTGGGACTTCATGCAGGGCTAACCATCAATGGATGGGTTTGTGTGTAGTCTGGGGATCCAGGGCGTCCCAAAGCACTAAAACATCACACATGGGGATGGAGTAGGGTAGTGTGTGGATGGGGATGGACAAAAGTACAGTATAGGGAAATATTTCTATTCAAGCTGTGCACATGTGTAAATACCTTTACAGTGCACTATTGTGTGCTATATTCAACATTTTTGAAGGCAATAATCATCATTATATATATTTTTCACTTTTGACATACCATATATGCACCAAGCATCCTTTTCACGATCTATAAATTATTGGTTCACATGACACATGACCCATGAAGCAATGGGTTTACATACAGTTACAGTAATGTAGGGTTTTTTCCTGCATAGAGGAATTTTTGGCGCCCCCCAAAGATATTTTAGCCAGAGCCAAAGGAAAATCACCAGTGCCAAAATGTTAAAAATTTAGAATAAAAATAGCATTTCAAATCCTCTCCAAATGTGTTTGATAGCTTGTTTCAAGTGCAGCCCATCCCTCTTCCTTGCATTGTCCATGGTTTGGATCACTAGTAATCAAGATAACCTGTCTATTAATTATCAGTGTCTTAAACATTTTGTCTTCATATCCATTTTGTGTCATGTCGGGAGATTTCCCGCGATTGTGAAAAGTAAGCTCAGTCAGAACGACAGTGAAGAATATAGGCCTTTATATGCTGGTAGGCTACTCGGCATAAAACAGAGGTTTCCCCCAAAATTGTGTGTGCATCACCCCCCAAAGACCCATACTGAGCCAGGAAAAACCCTGCTGTATAACATGCATAATGAACAAACAGACTTATGAAGCATTCAAAAACATATGGTCCTTAATATTCAGTTTGTAAAGGTCCCTATGGAAGGTGCATACCACATTATACAGGCCAATAGCGCCACCAACTGTTAACTGCTTTCACACACTTGGGATTGCCCACATTTAGGAAACAACTACACAGATAGGGCTGACTTTTCAATAATTAACAGAAGATTTTGTGACCATTTGCATATTACAGTGTTCCTATTACAGTGTGACTATCATTGTGCAAAAATGTAGCTGGATATAGTGTACCCAAGTAGCTTATTGTATACCCAGACCTTGCAATAGTAGAGTTAAACCCCATATCCTAAGCGTAACAGAACACAAAATGTACCAACCTTAACTGTCACATTAGAAATATCCTCAGTCTGTAATACACTTCTGGCAAGCTCTACAGAAGCTTTGGAATAATCAATTCCTGTGAGGTTTGTAAATCCATGTTTGGCCTAGAAAAAAAACAACAGAAACCAGTTAGATTTGGGGGATGGCACTTAAACATATGCCGTGCTCTCACTGAGGCTCTCCATGACTTTATGAAGGAGACATTCCAACAGTGGCATCATCATCATCATCACCAACTTGAGTAACATACAGTACAGCTAAGGTATGTGATGTCATGTAGGCTATATTTGCCAACTCTGAGACCGAGTTGTGCCAAGGCACATCCAAGGACATTCTTTCAAGTGCAGAAACATGTTGTGTCACTCCCAAATAATATAGCCTACTTAGGCTATATTTCATGTCTATCATTCATACCAGTTCAACTAAAAGGACTCCATTTCCTGTGCCGATATCGAGTATGGCAGCATTTTCTGGTATCTTTTCCCTGTCTATCCACCGGAGCACACGGCCCATGCTTTCCTCGCCGAACCTGAGAGAGGAAGAGATGAGTGAAGAGAGGAAGACGGTGGAGGATGATATGGGTTGCAGTCAAGCTTTTTTTTCCACTCATTTTTACCATATCTCACCCACGTCTCCGATGTCTTGGAACGCTTGCAATTCTCTTTGATATGCATCATCCCAACTACAAAAGAGAGGGATACAAAATTATGGCGTTTACAAAAACACATTATATTGTAAATGGTAAAATGGACTGCCATTATATAGCGCTTTTATCCAAAGCGCTTTACAATGGCCTCTCATTCACACACCAATGGCAGCAGCTGCCATGCAAGGTGCCAGCCTGCTCATTTGGAACAATTCGGGGTTCAGTGCCCAGGGACACTTCGACATGTGGACAGGAGGCGGGAACCCTAAGATCATTGGACGACCTGCTCTACCTCTGAGCCACAGCTGCCCTGTAGCGACTATTAGGTCAGCCTGGCTACACACATATCTAATGGCTGCAGAGTAGGCGGTCATGGATTCAAAACTTACCAGACACATGTTAGGCTATGTTGGTGTTGTGGTAGTAACTGGCTAAATGTGGAAGTCCTGGTAAGAGGGCAATATTTCTAGTTATAGTCTTTACCACAGTACATGTTGCAAGGGGGGGGGGGGGTATTCGGGTGTTTCTAGTTACTGTCTCTGTTCCACCTCCAGGTGTCATCAATGGGATGGTCAATATGGTCATGGGATGGTCAATATGCTCATTGGAGGGTCTAGAGAATACAACCTCCATGGACTAGACATAAATACTAAACGTCTTTGGGATAGAGATGCCTGAATAATACGCTTTCCCGTTTAGTTGTAGTAACGTGGACCACTCACTCCCCCAAAAGATTTGGATAACGTTAGCTACTTTAGAGTAGTAGGACTATAATCTGACGCGCCAGATGGTTTGCTTTGCATAACCAACCGAGATCATGAGTCTCACGGGGCTACAGTAGGACCGCCTTGGGTTCGGACTCTGTCAAACGGTCTGACCCCATGAGTTTTAGGCGATCAGATCACAAGTGGACAGCGAAACATCACCGTTTCCATCTGTCTATCATGCGTCTCCCAATGCTGACCATTTCATATAGAATAGTGTTCATATAGTAACCATAACTCACTCACTCCTGCCTGCGTGCATGTCAAATCAATAATCAGTTGGTGATTTTGTGCATGAAATCAACCGAAGATCTGTACCTAATAGGACTGTTCCAACTGTTTCGATTGATAGGACAAAGTTATTTGCGACTTGCAAGAAAAAGGCGAGAAAGGAGAAATATTATGTTACATCGATGACGTGTTTTCCTGTTATGTCCTTGTCAGGAAGCATGTGACATGCGTCCCAGACCACACGCATGTGGTAAACGGTTCACAATGCGTTTTGGTGGTCGTTTACACTTGTATGTTATTTAGCGCTGTAAACGTGTGATCTGATCGTCCAAAACGCATTTTTAAAAGTCTAAACAGGGCTGCCTATCAAATCAAATCAGTTAAATACAAGTTATACAACGCAAATCAATGTACATCATGTGAAAAAGTAGCAACATGACAGAAAACACCCACTATTCCTTCGTTCCCAGCTTTGACGTTTCAAAATCGTCTTGAGAATCCATGATCCCTTTCGATTGACTCTTCTCACGCGTGCAGCTTTCTGTATCCGGAAGCGTGTGCATGGCCGCGCCCACAAGTGTGTGTGTCATGGATGTGTGTGTGGGAGTGGGGGGGTCTCATTTTCACTATCTGTTATAGGTGTATATCCATACAACACCTTCTGAGTACAGGGCTTTCCCTGTACCATGCAGTTGTTTGATGAAACTGATGTCATAAGATACCACACATTTATCAGAAATTGTAATAAACAACAAACGTTTACCAACAATCGCCCACAAGTTGTGTGTGTGTGTCATGGATGTGTGTGTGGGAGTGGGGGGGTCTGATTTTCACTTTCTGATATATATCCATATATGTGTATATCCATACAGGACCTTCTGAAAATGAATGAGTGTGAATGCCAGCTGCTGACTAATATTATCAATCAGATTTTGCTTGCCATTCCGCTGCAGCGTTCAGTGGGCTTTCCTGTACCATGCAGTTGTTTGATGAAAATGATGTCATAAGATACCACACATTTATCAGAAATTGTAATAAACAACAAACGTGCAGCACACTTAAAGATACCAGAAAGGTACCATGCAAAAACATGCACCAGAGTCAGGAGTGGTGGGTTTTGGGGTTGATGTTTTTTTTTTTAATTCAAAGATGCAGAAATATACAAAGCAATGTATACAAAATATAACAATATATATATATATATACATACACATACATATACATATGTAACCCTTCTCTTTTCTCTCTGCCTCACACACCAGTCAGGACGCCAGGTTCATCGCTCATCCAGCTTTTATTGCACACTCTGTTTTTAACACAGATGGGATGGTTGCTGTCACTCAGATGTGCTGCCCTTTACATACACACTCGTCCGTTGTCACAGTCAAAAGGGCACGCAGCTTACTACTGATTTAACTAATTTGAACAGATGCAAAGTGATCGTATAGTTTCCTAACTTATTACTAACTTATTCCTAATTTATCTAAATGTATCTATGCACTCAACAATATCAAACTTCATACATACATTTCTCCACACAAACATACCTGTTTTTAACACAGATGGGATGGTTGCTGTCACTCAGATGTGCTGCCCTTTACATACTAAGAACGAAATGAAATAAAGAAAGGGGGAAAAGATCCCGCCGTCAAAACACCAGCCACGCGCCGGGCAGTAGCTAGCCTACTGTAGCTAGCTAACGGCTCCAAGACAGACACGTTAGCTCACTCGCTAAAATAGTAAAATACATCACACGAAGCAAATTAACCGTCAGAAAACAAATAGAAAACAAACATCTGACAAATCATACAATCTTAGATCCTCTCAATAGGATCTTATTCGACGATATCTACAAAACAGCAGAGCACGATCTCAACTCACCACACTCGTCCGTTGTCACAGTCAAAAGGGACGAGCAGGCAGCTTAACAGCAAATATACATAGCAACCACCCACTCCAAACCACACGGGGGCGCTCCAATACATGGTCACATGTATGGTATGCCTGTATGGACAACCAGAACAATTCTAAGGTGCAGATAAAATAAAACATAATTTTGGCGAACTTCAATTATCAATAACAACTCTGTTACACATACATACATACATACACATGAACAAAACACAATACACCAGGGGAAAAGCTCATTACATAAAGACCTCAAAAGCATTACGGAGATACAAGGACTTGGAAGCCTTTTTGTTCATGGAGAATTCAATCGAATCAAAGTACAAGGACACTTCTTTTATAAACACAAGAAAAAGTGGAGTTCTTCCAGTGAACTTACATTTGTGAATATGAAATTTAGCAAGGAGAAGAATAAGATGAATAATATAGAATTCACTTTTATAGTTAAAATCTATGACCATGAAGCCAAAACAAAACATTTTCAAATAAGAGTGAAAAGTTGCTATAGATATGATCAATTATGTATCTAGAGAGGTCCTTCAACAGCATGTTTGGGGTTGATGTTCTTCCCTAACTTGTAGGCGTGTCCTGCGCGTCATCCCAGTAAGGGATGTTTCCATCATGGCGGCATCCATTTCGGGTTATACTTTTAGTTCTGTCTGTTATCACAGCGCTAACAGCAACTCTGACCATGTAAGTACAGCAAATATTAATGTTTAATCGCGAGAGAGTGTGCATAATTGTGTTGATTGCATTGCTAGTTTGTTTGTTATTCCCTTGGACGCGATATCCAGTGTCATCTTCCTGATGCTAACAGGCTAGCAGGCTAGTTAGCCGAGTTAGCTGTCAACTGACTTCCGTAGTAGATCGCATGTTATCAGTATAACATATTTTGACAAATGGTGAACTAACTCGTCCGCATGCTGAACTGTCTGTAAAGAATGCAATCGAAGTCAGCTATTGGCAAGCTAGTCTCTTCATTTAGTTAGCTGGCTAGTCAGTCTGACGCTAGCTAGCCTTAACCTGTCAAACTGAGTTCTTGAGCTACAGATAGCATACATAGCTAGCTAGCTAATGTCCTTTACTTGTACTAGTCCTACTACACGACGCTGCAAAACAACATTTTTCATAGAATTTTCTTGGGCCGAAATATGCAGCTATCATTTTTTAATTTGGAGCGTGTTGGTATCTTGAAACGTTCATAAGAAAGTGATCAAGTCGGCATCTGCTGCTAGCTTGCTAGGAATGGGCCGAGATTGGAGTGATTTCCCTGAGCCTGTCCGCATTCTTTGCATATCATGCACCTGCTTTCCTTCTTTACGATCATAGGACACACTGTTTTCACTTGGCACACTCATTAGAGTATTGTGGCTCAGCTGGATTTTCCGGATTTGCCATGCTGACATAAGACTCATAACTTGTTGCAGTCTGCTTGGCACTGGCAGTGCCAAACTAAGATGTAAACGGTGTGCTGCTGATTTGAAAGCAAAGTGTCTAGTTACTAGAGTAGCTACTTTGATGATAATGGTGACTGTGGCACGTTAAACTGACTCATCCACTGACTATCCGCCAAGTTGAACAGATCTGGGCCACCTAACGTTGACAGAGATGCAGTAGTGGACACAAGCCTGCTGCAGTGCATTGTTACATAGTTGTGGAAATGTTTGTCATTTTCTTGCAGGAGGGTTTCCTTTTAGGAGAAGTTAGACAAGAGGAGACTGTCAGCATCAGCGACACACAGATCAGCAGCGCAGAGCTCCTCCAAGTAGTAGGTGAGATTGAACAGCTGAGCCCATAAAGACTTTTGCCCTAGACCTGAACGGGCTTTTATTGATTTCTGATATGCTTTCTGCTGTTGTGTAATTCTGTCAAACTAGACAGACAGTTTGAGATAAAAAAGACTGTGTTGTTGAATCTTTTGTTCAGCTTAAATGGGTTTCCAACAGCTGTTGTAATAGTAGCCTAGTACTACTAAGGCCAAGTAATAGATCTAGAATAGATCGATAAATCAAAAGACAACAAAGCAACACAGACTAGAAAACACATTTACAATAGATAACAAAATATACAGAAATCCAAATGTACAAGAGTGCAAATAAACAAGTGTTTATTTATAACAAGTTAATAAACAAGTGTTTATTAAATAAACAGTATGTGGGTTTCTTAGCACGCCTAGTGCAAACATGTCTAAGGTGGGCAAGAGTTTGTAAAAAGTAAATGTACATGTTCGGTCCAGGGAGCCAGGGATTGGATTTATGAAATGACAAATCCTGATGGTAATCTCTTGAGACAATTTTGCAATTTTAGTACACTGCTCATAGCCTACTAATTATTCAGAGTAGGCCTAGCCCCATATTTCCAGATTGTGTTGCACTTGCCTTCGAAATTGTGATTTTAATACTGTTGTTCTGTTGTTTTTTTCCTCAACAGAAATCCATAATCATGAACCTTGTGCACAACTATTTAGGTAGGATTTGGTTCAACTCTTTGCTCTACTTAAGAGGCCCAGGCATTCACTGCTAACAGACCAAATTACCATTTGCTCCAGTTTGATTGGTTTAGATCTCTGGGTTGGTTTAGACGTATACATAGTTGGTAAATATATTCCCAGATAATTAAGTGAATTAACACATTATAATATGATAATTGTTTGTTTATTATCTTGATGAATATGCTATCTCACAGTGAACTAATAGCCAGTGAACAGTAGGTGGCCCTCTCCCACCAAAATGTACTGTATGAGGTGAAAGCTGAAATAGAGCATGGCCTAGTTGAGATCTGAAGCAGGAGTGCCATGCAATGTATTCTGTACAAACCATTTTGTTTACTGTTATGTTTTTACCCTTCACATTCTTCTCTCTCTCTCTCTCTCTCTCTCTCTCTCTCTCTCTCTCTCTCTCTCTAGCTTTTATGACTATGCTGGCAAAGTCAGCAAGGAAAGTCTTAATAGAATACTAAAAGGTAGAAGAAAAGTGAGTATTTGATGTCCTAAACAAAGTCATCCCTTCAAGGTTTTTAAACCAGCTGGTGTATTATTAATTGATGAACCTGTCATCATCACCTCCCTCCCCGTGTAGAACGTCATCGGCTGGTACCGGTTCAGGAGGAACACTCAGCAGCAAATGTCGTTCAGGGAACAGATCATCCACAAGCAGCTGACCCAGCTTCTGGGCGTACCTGACCTCGTCTTCCTCCTCTTCAGCTTCATCTCAACAGCCAACAGCTCCACACACGCCCTGGAGTACGTGCTCTTCAGACCCAACAGCAGGTGAGAATACACACACACACAAACACACCTGCATCCATGAATGCGCACATACTCAGGGCTCCTCATGCACTTACTCTACACAAATGAAATGATGAAGTAATAAATAGTGGAGAAGTCTGCAAATCAAACTTTATTTATATAGCGCATTTCATACACGGAGGCAACACAATGCGCTTTACAGAGAGTAATGGGAGGGTGGGCATAGGTCCCACCCCTACATATTCTAGAGGGAAGAAAAAAAAACAGTTTCATGCATGCGTACACTCCCCAGATGAAGACACAGGCAGGACTACATGCATGCCGACTGCTGCTGTTTAGGCCTCATGCTAGGCTAATTAAAAGTCTCCACCCAGTAGGTACAGCCAGAGGGTCACCCTCAACATCCCCAACCTGGGCAACACCAGCCAGCAGGAGTACAAAGTGTCCTCGGTGCCCAACACCTCACTCAACTATGCCAAGGTCGTCAAAGAGCACGGGTAAGAATCGGAATCCCCTCAGTTTATTACCACGGTAGTTAACACATACTAGGGATTTGTTTAGGTTGATGGTGCATAGACTGATGGAGAGAGGATGCAGGACAAGACAGGACAGTGCAAAGACAGGACAGGGACACAGGACAGTGCAAAGACAGGACAGGGACACAGTGTTTGTGTGCGTGCGTGTTTGTGTGCGTGCGTGTGTGTGTGTGCGCGCGCGCTTGTCTGCGTGTTTGTGTGTACACGCATGCATGAGTGACACCCAAATTGTTCTCATTTGTGTATGTTTGAACTTATTTTCTGTATTTGTGTGTGTGTGTGTTTGTCTGCCTCTGTGCATGTGTGTAAACTCAAGTCACTGTATGTCTCTCAGCTGGGCTTAACCGCTCTGTATTTAAATTCAGCAGACACCGCTATCTATGTTTAGAGGACCGGGGAGGAAACTGTCAACGTTTTGAATTAAATTCACACCCAGTTCAAAAACTTCTCTACTAATGTGATGTTCCCCTGAAAGGACCAGGATGGAACACTGAAACCATGCAGTAGGCAAGCCAGTAGATTAGCTCCTTCTACTGCTCATTGATCATAGGGCGGAAGTGCACCTTTCTTTCATGAGCCGTGCTAATGCAGCTTTTCCACTGTCGTCTAAAATGGTAATATATGTTGATCTCTGGTCATTTGCATACATATAAAGACATACTACAAAAAGACAGTTTGGTGCGACATTACAGTAAGTAGGTTGCATTGGGGTGTATTTCAAAGCTTGTAGGCATATTGGAAGCAAGTTAAGTTACCCAATTTATTATTCCAGACAGAGGAACATTTTGCATATGCTCATCATTTCGAACACTTGCCCTTAAGATTCACTTCAATTAGCTGAGCCCCAAGCAAATGCAGTTAATTGAAGGGATATTAATCAATCAATAATATGAACAGTAAAACACTAAGGCTATGTATGTGTTCAAGGAAATACCTTCCACTCTGACAAGTTGTGGACCACAACAATTTTATTTGACACAAGATGTCACTGCAATGGCCTACAGCCAATGAGGAGGTATTCAATGTAGCCTATAGAACAGCTGTCAGGCAAACCTCTCAACTGCGCCATCTGCTTTGAATTCCTGTTTAGTCTGGCTCGCCAGAAATGCTACTGTACAAGTTATTTGTAGTGAGCACTTAATTGTTTATAGTGCTCTTTGGCCCTCATTTGTCAAAGGAGTGCAGAAATTATGGTATGACAGCGTCCATGTGTGATCTGTCAAACATTCGTATGCCGCCAATCCCATTTTACAGATGATCGGGCGTTGCTAAATGTGGCAGATGAAAACAGTCGTCATTTAAATATCACGCCCCGACATATTCTGGCCTCGCCCCTGTAGTTTACGGGATGGACTCCATGGAAAGATCCCATCTTACATTTTACATTTTTATTTTATTTTAAGGGGTAGTTCACACATGTAAATTCACACAATCAGACATTGTGTGAGCGATGAGAAATTGATAAATGCCAAAGGTGGCGTGGAAATGACTGTACGCCCAGTTTCCTGTCGTACGATCGCTTAGTAAATGAGGGCCATTGTGTTTGTAATTGCACACTGTCAGTGATATTATCATCACACCCATGTCTGACTTTTGCAGAGCTGAGTTTTTTGACAAGGACGGTGTGATGAAGGATATCAGAACGATATTCCAGGTCTACAGTGCGCTACAAGATAAAGTGCAGGTGAGCTTCTGAGGTTGTGTGCAAATGTTTTATGCATCAGGTAAAAGTGATGCGCGGAGAAACGTGACTTTGCACTTTATAAACAAATTGTTGCTTTGTGGAGTGACTCAAGAAATGTTGAAGGTTTGTGTTGTCTTGTGTTGTCGTTTCCTTCGTTTGTAGGTGGTGTGCGGTGAGGTCGAGCAGAGTGAACGCGTGAAGGAGAAAGTCCAGGAGGAGGTGAACAAACTCAAACAACAAATCGCTCTCAGGAAACGAAAGACAGCAGAAGAAGAGAGAAGTAGGACGCGTTATGCACTCATAAACCGCCATCTTGTTTTCTCTCCTTGACCGTCAACAGTTTTGAACTCAACACTTTCTTTGTTTATCTCCTGCGTCTCCAGGGATACAGGAGGCCCAGAACGCAACGATGCATCCCGTTCCAGAGGAGAACACCGAACCCTCCGAAGCGTCCCTCCCATCCCGGGTAGCCTTCCACACCCCCTCGGCCCCCGAGAGACCCGGTACCTCCGCCAACCCCCCTGCCTACGCAGACCTCTCGTCCCAGAGCGAAGCTCTGCTGCTGCCCTCCTCCTCCTCCCCTCCCAGCAGCGCTGCGCTGCTTCCCAGGCCCCAGGCCGTGGGCTCGCCAGGCCATCCCACCCCCGGCCACCTGGGTCTCAGCCTGGGCCTCGGCCTCGTCGTGGGCCCCAGCCCCGGCCCCAGCCCCAGCACCCCCTACCTGGGTAACGGAGACGGCTCCAGCTCTGACTCATTGGACAGACAAGCTGCGGGACAGGAGGACGACGACGACGATGAAGACGACGAGGACGAGGATGAGGACAGTAGCGAGTATGAGAACCTGGTGAGCGAGGCCCCGCTGTTGCCCACGGTCTCCGCCGGCGTGCTGGCGCAGGGTCGCCCCGCCGCCCTCGGCCCGGACGGCGACGCCCACGGCTCACAGACCTCGTAGACCGCGCCGCGTACGGCGGGGGACACAAATAACTGGTGCGCCGGGAGAGCTGGGTATCAAAGATAGACATTTCTTATATAACAAAGGAAGTGCCAGCCCTGAAAATAAAAGGCATGCGCAGGTGGTATTCCGGTTTGTGTATTTTTGTTTGTCCTACATCGATCTCCATCTTAAAGGGGAAATGACCGGGCTTTGCAGCCCTGGAAGATGTGTGTAACAGGGGGGGGAAGTTGTGAACTTTTCGGGAACCGGGTCGTCCCAGAGGATGTGAATGTTTAAGCATCAAGGGAGGATGTTTTGAATGCAGTCTGAATGCTGATTGGTGTACCCCGTCCTCTTCCTAACGGTTTGACCAACTCCTCTCTTTCTGGAGCACGCTGCGTCCCCACTACATCACCAACTCTGAGTATCCGGTTATACCAGTACCTCTTGCACTATGTTTGCATTCTTTTAAACAATTTATTTAAGAAAAGCAAAGGGAATATGCTCTGCGGCCTTCAACCTTTTAATTTTAGCGAGATGGGAGGGATCATATTTTTGTTTTATTTTGCAATTTGATCACAACAAAAACTAAGAGATTTATATGTAAACTGATTTATTTAGCCTGCAAGGGTCTGACACACAATTCTGGACTGTTAAATGTTAGAGTTTCATTTCCTTAATCAATAGTATGTAGGCTATTTTATGAATCAAGTGATTGCCTATTTACAGTAGATGACAAATATAGGTTTCGAACAAAACTTTACCTTGACACTATAACGGTGCTTAGTTATTATACTTCTTTTTGTCAGAGTAACAGTTGTTAATGTCACTTGATTGACGTAGGATGTCAATGTCTCATTCTTCTTGAATAACACTGAAATTGTATGGGCTTTGCTGCACTTAACCAACTTTTGCCAATTTCTTTGTGCTTTACCAGTACTGTCATGTTGTGCCACTTGAGTAGAACTCCTTAACACCCGAGCAGAGCTGACTCAGCTTCTTGTGCATTGTAACAGGGTTGACAGGGCAAACACAACGTACTGTAGCTTTATTAACCAGACGCTTAATGTTTCTTACTGCTGCTGCACCACAGAGAGAGCCGCTACTAAACGAGAAACATAATCAATCTGCATAAACCCGTCTGCCTCTTCCACCCTCTGCTCCTGGCATGGCCACTTGTCTTTGTGACTGTCTGACACCGACATGAGAATCAAACGCCTCCCAGTGTGACTTGGTCCTGCATCCCAATTCCCCTCTCTGACTAAAGTGTGCTTTACTTTTTTAAGATCAAATGCTTTCTCTAATCCTACACTTTAAGATGTGTATAGGGAAGTGCACACTTCAGGGAAAGTGTTGAGAATTGGGAGGCAGACCTGATCTATCATATTCCTGTGGAAGGATGTGGCCTTTTATTCCCCTGTACTGTGTGTGAGTGTGTGTGCTGTGTGTATGCTCTGGAACATGGCTTGGAGCAGCTTTCTGCCTTGTTAAAACCCAGTAAGACCTCATTCACTCAGTTGATGTTTAGTTAGTCTACGGACCTTAATTTTGTGACAAACCCTCTTTGGCATCCAGTGCCTTCCATTCTGACAGCCACACTGGTTCCCATAGTAACTGCGGTACAGACAAAACAAGACTGCTGCTGCTGTTGTAATCGACAGGACTATATATGCTGACCAGAATTAGTTGTTTCAGTGTATGCTCATACTACGGCGTGATCTGGCTCTTTATACAGTAGCTGCGTTGTGAGCCAGTGCTTCCAGGCTACTCAATCTCCCTCTGCATCTCCACATCCCCTGGCTCATAACATCCAGTCGTTCGAGACAACAGCCACAATACTCTTGCTTGCTAGGACCCTTTGACTCATATTTTGCGTGAGGTTGGGAATTTATCATCTAGTGCAGTAGACATAGACAGTAGGAACCTTGTGCATGATAGATCCTGAAAGGTTAGCTCAGTTCTGTGTCTGTTCATTTGGATATGGGCGAGTGACTAGATGATACTGTAACAAGGGTGGACAGTGTGTCACTTTGGTGCTAAGGAAAATGCAGACAAAATAATACAGCTGTGTTCTGTGTGAATACACATGCATACACTGGAACTAAGGTCATTTTTCATGATTATATGTCTGCTACAGTCCATTTATAGATCAGGTTAGCTACTATAACTGGAAGAAATGCCTCAACAACATTGCTTTTCCGCCGTTCGTTTGTATATTATGCTTTCTGGCTTGGGGGTTATCTAGCTTTCATTGTCTTATGTCATATAATGTGGCATAGCTGTTTGGGGACTGGTACCCAAAATGTTACTCAAATAATTATTCAGATGTTCATAATGACAATTCTGTGAGTGAAATCGGTGAACTCTCTCAGCACTGGAATGAAAAAAGTGTTCGGGTTTCTTAATCAATATTGAATGTACAGTAGATGAAAGGGGGGGGGAGCAGCATATAGCACTTAGTCAATTAGGGAGGAAGTGTCTACAGGACGGGAGGTGAACAGATGCTCCTGTGTTTTGAGAAGAGAGGACGATAGAAATACTGGATCTCAGATTCATCTTCCAACACACGAGGTGGAGCCTTGCTGGATGACTCCACCCGGAGGTACTGCTGTTCCCTGAAGCCCTATTCCCATCACACTTCACTTTACTTGATTTTTCTGGTCTGGAAATGATAGCAGACTATCTTGTTGGATAGTAAATGTAGTCCTATAAACTAGGGGTAATAAAAGAGACGTGCTTACATGTTATTGTCATTTTGTTATTGTAAATCAAAGTGGTACATGTTTAGCCAGCAATAGGGGAAAATTAAATACGATATACGTAAATAGCAGTGTTCTTGAATAATATGTGGTCATTGCATTTGCAT
The DNA here is from genome assembly GCF_949987555.1 of Borostomias antarcticus. Lineage (NCBI taxonomy): Eukaryota > Metazoa > Chordata > Actinopteri > Stomiiformes > Stomiidae > Borostomias > Borostomias antarcticus. The sequence goes on from NC_140235.1 coordinate 4,101,400, forward strand.
ACCAGAGTCTGCACGTTTTGTACACTGGAGTTCGTGTCAAGGCCGAAGTTACGGGAGGGAGGAGTTACGCTATCGAGCCATAGGAGCTTGGGTCCATCCTAATTAATGATACGTAAGTGACAAATAATGTCTATAAGAAGAGACGCAAAAGTAACTTTCTCAAGTCCATCTGATTCCTTTAATAATCGCGTTCAACTCCGACCACCACGCCAATAAGCGTCGATCTCCAACCCAGTTGACCTAGTAAGTGGTCGCGTTGTATTACGTCATTTGAAAGTGGGAGGGATTGTCATGTAAACAAATAAACAGCACAGCCCACATCCACTGTACAGTTTTTTTCTCACCGGATTTGCAGCATCCATATATAATTTGACGGATGGTTGTCGAATCCATGCACTCAGGTGATATATATGACTGGATGATTAGAGCACATTTAAAGTGCGTCTAAAAATGTAATGGTGACGGTCTCTTGATGTCCTCATCGATTCATTTTTTCTCAATAATACTCTACTGCAGACTGCTGCAGTATTTTTCAAACGATGACATCATCCTTATGCCTGCAGCCAGCGAAAGTAAGAGATGAAACAAACACCACGGTGGCTTCGGGGAAATAAGTATAACGTTATTGTGCTATGCAACATTCGAGCGAAGACGGGGGGAAATGCATTACACATGCATATTCTTTTGACATTTGAGACTAATGTGATAAAGGTCTTTACCGATTGGCAAAAAACAAGTACAATCTTATAGGCCAGTTTGAGGAATACAGTGGAGCTAACCAATCAGCCTGGTCGGCATATCCAGGTGGTAAATCCTCCTGCCTCTCTTGTGTATTTTTTAGGCTCTGGTTCTCTGTACGACGCCATTAAACACCGTCTGATCGGCGGTGGGAAATTGGGATTAAAATGACTTAAATCCCCAAACGGACAGCAGAGGGACGGGGTTGTCGCTCCACACGAACGGGGCACAGAGACGTCAATATGCGTCTTCTAACCAAATGAACTCTTTTGACTTCTGGACACTGTGTGGTATTGAGTAGGGTTTCTCTGGGAAGCTCTAGACAGTGATCCCGACCGGGGCAGCCAGTCTGAAGCCCTCGGTTTGTTGTGCCTGCCTGGAAGAGGAGTGTAAACACAGGAAAAGGTACAGTAATGGTGTAGTTAGGCCACATTCACCTTACATTGTTCACACGTATCGTCTGCGAACGTCTAACTCGCAGTTGAATGTGTAAAGATAACTTTTCAGTATGTTAGAAAAGACCACTTGTCTTTGTTTTTCTTTGACACCCTAACGTTAAGTAGCTAGCTGGCTAGCTAGTACACTGGGCTGTGTTGCTAGCTGGCTAGCTAGTACACTGGGCTGTATTGCTAGCTGGCTAGCTAGTACACTGGGCTGTGTTGCATCTAACGTTATGTGCATGAGACCTAGTGGCTAGCTGGTGCTAGCATTCATTGCCTTGCTTGAGAACGCGTAGCACAAAATGCATTTACTCTCGCTAGCGTTAGCTAAATTAGCTGCTACCGGGCACCACGTAGGGGTACTGTCTATCTTGTTGTTGGATTTCAAAATATGTTGTAAGTTAACTTTCGAGTCGGCTCGCACACAGTCGTAGTTAGCTCTATGGTAACGTTACAGTCGTAGTTAGCTCTATGGTAACGTTACAGTCGTAGTTAGCTCTATGGTAACGTTACAGTCGTAGTTAGCTCTATGGTAACGTTACACACACTCAACAGAGCTGTACTTATGGTGTGTTCGTTTTTGGTCGGAGGTGGCAAGTGGCAAAATACCTACCTCCGACCTGTGTGCATTCGAGCTATATACCATTATATCACAGTTACCTAGTTATATCTATATACCATTATATCACAGTTACCTATTTATATCTATATACCATTATATCACAGTTACCTAGTTATATCTATATACCATTATATCACAGTTACCTAGTTATATCTATATACCATTATATCACAGTTACCTAGTTATATCTATATACCATTATATCACAGTTACCTAGTTATATCTATATACCATTATATCACAGTTACCTAGTTATATCTAGTGCATTCGAGCAACTGGGGGCTGAGAAACATATCCGAATTTGCGACGAGGAAGTGCGAGTTCATGAGGTGTTTTATTTAATCATTTCTAGCAAGTCGCAATTTCCCACCTCCCAGTTATAAACGAACGCACCATTAGCTGAACAGTTGCCCCTAGCTACCCGGCTGGCTAGCTAGCTAAGCACTAGCTACTTTAGCGTGCTAGCTCACAGACACAGACTAGCCAGCTAGACATAACTATTAGCCAGCTTGTTTGGTAGCCTATCTAGCTAACGTTCATTAACTCGGCAAACTTTTTAGCCATAAAACATGTTTTTCCGCAGATTTGAAATGAAAAACATAACATAGTTAACGATAGCTTGTTATATGTGGTTATGTCATATGTGCGTACTGCATAACATCATTTAGTTAAAAGTAACTTTAGCTAAATTAGAGGACATTTCGTTGGACACGCCCAGCACATAACGTTACTTTGTGTACAGTGACAGTTAACGTTATCTAACCACATCTTTGTCTCATCTAGTTTGAGCCGGAAGCTGTGTAGGCAGAAGGGTAGTGGAGGGTAAAGTCAAGAAAACTCAGTTTACCCACGTCTTTAAAATGAGGCTGAGAGTTTACTCACCTATTTCTGATCAACTGTATTCATCAATATGGGAAAACAAACTCTAAGAGTTGAGGGTTTGCCCACCTCTGTTATTTACCACGTATGTTCAGATCATATTTATGTTCTTTAAACAGGGAAGAACCTATTAAACGTTATTGTTAGCTAGAAAATGTTATCTAAGACCTCAGATCATTTTTCATACACAGAATTTCATGAGAAATATCCCCCGTTGCATTGTTTTGGTTGGAGTAATTGAAGCCCACAAGGGAAGGCTGTTTCCAACTAACTTCATTGGAGGTCTTAAGTCATGAGTTTGTGTGGTGCCTGTTGCTTGCTTTCATTTGTCCTTGAGGCTGACTGACTAGTCAGGTCTGTGGCAAGGCACGTTTGCCTGGTTATCCGTGGTCTGGATGTGTTTATAGTGTCAGTTTATGTAGAGACATCGAGACGGGAGATTAGGTTCCAAACATTTCTTGGCACCTTGCTCTGTATGGGCTTGGCTCCGAGCTTCTCCGCCTTTCATTCATCATGCCATAAATTAGTGCCAGGTCAAGAGCACACACCACTGTAGCCTCGCTGTTTGAAGAGAATATGAATGCATATTTGAACATTTGTCTTGTTCTGGTCTGGTCTACTCTCCCTGCCTGGCCTGGCTCGCTATCGTGAGGCAATTACATCATCACATGTTAACTCGGGCTGTAGTGCCGCCAGCTTTGTTGTAGTGTCTCTTCACTTCAGAGTGTATATTGCCCCCGACCCTTTGGATGCCTCATCACTCAATTATTTTCATTGGCATTTTAATTTAGCAAAAGAACAGCGCCTTCTTAACCACGACATAAAGTGTAAATTAGATAAGTCTTATACCGGATTTACATGTAGGATCCGTGCATGCACGCTATATATAGTCTGTAGTCGGAGAGGCCTTTAGCAGCTCCTGACCATATGTCCTGTTTCTCTCCCAGCATCCTGCTTTGCCTGTGTGATCTCCTGCAGAGGAGCTGCCGAGCTGAGCCCCCCCTCCCCCTCCAAGCGGCAGCCTTCCCGAGCGGCAGGGCAGAGCGACGATGACTGAGCTCGGCGCCAAGTGGGCCTGCGAGTACTGCACGTATGAGAACTGGCCGTCGGCCATCAAGTGTACCATGTGCCGCGCCCAGAGGCCCAGCGGAGGCACCATCATCACCGAAGAGCCGTTCAGGAGCAGCCCCGGCCTCCACGCCAGCCGCCTCCAGTGGGACCCCCCGAGCCTGAGCCACAGCAACAGCCCACCCCAGGGGGGGTCCAGTCTCCTCATCTGCCCGGACTCCAGCGCCCGGCCCCGCGTCCGCATCGCCGACACCCCCGAGACCTCCAGCAAGTGGTCTTGCCACATGTGCACCTACCTGAACTGGCCCCGCGCCATCCGATGCACCCAGTGCCTGTGCCAGCGCCTGCAAGGGCAGCAGCAGGGCCAGCATCACCACCTCCACCAGGACCAGCCCCAGAAGCCCCGCAGCCCCACAGAGTCGCCCCAGACCTCGGGCTCGGGATGCCGGCCCGCCCCCCCCTCCTCCACCCCCGCGGACCCCTGCGAGGAGTACAACGACCGCAACAGGCTCAACACCCGCGCCCAGCACTGGCAGTGCGCTGCCTGCACTTACGAGAACTGGCCCAAGGCGCGCAAGTGCGTGGTGTGTGACCACCCCAGGCCCAACAGCCTGGCAGAGCCTATAGAACTGGCCTCAGAGCCCGACAGCAAGCGGCCCTCCATGCTCAACGAGCAGGACAGGGACAACCGGAGGGGGGTGGTGGGCGTGGGGGGAGGGGGCGGGGTCATAGGCAGCGTGGGGGGCTGCAGCGGGAGCCAGAGGAGGTCCCCTCCGACCCCCCCCAAGCGGGAGGCGGAGGTCCAGATGGACTTCCAGAGGATCGAGCTGGCGCAGGGAGCGGTGGGATGCAAAGAGGAGCTGGAGGTGGACTTTAAAAAGCTGAAGCAGATTAAGAACAGGATGAGGAGGACTGATTGGTTGTTTCTCAATGCCTGCGCAGGTGAGGATGCCGGGAGACGAGCTTTGCTCCCTTGATACATTTCCTGATTGTGGAGATGCTTCTTGTATATTATTATTAATATGAATACTATTATTATTATTATTATTAGATTTTTAAAATTATTATTAGATATTTTTGTGGAGATGCTTGTTGTATTATTATTATTATTATTATTATTAGTAGTAGTAGTAGTATTAGTAATATTAGTGCCCACTATAAACCTAATACAGTTGCCAGTGTGCAATGATAGGAGAAGCATAGCTTGCCGTAAGCCTCCCATGTTTGATGTAGGCCTGTAACTCTATTCAGCTTTTGCTAGTTGCATCTGCCTACTGCGTAGTTCCGTAGCCAAACTGAGGAGGAGTGGGTGGGAGAGATGAGCAGTGGGGAAATGCTGCCTAGCTGGAGGCTGTTCCGGTCCCTTTACTCCTCTGTCAGCCACCCTTCCTCCATCCTTACCTTCCTTCATCACTTCCTTTCTACCTTAACCACCCTTCCTCCCTCTGCCCTCGTCCTCAAGCCTCAGCCTGACAGATGTCCTGGTTTGCTAGACTGGACAGCATGCACAAGATAGGGTTTTTCCTGGCTCAGAATGGGTCTTTGGGAGGTGATGCGCACACAATTTTGTGGGGAAACCTCCGTTTTATGCCGAGTAGCCTACCGTCATATATAGGCCTATATTCTTCGCTGTCGTTCTGACTGGGATCACTTTTCACAACCGCGGGAAATCTCCCGACATGACACAAAATGGATATGAAGACAAAATGTTTAAGATACTGATAACCTGTCTATTAATGATCTTGATTACTAGTGATCCAAACCATGGACAATGCAAGAGAGAGGGATAGGCTGCACTTGAAACAAGCTATCAAACACATTTGGAGAGGATTTGATTTGCTATTTTTATTCTAAATTTTTAGCATTGGTAATTTTCGTTTTGCTCTGGCTAAAATCTCTTTGGGGGGCGCCAAAAAGTCCTCCAAAACCCTGGACTCATTGAGTAAATGGATACCCCCTCCCCCTGCTCAAGTTCATGTCCCTTGAAGCAAAGACTAGCCTGGTCAGCCATTCAGAGAATGTCCTTGTTTTCGAAGCTAGCCTCCTGGTCGGGTGTCATTTGTCACCGTGGCTTGTCCCCTGCAGGCCTGAGCTGGTCTGAACAACATGTCATTCACGTCGGCACCGTTACCTTTAGGTCACGGCTTGAGTTGCCACCTCTCCTGCAACTCGAAGCCAAGGGCGTCCTTGTTTTGTTCGGAAAGGCTTGCCTGGTTGGGAGGGAAGTTATCCTGTCGAGGAGAGGCTGGTTAGGCTGTCCTCGTTTGTCAATTGGGTTAGGCTTAAGGTTCTCACACACACACACACACGCACGCTATGGTTGAGTTGACCGTGGACTCGGTGCTCAGTCAGCCCTAGCTGCCCGGAGGACCGAGCGCCTAAAAATAACCCAAGTGGTGCTGTGCGAGTCAAAAATAAACAAGCGCGCGCTCGCACAGCGGCTGACCTTCGACCTGCGGTCGGCCCGCGCCGCCGCGGCCCGGCTATGTACGCTCAACCGGCGTCATGTCACCTGTTGTTTGTGTACGTGTTTACTTTACTACTTTACTTATAAACAAGCTTTGTTTTTTACCTGTCATTATTACACACCAGTCTGAGAACTGGTCAACTCTGGACCGTGGAATGTGTTAGGCTAGACTAGATGTTTTTTTCCTCAGTCGAGTGTGTCATGGAACATTGCTGACATTATCCGACAGCCAGAGATGCCAGCGACACCGCATGCGTGTAGGCCGTGTTTTGTTGTTATTCTCCACAGCTCCTCTCATCGGAGGGCAACCCAGCAGAACAGCATCTATCCCTTGACAACTGGCACTTTGCCAGAGTTGCCATTTTGGAAATCTGTCAAAACGCTGGGGAGCTCCTGTAACAGCCAAACTACCCCCCCCCCCCCCTTTCAGGCCGAAAGCGTTGCAGAGTCTTTATGTGGCTGGCTGCAGGTTTCCCCCCGGACAGGCTGTTGCGTTGAAGGATGCGTCTCTCCACTCCTCTGCCGGAGATCGATGAGCGGCCGCTGTTTACGCTGGCAGGCGGTCAGCCTCCGCTTCATTCAGCCATTCCTTTGATTTGTGTTTTCTTAAGGCGAAATACAATCAAAACAGGCCTCACTAAAAACCTCCCTCTCGCTCCTCAAGTGGAGATTTGGACCCGTGTGAGGAGAGAGGAAGACCAGGGGGTGCAAACAGATTTACGTATTTGCAAAAAGACTGTTGGGTCTAAGTTTATTGGATAAAACTTGCAAGTTGTCCCTAGACTAATGGGCTGCTACCAATCTTGTTTTGGCATAGCCAAGTAGGGGATATTTACTATGGAGGGGAAAAAAGAGCAGTGTGACTACTTCACAATCTGCAATAATTTAGCAGCCCCAGCCTAACTTCCACAAATATTCTGTTTCCTAAAAGTGTGTGTGTGCGTGCGCGCTGTCCTCTCATGTTCTATGCTCCTGCTTTATGAGGGCAATAGGCACACCCACTCTAATGGCCTGTTGTATTTGGTGATTATGTCTCTCTTCACTACTAACCGGTGAGCTCCACATGGCACAGCTTATTCCTCCCACGGACTGCCTCTGTTCTTTTATCCCTTTCTACATATTTCTGCTTTTCAATGCCTCAGAGTCGTGCATGTCGTCTATATACACACCCACAACACACACCCCATTATGCTGCTAAGCGTTTTCGTGTGGTCCATTGTGTGCGTGTGACTTCAGAACAATAGCATAGCAGGCAGTGATATTATGTAACGCGTGAGGCTGCTGTATGACTCTTCCAGTATAATGCTGGGAAGCTGTTAGTAGAGCTGTTCTCTGATCAGCGTTTAACCTCCCACACTAAATTGTCTCTGTAGTTTTACCCAAGCGGCAGCACTAAACTTTCCCCAGCAAACATAAACCAAGGATTAAAACACTCTTCAGTACAGAAGTCAGAAATTGGAATTTGAAGTCTAAGCCACCCCCCCCCCCCCCCTACGGTGTCAAATAAGATCTCCTTGTCAGTCGACCATGGTCACCCTAGATAACATGGAACCTACACTATATGGACAAAAGTATTGGGACACCTACACATTACACCTACAGGAGATTTTATGACATCCCATTCTAAATTAAAACATAGGCATTAATATGGAGTTTGGCTCCCATTTGCAGCTTTAACAGCTGCTCCACTCTTCTGTGAAGGCTTTCAAGATTTTGGAGTGTGTCTGTGAGGAATTTTTTCCCATTCATCCAGAAGAGCACTTGTGAGGTCTGATGTTGGAAGAGAAGGCCTTATATCACCAGACGCAATACCAAGCGTTGGATGGAGTAAAGTACGCCGCCACTGGGCTCTGGAGCAGTGGAAACGTGTTGTGTGGAGTGACGAATCACTCTTCTCTATCTGGAAGTCTGATGGACAAGTCTGGGTTTGGCGAATGCCAGGAGAACGTTACCTGCCTGACTGCATTGTGCCAATTGTTAAGTTTGGTGGAGGAGGGGTAATGGTATGGGGTTGTTTTTCTGGGGTTGGCCTAGGGCCCTTAGTTCCAGTGAAGGGAAATGTTAATGCTTCAGCTTACCAAGACATTTTGGACAATTCTATGCTTCCAACCCTTTGTTTAGGTTTGGGGAAGGCCCTTTTCTGTTCCAGCGTGACTGTGCCCCAGTGCACAAAGCAAGGTCCATAAAGACATGGTTGGGTGAGGTTGATGTGGAAGAACTTGACTGGCCCGCACAGAGCCCTGACCTCAACCCCGTCGAACACGTTGGGGATGAACTAGAACGGAGCTTGCGAGCTAGGCCTTCTCGTCCAACAGCAGTGTCTGACCTCACAAATGCTCTTCTGGATGAATGGGCAAAAACTCCCACAGGAAATGATGCGCTTACGCACCCACATCCAAAAATGCCAAATACCTCACTGCAGCCCTTCCATATAACATAGCAGAGGACATGATGTCCTTTCAACCGTTGAGAGGCCTGGCTTTCCCTATGGTATTGGTGTTTTTTTTTGTGTTTTTTTTTATAAAAGTTGTTGAAAGGATTCCAGGCTGTCTATCAGTACTTATTGAACAATTTCAGCATATTCTTAAAAAATACCGTGATAATACCGATAACCGCTGGAATTTTGGTCACTATGAGAGTGGTATGAAATGTTCATATAGTAGTAGTATTATATTAGTAATAGTATACATATAGTGTAATAGTATACATATAGTGTATGTGTTGTCTTTGTAGGATATAGATACAGGGTTAATGCAGTATGTGGTGTAGGGAATTATGCAGACGTGTTAAACATCTCTCTCTCTCTCTCTCTCTCTCTCTCTCTCTCTCTCTCTCCCCCTCTCTCTCTCTCTCTCTCCCCCTCTCTCTCTCCCCAGGCGTGGTGGAGGGGGACCTGGCGGCGGTGGAGGCATACAAGTCCTCCGGCGGGGACATCGCCCGGCAGCTGACATCGGACGAGGTGCGTCTGCTGAACCGGCCCTCTGCGTTCGACGACGGCTTCACCCTGGTCCACCTCGCCATCCGCTTCCAGAGACAGGACATGCTGGCAGTGCTGCTCACCGAGGTCAGAGCCCACACTCGACCTGAGGCTGACCGCTCAGTCAGGACCTGATCCCAGGGGGGATTCACCCGGATGGAGCAGCTTAAATCGGACAGAATAGGCTGACGTTGTTCACTAGGCTACTTACTGGTTTGCAACCAGTTGACGTTGTTGGCACATTTATTTATAGATACCAGTCCTTCATTGAGTGAAAACCCGTTACTGCTAAAATAGGGGTATTGCGGCATTTAAAGCATTTTCAGCAAAAATGCAGCAAAAATGTCTAGGCAGCTTTCTGCAATATTTAAATATAGGAAGAACCCTGGACCCGTAATGTTCCTCTCATCCCCACTCTAGTATCGTTCTGAATAAATCCGTGTGCTTTATCCTCTGACTTTCTGTATCCTCTTACTGGTCTGAAAGGACTAGGTGATATCAGTGATTAGACTCACAAGTCGGTCTCTAAACTCTGCGCCCGGAGATCTGGAAAGTCTGCCATCGCGCGACTTAATTAGCGATAGACTCCCCACTCCCTACGTCTGTGCACTGAGTCCCCCAGTCCAGTCTGGATGAACATGGCTAACTTGCCTACGTGAGCGAGCGTGCGTGCCCCAGGTCCATGGCGGCTCTGTTGGGAGTGCCGCAGCGTGATCCCAGATTATCTGGTTGCTGACTGCTTTTCTATCCCCGGGTCAGAGAGAGTGTGTCCCGGACTGACCCGCTGGAACCTGTCCATCCGCTCGGAGGACAACGTCCGCAGGGCTGCCCCTGGAGACCCACTCCCTCTCAGTCTCGCGGGGGGGGGAATGTCACACGTGGTTGTGGGTTGAACCACAGCCCTGCTCCTATTGGTCTATCCCGGGAAATGTCGACTGCTCTCCCGCCTTAAGACCTACTAATCCGAAATCTTTTCCATAGCCCCACATGGCCAGTGTGTCATTCTTTGTGGAGCTCCAGTTCTCTCTTGCGTTAAATGAGGAAAATGGTTTTGTTTTGAAGCGCTGGGTCTTAATTCTCCCTGTGCCCCCCCCCCCCCTCCCCCCTCCAGGTGTCCCAGCAGGCAGCTAAGTGCATCCCAGCCATGGTGTGTCCCGAGCTGACCGAGCAGATCCGTCGCGAGGTGGCCGCCTCCCTGCATCAGCGCAAGGGAGACTTCACCTGCTACTTCCTCACGGACGTGGTCACCTTCACCCTGCCCGCCGGTGAGGAAGATGATGATGATGATGTTGATGGCTGACTTTGAGAATCTTACAGCAGGATAACTCCACCCCCTTCCTCTGTGTCATTTTCTGTGTAGATATGAAGTTTAGTTACTCGGTTTTGTGTTGCCTAACACTATTATCAGCTGTATCCATTCTCAAGATGACGAACTTGGCCTAGCCCCTGATTTGCATAGTTTGTGAGTAGAATCCTTGTTTGGTTTACTCCTTGACCGTGAAATTGTGTGTTGCAGAGAAGTCGAAAAGACATAATGGCATGGTTTGTTTCCAACCAGCCTTAAGCTGTATGCATCTGCCTGTCTCCATCGAGTATTGTTCGATGTTGGCTGAGCTACCTTGCCAGCTGGGTTTTCTTGCCCAAAGAATGAATTGTATCCATATTTGTCAAGGTCTTGGTAGGAGATTGCGTGTCTATTTGCGTTGAATTCCACCACGGGGCAAAGCTATTGTGGTTGTGTCTCAGGGCTGTGGGTCTGGTAAACTGTGAGCTCTAGAATGCAGGGTATTTGGGCAGCGTGCGGACCTTGGCTTCCGGCCACCATAGAAGCTATTCTTCTCTGTTCCACAAGGTCAATGCACTCATTTATATAGCAGAAGAATAGGTCCTAGTGTTGCGAAGGGCTCCAAGCAAACAAAGTAGGCGGGAATAGAAACGTCGAAAACAAACGCGAACCACGGCAAACGACATGTCTGAAACATGTCTGATTTCTCGCTCGTCTCTCCTGGTCATGTCAGTATGCAGAGACACCCCAGAGCAGACTCTCTCCCACGTAGGCAGACCGTGAAGGAGCACTCAGATCAAGACCACTTCACTCTACCCGATCAGCCGTGAACTTTCAGTGTCGGAATATAACGACGTGACCTTTTATCAGAGAGGCCCGCGCGAATCGGCTTCCCCCCGGGAACATCCCTCGCGTACGTCTCTAAACCACTGTCTCCTCTTCTCTTCGTAGACATCGAGGACTTGCCCCCAACAGTTCAGGAAAAACTGTTTGATGAGGTGCTTGACCGAGATGTACAGAAAGGTAATGTATATTTACTTCACGTTGTGTTGTTGTGGCGTTGTATTACCACAAGGGCAGGTCCTTCTAATAGACAGCTCAGCGCAGCTCCGCGGGGGGTTGGGAGAGCGGACGGGTCAGTTGGGGACCGCAAGGTTGTTTTCCTCTTAGACTATAATGGGACGGCTGCGGACACTGGGGGTGTCATATTACGGTTTCGTTCTTTGGCCAACAGAGTACCTGCCTGTTCTTGTGCACTCGTGTGTGTGTGTGTGTGTGTGTGTGTGTGTGTGTGTGTGTGTGTGTGTGTGTGTGTGTGACTGTGTGTGTGACTGTGTGTGTGACTGTACTTCCTCCCAGCCCACACGTATCAATGTTGGTATTTTCCGCGCCAGTTACCCTTTCTGAGGTGTCTGTACCTTTTCATGCCCCTAAAGTTTGCTGCACAGTGGAGGTGTGGGGGAGCAAGTCAATGGGACCCATAGTTGCTAAAGTCAACTTAACACACACACACGAACAGACACACACACACACACACCCACACACACTCTGTCTCTTTCTCCCATGCTATCAACAGTCAGCTCGTTGGATAGGCGTAGGTGCGGATCTGGTGCTCATCATATGGTTTCCCACCTCACTGCTTTGTTTGCCCCCCCCCCCCCCACACACACACACACACACACACACACACTCTCTCTCGTCCTCAGAGCTGGAGGAGGAGTCCCCCATCATCAACTGGTCTCTGGAGCTGGGCACGCGTCTGGACAGCCGGCTCTACGCCCTGTGGAACCGCACGGCCGGGGACTGTCTGCTGGACTCCGTCCTCCAGGCCACCTGGGGCATCTACGACAAGGACTCTGTCCTCCGCAAGACCCTCCACGACAGCCTGCACGACTGCTCCCACTGGTGAGGCCCGGGGCTGGGGGGATGGGGGCTGGAGGCCTGGGGACTGGAGGTTAGGCGGCTGGGGATGAGGCCTGGAGGTTAGGGGGCTGGGGATGAGGCCTGGCGGTTAGGGGGCTGGGGATGAGGCCTGGGGGTTAGGGGGCTGGGGATGAGGCCTGGGGGTTAGAGGGCTGGGGATGAGGCCTGGAGGTTGGGGGGCTGGGGATGAGGCCTGGGGGTTAGGGGGCTGGGGATGAGGCCTGGGTGTTAGAGGGCTGTGGATTAGGCCTGGAGGTTAGGGGGCTGGGGATGAGGCCTGGAGGTTAGCGGGCTGGGGATGAGGCCTGGGGGTTAGGGGGCTGGGGATGAGGCCTGGAGGTTAGGGGGCTGGGGATGAGGCCTGGGGGTTAGGGGGCTGGGGATGAGGCCTGGGGGTTAGGGGGCTGGGGATGAGGCCTGGGGGTTAGGGGGCTAGGGATGAGGTCTGGGGTTTAGGGGGCTGGGGATGGGTCCTGGAGGTTAGGGGGCTGGGGATGAGGCCTGGGGGTTAGTGGGCTGGGGATGAGGCCTGGGGGTTAGTGGGCTGGGGATGAGGCCTGGGGGTTAGGGGGCTGTGGCTGCAGCTGCAGCTCGGTAGCCTGTAGGAGACCTATGCTGAATTTGATTATATTGTTCTCTAAAACGGGGCAGAGTCATTTAAGGATGTGTTGCCTGGCTAACAACTCAGAGCCTTTTATGCACAAATGCTGTTTTCCCCCGAGCTAAACGCTGGTTGTTCTGAGCAGTGAGCATCCACAAGAATATGTGTGAACTCTTAGGTATTTGTTTGGAAGCACATTCCAGTTTGGTTCTGGAGGTCATTGTCTTGTGACTTTAGAAAAACAACACTAATTTCTAAAGCATTTTAAGTATTTGGTTCATAACACTTTCCATAGGGAGTTGATCCGATGACACTTCCTAATGTGTGCGTGCATGCGCGCGTGTGTGTGTGTGTGTTTTGTCTTTGTCCCCCAGGTTCTACACACGCTGGAAAGAGTGGGAGTCCTGGTATTCCCAGAGCTTCGGCCTGCACTTCTCCCTGAGGGAGGAACAGTGGCAGGAAGACTGGGCCTTCATTCTCTCATTGGCTAGCCAGGTACACACACACACACACACTTTCCTGATGCACTCAGACACAAGCTGTCCTAGTGGGAGGTACCATACCATCAGCAATCAGCTACAGGCAATAATACTACATGAATTATTCAGTATCTTGCTGCTCTGGTCCTGTGGGAGGATGTTAATACCATCCAAGTGTAGGAAGAACATCCTGGACCTTACTAGGCTGTTCCCTTCCAGTCTCCTGTCTCCTTCACTAGGCTGTAGCCTTCCAGTCTCCTGTCTCCTTCACTAGGCTGTAGCCTCCCAGTCTCAGGCTGTGTTCGGAATCGCTCCCTATTCACTATATAGTGCACTATATAGGGCGTCAGCCATTTTGTTTGTAGTGTCCGAATTCTCCACGGAATTTTCGTTCCCTATATAGTCCACTACTTATTACCCACAAGTCACCTTGATTTCCAGGGTACAGTGCATGTACCCTACATTTTCTCCGGTATACCACAATGCAATGCAGTTGAGTTGTCTCGCGAAGAGGGCTGTGAACGGAGGATGGCGGCGGCAACTTTCGTGTATAAACTGAAGGAACTCTAGCTTGCAGAGCTAAATCGTAAACATGCAATGTTCGTAAACATGTTACTTGATCGTGCGCTTCATAGCTAGCTAGGTAGCGCGGCTATAGCCAACGTTACATCTTGCAATTAAATGTAGAAAAACCACACATGCACATGATTAGAATTACAATTTCAACACTTTATTTGGGATTTAACATTCAAAATGAACACACAAAAGCAAATCCGATACTACCTGATTGAGTTCATCTCAACCTGCAGCGTGAATGCTCCCTGTTAGACTTGTTTGTTTACACGAGGGCGCATCCGCCTGCATCACACGAATGACCGACGCATTTTTGTGACGTTCGGTGTAGTGTCCGAATACTCCTTAAACCATACCCTAGGTAGTTCACTACATAGTGAACCCTATATAGGGAATAGGGAGTGAGGGAACGAGGGAGCGATTCCGAACACAGCCTCAGTCTCCTTCACTAGGCTGGTACCCTTCCAGTCTCCAGTCTCCTTCACTAGGCTGGTACCCTTCCAGTCTCCTTCACTAGGCTGGTACCCTTCCAGTCTCCAGTCTCCTTCACTAGGCTGGTACCCTTCCAGTCTCCTGTCTCCTTCACTAGGCTGTAGCCTTCCAGTCTCCTGTCTCCTTCACTAGGCTGTTCCCTTCCAGTCTCTAGTCTCCTTCACTAGGCTGTACCCTTCCAGTCTCCTGTCTCCTTCACTAGGCTGGTACCCTTCCAGTCTCCTGTCTCCTTCACTAGGCTGTTCCCTTCCAGTCTCCTGTCTCCTTCACTAGGCTGTAGCCTTCCAGTCTCCTGTCTCCTTCACTAGGCTGGTACCCTTCCAGTCTCCAGTCTCCTTCACTAGGCTGTAGCCTTCCAGTCTCCTGTCTCCTTCACTAGGCTGTTCCCTTCCAGTCTCCAGTCTCCTTCACTAGGCTGTAGCCTTCCAGTCTCCTGTCTCCTTCACTAGGCTGGTACCCTTCCAGTCTCCAGTCTCCTTCACTAGGCTGTAGCCTTCCAGTCTCCTGTCTCCTTCACTAGGCTGTTCCCTTCCAGTCTCCTGTCTCCTTCACTAGGCTGTTCCCTTCCAGTCTCCTGTCTCCTTCACTAGGCTGTACCCTCCCAGTCTCCAGTCTCCTTCACTAGGCTGTACCCTTCCAGTCTCCAGTCTCCTTCACTAGGCTGTACCCTTCCAGTCTCCTTCACTAGGCTGTACCCTTCCAGCCTCCATTGTGTGGCCTCAGTATGTGGTTACACTCCGCAGTGTAAAGAATTCTATAAAGTGTGAAAGTGCGTCAGTTGTGAGGAATCTGGCTAATGCTGATGGGGAACTTCTCAGTGGAAGTAATCTACTGTGTACGAACATGATCTCCCAATAGCTCTTTGTAGTTAACTCCTTCCTCCACTATCAGATGGTTAACTACACCCCTCACCCCCCCCTCTCTCTCTCCACTGTCTCCCTCTCTCTCTCCACTGTCTCCCTCTCTCTCTCTCTCTCTCTCTCTCTCTCTCCACTGTCTCCCTCTCTCTCTCTCTCCACTGTCTCATCCTCTACAGCCAGGAGCCAGCTTGGAGCAGACCCATATATTTGTTCTTGCACACATACTTCGTAGGCCAATCATTGTCTACGGAGTGAAGTATTACAAGAGTTTCCGCGGCGAAACGCTCGGGTACACCCGCTTTCAAGGTGAGTCCTGCAGTGCACTCTGGGTCGCTGTTGTTTTTCTGGGTTTTACAGGACGGCCGAGCTGCAGGCCAGCCAGGTCAGAGGTCAGGTGAGAGGGCAGTTTTTCCTGCATAGAGGATTTTTTGGCGCCACCCGAAGAGATTTTAGCCAAAGGAAAATCACCCGTGCCAAAATGCTAAAAAATTGAGAATAAAAATAGCATTTCAAATCCTCTCCAAATGTGTTTGATAGCTTGTTTCAAGTGCAGCCTATCCCTCTCTCTTGCATTGTCCATGGTTTGGACCACTAGTAATCAAGATCATTAATAGACAGGTTATCAGTATCTTAAACATTTTGTCTTCATATCCATTTTGTGTCATGTCGGTGAGATTTCCCACGATTGTGAAAAGTGAGCTCAGTCAGAACGACAGCAAAGAATATAAAGTTGGATATATATGCCGGTAGGCTACTCAGCATAAAACAGAGATTTCCCCCCCAAATTGCGTGCGCATCCCCCCCCCCCCAAAGACCCATTCTGAGCCAGGACGACCCCTGGAGGGGAACCCAGCAGCGCTCTGAGTCTAGGAGTTAGGCCCCCGGTGTGAAACGGGCCGGGTATGCGGCGCCACACATGCCTCGCATAGCTGCCATAGCTCCGCCCCCTGAGCCTCACAGGCTCTGATCAGGCAGGAGTCACCGTGTTGATCACAGGTGTGTCGGAGAGGAGGGGATGGGGTGGGGGGGGGCTTGTTCCGGGACTCTTCTGGAATGCATGTGATGGGTGTCGGGGGGGGGGGGGGGGGGAGACACACAAATACTCCCGTCTCTGGAGGCAACCGTTTTGAAGTCCCACTAGCCCGGCGTTGGGGAGACGGCCACGCACGGTTTCTGCACGGCCATGTGTAAACCATCATGTGTAAACCATCATGTGTAAACCATCATGTGTAAACCATCATGTGTAAACCATCATGTGTAAACCATGATGAAGAGGTGGTGGGGGGGGGGGTATGTATCCTATGTAGTCAGGGAACAGCCTGGCTTTAATCTGCAGGGGCGTGCACGTGCACGTGCGTAAATGATGAAAGCAGACAGTAACGAGGGCGGCTGGCCAGAGTCACGTCAGCGTGAGTGATTTCATGTTTGTGCTGAGAGAGAGAGAGAGAGGGAGAGGGAGGGAGAGAGAGAGACAGTGGAGAGAGAGAGAGAGAGGGGGAGACAGTGGAGAGAGGGAGAGAGAGAGAGAGAGAGTGTGTGTGTGTTAGGGGCGTCTATACAGGCAGAGCTGGGCTAGCGGTGGTCGCCAGGCCAAACCCAGTAAACACAATGGCAGCCTGTCAGGGCGTTCACAGAGGGCCTGTAGGGGCCGGTCCGCCCCCCCCACCGTGGTTAACACCCCACGCCGCCACAGGGTGAAGTCAGCCCTGCTCTCACTGGATGAGGTCACCTTGGAGAGGGTGAGGGAATGGTCTCGCTGAGAGAAAGGTCTTCATCGTTGTGCCATCTGGGCAGAAGGTCACTATCGCGCCCGGACCTGTCGTCGTCCCGAGGCCAGGGTCATTCCCTGGTTTTCCAATCCAACTTTATTTATACTGCACATTTAAAACAAGAGTTGACCAAAGTGCTTTCCATTTCAATCAATACAAAAAACACAGTAGGCAACACGATGGGGCAATAATAGGTTTTGACCGTTTATTTTTTCTTCTCCTGTCCTTTGCGCCTGTGCCAGGCGTGTACCTGCCCCTGCTGTGGGAGCAGAGCTTCTGCTGGAAGAGCCCCATCGCCCTGGGCTACACGCGGGGCCACTTCTCGGCACTGGTCGCCATGGAGAACGACGGCTTCGACAATCGCGGCGCGGGCGCCAACCTCAACACGGACGACGACGTCACCGTCACCTTCCTGCCGCTGGTGGACAGCGAGAGGAAGCTGCTCCACATCCACTTCCTGTCGGCGCAGGAGGTAGGGGCGGTCCGACCGTCGCGAGCGTTCCTATCGGCGCCCGTCCAACGCCGCTCGCACGCGGTTGCGCTGATGTCACAGTGTGTCAGCCTAATCTGTTTGCTAAGCGACTGACCGGCTTATAGGACGTAGTAGAGATTAATTATTAGCTGCGAGTAAGAGTGCCTGATAAGAGCCTGATCCAAATTTGCATGTCACTCTATGAATCATCATCCATCGATGTCACATTAACAACCGGGTCAAGATGGGATTTGGCGTCTAAAGTAACTTCATGTCGAAAAGCACCTTGTCGTTACACCGTGTCCTAACTGCTTGCGACGCGAGCAACAGAACGAGACATCGCATGCTTGCTGTCCTAACTGAAACCGTTAAATTTAATTTGTCATTTGTCTATATTCCCAACTGAAGACAGTTGAAGAACGAACGCCTGTCAACGCGAGCGACAGGAGGAAAATAGGAACAGGGCGAGCGTCAAAATGGCAGTTAAAACGTTGCGCTGCTTTGCGCTGTGTCACTCGCGTCCAGTTAGGACATAACAACAGAAAACAAAGCAATGGAACGCATTTTGTCGCTGACGCTCGCTCGCGTCGCGTGTAGTTAGGACACTGTGTTAGCTGGGTAGGCGAGCCGCGGCAGCGACGTGACGCTGTGTTCCCCCCCCCCCTGTGCGTCCGTGTGTCTCAGATGGGGAACGAGGAGCAGCAGGAGAAGCTCCTGCGGGAGTGGCTGGACTGCTGCGTGACGGAGGGCGGGGTCCTGGTGGCGCTGCAGAAGAGCTCGCGCCGGAGGAACCACCCGCTGGTCACCCAGATGGTGGAGAAGTGGCTGGACGGCTACCGGCAGATCCGCCCCTGCGCCTCGCTGTCCGACGGCGAGGAGGACGAGGAGGAGGAGGAGGACGACGAGTGACAGGACTGGAGCCGGGGGGGAGGGGGGACCACAGGGGGCGGGGCTTCCCGAACCTTTTCTCTTTTTTTTCTTTTTTTTACCTTTCCTGACACGGACAAACTGTGAACGCTTTCAGGAGAGGGCAGGGAACCACAAGCCCCCACCTCCACCTCCCCGGCCCAACACACACACACACACACACACACCCAAGACTGACAAAAGAAGACTCCACTACTGCAAACATGGACCTGGGTGGGGATGACAGAAATAAAGGATCCTAGTTTACGAATGCTAATGATCTTTATTGATTTCACTTTTTCAGTTTCAAATGTAAAATCTTTATCCATTAATGTAAATGCATGTGGTTGTTAAAAAGAAGTATAAGGAAATATACCAGCATCGATTCAAATCAACACATCTTTATATCAGTTTATTATGGGCACTGACTTTAAGCACACTTCCAAATTACTGTCCTGTTTGGTGGTTTTATTCAGTTGAAATAGAATTGGCTTGTTTTTTCGATGGGCAGGGATAAAGCCAATACCGTATCTTTGGGTCAGGGGACCCACTGGAATAACAGATTGTGTAATACAAATGTAATTCTTAATACTAAGCACTGCACATTTATTAAGAAACAAAATTTATATATAAATATAACTGCTTGAATAAAGGTCATTTAT
This sequence comes from Borostomias antarcticus, assembly GCF_949987555.1. Lineage (NCBI taxonomy): Eukaryota > Metazoa > Chordata > Actinopteri > Stomiiformes > Stomiidae > Borostomias > Borostomias antarcticus. The sequence continues at coordinate 4,120,613 of NC_140235.1, forward strand.
GAAGCTTTGGAAAGGAAATTCCCTTTTCAAGTCTGATCTAGAGTTACTAAGGTTTAGGATACAGATCAGACATGTTGGATCTTTAGTTTACCCTTCTTCCAGACAAGTGGAAAGTCTTGTTTTGTTGTATCTTTTCCAAACTTCTTCTACATATTTATTTGTTTGGGAGTTTTGTGAGCTAATGAGAGCTTTGATTCTGTGTATTTTTCAGTTTTTTTCATCATTCTCTCAATCTTGAAGACATTTATGTTGCAAAGAAACATTCTTTGTTGTGAGGAAAGAAGCAACCACAACCATCTGTAAAAGTTTACTTCAGTTTTTCTGTGTGATAGTACCTCATTTGGATGTCGGTGCTTCGGTTGTTTGGGGAAGGAGAGTGTGAAAGTGAGACACATTCAACTGTCAACATTAAACCAGAATCACACTCGTCCGTCGTCTTAGTCTCATATTTCTTCACTGTCCTGTTAGTCCACCATGCTGACATGTTCAATCCATGGGACATGTCTCGTCATTTCCTCTGTAATGTCTGTCTTCTTGTTTGTCTATGAACCCATCTCGACCCGAGTTGATCCATGTCCGTGTGAGAGAGACTTCACATGAAACCAAAGTTCATAGGAGTGGTCATACTTTTCCGTGAAGGGATGTTTTCACTGGTTTTACTTGCCGTTGAGTACTGTAACCTATTTTTTGGTGTATTGCATTCTAGTCATACACCCAACGTTTGAGCATCACCTGTATGTTGCTTTGTATTTATGCAATAGTTGCAGATCTGATTATGATGGTTTGTGGATTTAGGTATAAGCCTGGCCTTCACTATACAGTATACAGTGTGTATGGCAAGAACAGGCTAAATAAGGACAAAATAAAGGAAACCTTTTTGAATGTCCAACTGAAATGGTATAATTTCATTTGATTTCTCATTGATCTTACATTCCGATGACATTTGGCAATATTGAAGGTAAATATATTTAGGTTTATAGCACCCCCTAGTGGCCAATAAACAGGATCCCAAAGAGTCAACCTCTTAATCCACTCATTCTGTACATGAAGGAAAATCATAGCACTTCTTCAAAAACAGAAAAATAAACACTCAATTTCCTATAAATCCACAAAAATTCACAAGGCCATGATTACAACAGTATTTTTATTTGAACTGCACGTATGCTATATGTTCACCTTGTACAAGATACAAACACACTAAAACCAAACAAACAGTCAGCTAGCAGCGTTCTCACGCTAACTTCAGGGCACTAGAGGGATCTTTCTTTTTCTCACAGAGTGCACAAAACCTCCAGGAGCGCCAACTGGCTTTAATTTGAACAGAAAACAAAGCAAAGTCTGAAAGAAAGGGTGGTTCACATGAGACTATGATTATAATAACAAGCACTAGGCAATACAAATCTAACAAGACTCGGCAAAACCTTAACACCCAAAAAAAAAAAAAAGAGAAAAGATGTACAAAAATACCACAATGAAGAAAAGGTTGAATCACAAACAACAGGAACAATCCAGACTTGCTTTTTTCTATGTTTTTGGGAAATTTGGGAAAAAGATATCTGTAAAAGTTATTTTTCCTGAGTCAGTAAACGATGAGCTTCACTTTCCAAACCCTTTCCAACCACACTGGTTCTGCTGCGATGGACTGTAGGACCTTTTCAGACCTATTATTGATCTGATACAAACCACCGTGATATTGATCAAATACTATATCTTTACCAAATGTCCCCCTAGGGGGGAACCAATAAAGTATCTATCCATCTATCTACCGGGAGGGTTTAGTTAAAAGCTAATGTATTTTAATATAGCTGTAACTGTTTTGATCCATTAAAAGCTAATGTTTAGACGTATTGTCTATAATAAAGGAGCACCCAGGAATCTGCCAGGCCTGTCCCCACATTCAGGGGCCTCCAGCCTTAAGGGTGAATCAGACACGTGAAGGGATGAGGATTGGACGATTCCAAACACTGCCGGATGATGTTGACAACACCAACTGTATAACTCTTAACTGTCTGATGATTATGTAACCTCATAAGCATTCATTTTTTTCACACTGAAGAGCAGGAAAAAAAAACATTCATTTGCAGGGGTTTTCAGAACAGAATAAACAGACGTCAAACACAGACACACATTGAAGTGAAACTATAGAATGGCGGGGTTTAAAGGAGGCGGGGTTTAAAGGAGGCGTCGTCCATCCTTCTGAGATCTCCCGTTCCTTTCATTCAGCGTTTTAATAGGAGATCCCCATGTTGTGAGCTGGCCCTCCCTCCTGTATGCCCTAGTCTCACAACACGGAAATGTCGCAGGAAAATGCTCGAAAATCACAAAAAAAACACTTGAACTGAATACAAAAACAACAGAGAGGAAAAAAACCATAAAGAACGTTCTGATCCTTAGAACATGAGTTTGATGAGTCCCCATGTTGGTGTGACAGTCTTTGTGTGTCTGTGTGTGTGTGTGTGTGTACATGTGTGTATATGTGTGTACATGTGTGTGTGTATGCGTGTGTACTTGTATGTATGTATGTATGTGTGTGTGTGTGTGCACGTGTGGATGTGTATGTGTGCACGTGTGTGTGTATGCGTGCGTATCTGTATGTATGTGTGTGTGTGTGTGTGTGTGTGTGTGCGTACCTGTACAGTATGTATGTGTTCGTGTGTGTGTGTGTGTGTGTGTGTGTGTGTGCGTACCTGTATGTATGTATGTGTTTGATGAGTCCCCATGTTGGAGTGACAGTTTGTTCGTGTGCGTGTATATATGTATGTATGTGTGTGTATGTGTGTGTGCGTGCGTGCGTGTGCGTGTGTGTCCACCGTCCCCACCTCGGTTCAGGTGTTCCGTGCGAACCGAGTTCACGCCGGCGGTCAGTCCGCCGGCCGGTGGGTGGAGTCAGTCAGTTGTTTGCTCGCTCCGCGGGCGGGCGGGTCAGGGGGGGTGTGGCTGCCCTCCCGGCCGCCGCCCTACGGCTCGGTCATGTGCTCTCTCTCTCTCATGGGCTCTCCGTGTTTGGAGGGTTGGTTTGGGGACGCGGCCTGGCAGGGGTGGGTCCCGGGGGGCAGGGCGTGGGAGAGGGGCGCCCCCCCGGACACCATCCCTTCCAGCGGCCCGGGGATCCCGCCCACCACACCAGGGGGGTACCTGCGCCAGAGAGACGGAGGTCAAAGGTCACGATAAACGCAAAACAAACAGGAAGTCTGAGTTTACTTAAAGTAGTCTAGCATAGTCTGAGTTTACTTAAAGGGAACCCAACAATCAAATGGCTGCAAACTGTATGTTTATGATTGACATGACATCACATGAAAACGTCTGAAAACTGGTGTAACTCTTACATGTCAACTCAGGATTCAAAACGACCACAACACCTCATCTGTTGTTCTTGGGAAACTGACAAATGCATCAGAGAAATAGGTCTTGATTTACTGAACCGCTTGGATATCATCACAGTCAATAAAGGGCATACATGTCAATGTTGGAGTGGGGAGGGGATGGGAGGGGTCCTAGAGATGACAGACAGGGGTGGGAGGTCTGTGTATGGGGGTGGGGGGGGGGCTAGGAGGAAGCATGAAAGCAAACGTAAATTTAACAAAGTAGATTTCCCGTTCCATGCGTCACATCGGCGTGGAACCCTAGACGGGCTGAAACTTGATTCGGTTCCCCTGAGACCCTTAGCTACCGCGCTGCAGACCAACGTCAACCACGCACTTCCCTGACAACGTACCGCCAATCAAACGACTGCACGCTCGCATGTTTTGACTCACTGATTTATTATTTACAGTACTGTACCTTTGACTGGACTAAGTGAGTGTGTGGTTTTGACAGATCCTATCGGGTGTGTGGGGTAGAGGAAGGGGGGGTGGGGATGAGAGGGGGCAGGGCGGGGGGGGGCGGGGTACGGTGGGCGGATTAACAAATCAAGCGGACAAAGACTAGAGCTTTTTCTCGTTTTTTTTTTTTTCTGACCAGCGGTCAGCGCAGGCACGGCAGGGGGGGTCTGTGGGGCTGTGGGTCAGCGATTGGCAGTATTTACCTGGTTCTCTATTAGGTATATAATTTGTCCTGCATTCCCCCCGTTGCTAGGGCCTGTACCATGGTTTGGTTCACTCGGCTGTGTGAGAGAAGCAGTTCAGTCCGGTTGAGACATTCACAGTCATGTTACAGAGACTGGGAGGGGAACACAATGCCAGGGGGAGCCTATCAACGTGTCCCTACGAGACTTCATTTCCTGTTAGATGTGGGTTAGGGCCCCACCCACAGATGCCGTCATGAGTAAATGTACAGTGAAGCATAAAAAAAAAGGTGTTTGGTTTGGACTAACTGTAAACTGAATAGCAGCTGTAAATGGATCCATGTGGATTCCGTTAGGAATGTCCCTCCCCTTGTTGGCAGATGCTCAAGTTCTGCTAATGACCAGTAGGGGGGGCGGGGGGGGGGGGACTTGTGTTCTACAGAATATGAATGGCCTGTTGTCTCCCTACCTGTAGGCTGCGCCGTTGAGCTCGGCGTGCGCCTGCTGCTGCTCCATCATTCCCCACGGTGCCGTGGTTAGGAAGTAATCTTTGTTGACACAGTTTCGTAGACTGTCGGGGATACGACCTGGATTGGAGACAAAAATGGAGTTGAGTGAGAGCGAATGACTGAGTGAGAGAGAGAGAGAGAGAGAGAGAGAGAGAGAGAGTGAGTGAGTGAGTGCGTGGTGTGCATGCACAGGCAGCTGTGTGTGTGTGTGTGTGTGTGTGTGTGTGTGTGTACCAGTGATGGCACGGCGTATCTCGGTGGCGGCGGCCTCTCTCATCTCCAGTGAGGCCTGTTCACTGTACCAGGCGGTGTGGGGGGTGCAGATCAGGTTCGGAGCGTCCTTTAGAGGACCCTGTGTAAAGCTAGAGACCAGAGAGAGACCAGAGATAGACCAGAGAGAGAGAGAGACCAGAGAGAGACCAGAGAGAGAGAAAGACCAGAGAGAGAGACCAGAGAGAGAGAGAGAGACCAGATAGAAAGAGACCACAGAGAGAGACCAGAGAGAGATAGAGAGAGACCAGAGAGAGAGACCAGAGAGAGATAGAGAGAGACCAGAGAGAGAGACCAGAGAGAGATAGAGAGAGACCAGAGAGAGAGACCAGAGAGAGAGACCAGAGAGAGATAGAGACCAGAGAGAGGGAGAGACCAGAGAGAGGGAGAGAGAGAGATAGAGACCAGAGAGAGATAGAGACCAGAGAGAGGGAGAGAGAGAGAGAGAGAGAGAGAGAGAGAGAGACCAAAGAGAGACAGAGAGAGAATCAATTTTATTGACTCCACCTTCAGGGGGAACACAGACACACGTACACACACACACACACACACACACACAGACACACACACACACACACACACACACACACACACACACACACACACACACACACCCATATGCACACAGTCTCACCTGAAAGGCTCAGTCTCGTGGACGTCCAGGGCCGCCCCACGTATCCTCCCCTCCTTCAGGGCCTGAGCCAGGGCCTTCTCATCCACCAGCCCCCCCCGCGCTGAGTTCACCAGGAACGCCCCCTGACGCATCTACACACACACACACACACACACACACACACACACACACACACGCGCACACACACGCACGCACACACACACACGCACACACACACGCACACACACACACACACACACACACACACACGTACCACATAAATCAGCACCCTCATTGTCATCAATATCGAGTTAAGTCACAGTAGCTTACTTGTAAAGAGGTGGCTATTGATTCACTCCCAGATTCATTACAGGTAATAGCTACAGTATAATGTACATCATTGCTCCCTGTATGAAAAGGTTGGCTGGCCCTCTCTTTCTATGAGGCATGTGAAACACGGGTTTGAATTCTTTTTTAAAGCTCTTAAAGCTCTCTTTTCTTACCAAGCAACCATCTTATATTACTACTTCTGCTGGACTGGACCTCTGGGTCTTATCTGACCGTTCCAGTGAGGTGCTGCTGTGAAGCCCGGTCCAGTCTAGGACTGACCGTCTTTACAAGCACTGATCCAAACGCCCTGCAAAGCAAACCAATACCCTTCCTACAATTGGACAATTTAAAACTATGATTTCGCACTATTTTGTACGTCTCACTGTACAGTAATATTTTTTAGCTGAATTTCTTGTTCTTATTTATTTGATTCTGTTTTATCCTATTTTTATGTTGTGCTTTTAGTGTTCATCAGTCTTTATCTCTGTTTTCATCTTTGCTTTATCTTTGTATTATTTGAGCTCTTTACTCATCATCACTGTATGAGGGCAACCTCAGTGTCCCTCCAGTTTAAATAATAGATATTGAATTGAACCCATTTTGCTCTCATCAAGAACCACAGCTAACAGAGTGAACATGGAGGACAGTGTTAGTGAGAG
>NC_140235.1:4132690-4167690 GCF_949987555.1 Borostomias antarcticus
TCCTCCCCCAGGGACCGGTCTCTCCTCCCCAGGGACCGGTCTCTCCTCCCCAGGGACCGGTCTCTCCTCCCCCAGGGACCGGTCTCTCCTCCCCCAGGGACCGGTCTCTCCTCCCCCAGGGACCGGTCTCTCCTCCCCCAGGGACCGGTCTCTCCTCCCCAGGGCGGCGGCTCCAATACGCCTCGCTGTGAGCGATCGACCGCGCCAAGAGGTGTTTCAATAGCTTGCCGCTCAACCCCCCCCCCCAGAGAGAGAGAGGGAAGGAGGGAACAGAGAGAGAGAGAGAGGGAGAGAGAGAGAGAGAGACGGAGAGAGAAAAAAAGGACTGGGCAGAACAGACCCAAATTCCATCCAAAAAAAAAAAAGAAAAAAAAAAGAGAAATGCGAGGGGGGAGGGAGGGGGGGAGGGATCACTCCCGTACACCACTCCCTCGTTCCCTGCTGCCTGTTGTCATGGTGATTACAGGATTTGGGCAGGATTATGAAATATTTTATTTAGTGGCATCTGTGCTGCTGGGGAGGATATCCAAGCCTGTCTCTACCCTCCTCCATCTCCATTTCAGGGAGCCAAGACTGCAAAGCCCCCTGGCCCCGGAAATGTGAGCGCCAACGCCAGAACCAGGGCACGCTGTACAAACAAAATGGCACCGGGATTCAATCTGAGGAGTAGGGTGAGTGAGTGTTGGGCAACGACGTCGATTCCAGTGAGATCAGGTTAAGTGACGGGTGGCTTTCGGAGCCTGTTTGATGGTCGGCGTTCAAAAAGAAGCTGAATGAGAGTGAAGTGGTTCTATTTAAATAAAGAGAGTCTCGTCTTCGACCAGGTGAAGTCGAAGGATGGAGCTCTGGATAGTACAGTACTGTGACCGTACACAGCAGCATGCCTTACCCCCATTAAAGCCAGGCAGGTAGACAGGCAGGCAGGTAGACAGGCAGGCAGGTAGACAGACAGGCAGGTAGACAGGCAGGCAGGTAGACAGACAGGCAGGTAGAAAGACAGACAGGTAGACCGACAGACAGGCAGGTAGACAGGCAGGCAGGTAGACAGACAGGCAGGTAGAAAGACAGACGGGCAGGTAGACAGACAGGCAGGTAGACAGACAGGCAGGTAGACAGACAGACAGGCAGGTAGACAGACAGGCAGGTAGACAGACACCGACTGACAGAGAGACGGGTGACAGATCGATCCTACATGGAAGGTCATCGCCCTGCCAGGCACAGCAGGTGTGTGCGTGACAAGGTTAACCGTGGAGGGTCAGGGTTCATCTCCGGCTCCACTGCAGTAATTAATTAACTAATTAATGCAGTAATTAATAATTAATTAACGTCAGCGGCTCCGCTGTAGCCGTCGCGCTACGTCCGACACCGGCGTCATCGCGGAGGTTCGGTTCCTGGTTGTCTGCGGCAGAACAAGCCTGAAGAGTTACCGCCCCATCTCTCTGTTAAGTATCCCCTTTCAAGATCCTTGAGCGTCTCATCTACGCCCGCGTCGAACCAATCATCGACTCGCTGCTCCCACAGGAGCAGGCCGGGTTCCGACACGGGAGATCGACCGTAGATCAAATCACTTTGATGACTCAAGACAGCTTCTCGGCTAAAAAGAAGGCCGGAGCCGTCTTTATAGACCTGACGGCTGCCTACGACACCGTATGGCACGGCGGCCTCACCTGCAAGCTGCTCCGCCTGCTGCCGGACAGGCACATGGTCAGCATGATCATGGAGCTTGTCCGAAACCGCAGCTTCACCCTCACCACCGGTAGCGGACAGCGAAGCAGTCCTTAAGAACGGCGTCCCCCAGGGATCTGGGCTGCGTTTCCCAAAAGCTTATTTCGTTAAGAGGCTCTTGGGCCATCCATTTAGAGCGTTCTGATTGGTCAACTGGTCTGGGCAAGCTCTCTGATTGGTCAACTGAATGGGCTAAAGAGCCTCTTAACGAAAGAAGCTTTTGGGAAACCTGGCCCTGTCCTGGCCCCCCTCCTTTATAACATCTACACCTACGAACTGCCGATCACAGTCTCCAGGAAGTATGCCTAGGCAGACGACCTCGTGCTGGTGTACTCAGCTGGAAACACTGAGTCAGGACTTGCAGACACTAGCGGCATACCTCCGGAAATGGAGACTGAAGCTCAGTGAGGCAAAGACGGTGTCGGCGGTCTTCCACTTTAACAAGGAAGCCAAACGTGAGCTCCAAGTGCATTGATGGAACACTCCTGCCATGCAGCGCCGAACCAACCTACCTCGGCGTGACATTGGACAGGTCGCTCACGTTCCGCCAACACCTCGAGTCACTGCGCAAGAAGTTAACAGCTCGTGTGGCGTTGATGAGGCGACTGGTCCGATCAGGCTGGGGCGCCGGGGCAAAAACACTGCGTACGGCAGCCCTAGCCCTGGTCTACTCGACCAGTGAATACTGCGCACCGGTCTGGTGCCGCAGCGCTCACACCCGCCTCATTGACCCCTCTATCAACGAAGCCTTGCACATCGTGACAGGATGCCTGCGTCCCACTCCTGTGGACAACCTTCCCATCCTCACAGGGATCCAGCTCGCTGGCCTCCGCCGCACAGGACCCACAGCACGTCTCGCCTGCCAGGCCGTGGAGCCTAACCACCTGCTCGACGACAGGCTCACTGTAACAGCAGAGCCTCCCCGGCGTCTCAAGTTGAGACACCCTTTAGTGCCGGCTGCACGGGATGATCTGTAGCAATGCAGAGATCTCAACATCAATGAGGCAGGATGGGCAGATTACAACTGGCGTGCAGAGTGGGAGGCAAACACCTCCAGACTCCGTGATTTCATCCCAGCCGCCGGTCCTTCCCCTCCTGGGATGGACTTACCCAGACCGGCGTGGGTGAGGCTTAATCACCTCCGGACCGGCGTCAGACGCTTCCGCTCATCGATGCACAGATGGGGCTTGGCATCCTGTGCGGCGTGCGAGTGTAGCGCCGAGGAACAAACAGCAGATCACGTCATCCAGGACTGTCCGATATATCACACCCAATGGAATGCGTGGCCTGACGGTTGTTGATGATGAAACGGTGACATGGCTCCTGGAGGTGTGCCTGGATATATAGCCCGGGTGACCCCTCACCTAGGCTCGGGGTGGTAAAAGGATAGCCCCTCGGCCCCGAGCCTGGGGGGGAGTGAAACATCTACACCCAAACGAAGAAGAAGAAGACGGCAGAACGTAGACGGCCGCGGCAGAGCCGCGCCGCTCGACGGCGATCAACCACACGGGGACGCTCTACTGTCTCTCCACGTCTGGCGGGGCTCGCGTCTCAACGTGACGCCCTGTTGAAATAAAAGCGGGGGAAGACAACGACATCGGCAGCCGCGTCGAAGCGAAAGCTCCCCCCACACGGTGGTGTGGAGCGCAGATGAGGAGATACGAGAGGAGGTGAGGAGATACGAGAGGAGGTCAAGACAAGTGCTCGTACCAGTGCCCCTCATGCATATTCCAGCTATATGGCGGCTGGGCTAGGAGACGAGGAGGAGCAAGGTGATAAGGACGAGGAAGGAGGAGAGAGGAGGGATCTAGAGAGTAGCTGTCCACCGTACTCCGCCACAGCGGACGGCAGATGGGGATCTCATCGACTTCACAGCGGGGGGCGTGAGGGCCCACCCGTCGTCTTTTCAATTTCAAAGCTTTATTTATACTCGTACAGCACTGAGGTTTCCCTCATTTACAGTGTTGACGAGTTCACACTAATACACAAATAACAACAGAACAAATACAATACACTTTATTTGTATAGCGCATTTCATACCCAGAGGCAACACAATGCGCTTTACAGAGAACAAGGGAGGTGGGCATACCTCCCACCCCTACATATTCCAGAGGGAAGCAAAAAAAACTGTATCACCCAGGGGCCAGAAAAGTGAGCTGTAAAAAATTCTTCCCTGACCCCTCAGTTATAGGTCTAAGTACAAATGTCAAAAGCCATGGAAAAAAAGCAAATGTCAGAAGCCCTTTTCAGCCCTCGATGCGTCTATGCATGTGTCTGAATCAGTTGGGGCCTCTGGGGGACTTCATGGGAGGGGAGGTGTGAGGTCGGTGTGGCGAGCTGATGGACAGACACGCCTCTGCTTCCTCACGCTCCCGTAGAGTTCATTAACAATGATGACAATGGTGTCTTTCTGCTTCCCTATATGTCAAAAAGGTGACAATCAATACGACCAACACACACACACACAGCAATGAGGCTAACGGGAAACTAGCAACGCTAGTAAAAAGTAGGTCAAAATAATCACAATTAATTATTTCCTGGAGGCTAATGGCTTTTCAAGAGCCTAATAAGGCAGAACAAGATGTTATGCTAAATAGGTTACATGATAAATCACTGCTTAATTAGCAGCTAACGAGAGCTTAACAAGGATCTAATACCTGGGCCCTCATTCTGAGCAGCTCCTTAAAGAACCTCTGAACAAAAGATCAAGATGAATCTCCACGCCAGCCATGTCTGGTTCTGCTCCATCAGTCAATCACACACCAGTCAGTCAGACAGACAGTCAGACAGACAGACAGACAGACAGACAGACAGACAGACAGACAGACAGACAGACAGACAGTCAGTCAGTCAGCCTGCCAGTCAGTCAAACCATCATGACAGATAAGCTTCTAGGCTGCCTGCCTAGTGTGCCTACTGTGCCTGTGTGCATACAATCTAGTCATCAAGTCGAATTAGCGAGATTAACGAGAATTCATGTTGCTGAGACAAAGCCACCCCCCCCCCCGACACATGCATGTGCATAAATAAGTAGTTGTATTGCCCCTGTTCCCCTATTCTCCTGTCCTCTCTCTCGCTCTCTCTCTCGCTCACATGCACCTACAGTACACACATGCGCACACACACACACACACAATCTCCCGCTCAGCTGTTTTTGTTGACCCCCTCTTCTGGAATCCATCATCATTAGAGAGCTGATGAGTTCTCTGGAGGATCCACAGTCCCAGCTGGTCCCAGGTCTGTGCCTAGACCCCCCACCCACCCTGCACAGACACCTCAACAGAGCTCACACTCCATACCGTAGCTGGTCCGAGATCAGTCCTTAAAGCCCCATTATGTAGCGGTCCAGTTTGGTGCACTTTAGCGGCCCCTAGAGCCATTACAACCGCAGTCACATTGTCGTAAAACGCTGACAGACGCCTGTTACGCCTCTCGCATGCATTTGTTGACAACTGACAAACTGAGGAAAACAGAGTTTGCCGGCAAATTCGAAGAGGAGAACTAAAGGTAAAGCAGAACGTTCATGCGAGAGAAAACTGCGGCTCGCGGTCAAAAGTTACAAAAACAGGCCACCGGACCCCCCTGTGGGAATGGAAGAGGTGCTGTTCTCGGTATAATAATCCAGCACACAGATCGCCTTTGAAACAGATATTTTAAGATGAAATCAACGACATAGTGGGGCTTTAAGCATAGAGCTGACCTGTCAGACACAGAATCAGTTTAAACCCACTGGTCCTAGATCACAACCCTGCATGACAAAAGTAACTTGCTCTTACAGAGATTATAGATCCCGGCTGGTCTCAGAACAGTTTGCATGCCTCTAATTCAGCCAAGCACGGTGTCTCTTCTCTTCATCTCTTCTTTAAAGTGGTTAAGGGCGGGTCTCTCTGTGTGTGTGTGTGTGTGTGTGTGTTTGGCAGGCTGTCATTTGACACACCCTGATCCTGGGTCTTGGGAAGTAAAAACCCAGACAAATCTCACGCACCAGACGAAATACCGACCGACGAAATACCGACCAGAACATGTCTCATTGATCTGAGGCGTTCTATCGAGCTGCTGTTGCCACCATTTGCTGCCAGAGATCGCTCTCCTTAATAGCAAATACTACACGGACCGTAAAAAAACTACACGCAGGACGACGATCAGTGTTCGACCGACAGTCCAAAACAGCCGGTTTCCGGCAGTATCATTATCGCCGCACAATGGCCATCTCTGTTCACATGCCTTTAAAAAGTTCCAGAACAAACAGCTTATTGTTACATCTGACCCCCTCCAGTGAGGATGATACGCCCAGAGCTGCAGTAGGAGAACAGGCTGTGTTGTGATATCTCTGCTGGGAGGGTTTTAGACTGAAGGTAGGTACTGAGCCCCGGCCAACGGTCATCACAATCTGGACTATTTCCTCCGAGTATGAAAGATGCTGGCAGAGCCGGGGGGGGAATGGTAACCACGGTGATGAATTGCAGATGTTCCGCTTCTAAAAGCTTTTTTGGATTCTGACAGCAGAAGGAGAAGCTATCGTTTTAAAAAACAAAAAAACAAAGTCGTAGAAATGTGCTGTTACTTAGCGGACGCGATCGGGTGTCTCCTCTCTAGACGCCTACTCGGAGAGAGAAAAAGAAGGAGAGAGGGAGGAAGAGAGAAAGAGAGAGAGAGAAAGAGGGAGGCCTACTCCTCGGCCAGAGCATGAGTCAGTTCAGGGAAGAATAATTTCCTAAATTAGAGAGAAAAAACAAACCACAATTTTTTCTCTGCAGTTTTCAGACTTAACTTTATTAATGTCGTTCATTTGTCCTCCGCGGACATCCCTCTGTCCCCTTGTCTCATTAGCGTGTACGTCCGGGCCGTGTTTGTTCAGCGAGGCTCATTGGTCACTAGAGAGGCTATTTTATTTGGCTGTTAAGTGTCCTCCCCCCACAACTCTACCACAGGCGTGTTTGTACAGGTGTAGGGACCGAAGGCTGGGCTTTGAGGTGGAAATAGACTCGCTTTGATTCCTTCTCTCCCATATTGTACCTGCGCCTTCAACACAGCATGTTGTTTACAGTGCGTTTGATCAGGCCACGGTGCTGAGTTTCACGACGCCATTAACGGACTCTCGAAAACAAACGCGCGTCTGAGCTCGGCGTGCGGCGAGAACACTTACATCGACTTTCGTAAAGGGGAGGGCTTGCTCTCCCCCCCCCTTCTCGACTCCTGGGAGTTTGCCGTCTACGGCTAGCCGAGCCAACCCGACACCCCCTTCTCTCTCCCCGTCCTCCGCCTCTCTCTCGATGACAGAACGCAGCTCGACCGCAGGCGGGATCGCTCCGGTCTCAGCGCTCCGCCGCACTATCCCCAGCCAGCAGAACAATAAAACTGCTGAAAACAAAAGGAAGTGAGGAGGATTTTCCACAGCCTGGTGATGTCAGGCTGCTGCCGTCGCTGCTGGGCTCTCGGCGAGCATTCGGAGAGGCCGCTCTCGCTTCTGCTGGGGACGCCGCGCCAAAACGGGCTCAATGGTTTAGGACCCAACAGCTGTTTCTGGTTACCTAGCAACTCCCAAGCCACAGTTGGCCACTGTTGCAGGACAGCTTAAGGGGGTTGGGGGGAGGACCTGGCAACCCCCTGGACCATACAGGGGAGACAGTTTCACTCGAATTACCGATCATAATCCAAATCACCACCTCGTCCAAATCTTACATATCTCTCCAAATCTGGCAACATAAATGAGAGAGCGAGGTCCTAAAAGGTCCAATTAAGAATATGATAGGCCTGCTCTGGTCAGTCAGACAGCCTAACAGTTAAGCGTCTGTTTCTGTCTCTGACTCAGTCAGGGGACTGGAACGTTACACAAGCTCAAGAGTGGCCCAGTGCTGATTTCACAGTACACACACACACACACACACAAATTTGCTTCTATTGAGTTTCACGTGTTCCTAAATGGTCACACACACATACACACATTAAGGCTGGCTGCATGCATGCATCTGTACACACACACACACACACACACACACACACACACACACACACACACACACACACACACACACACACACACACACACACACACACACAATATCCCCTCTGTCCCTCTACCTACACTTGTAGGTCAGCTCTCACTGTTGTAGTGCATGAATCAGCACCAGGTGAGAACATGAGCCAGCTACATACTGTTTAGTGTCTGTACAATATGTATGTGTGTGTGAGAGAGGTAGAGAGAGAGAGGGAGAGAGAGAGAGAGAGAGGGAGGGGGGGCGCACATATAATCACAATTTGTTGGCGGACTTCCCTTCCAGGCCTACACTAAATCCTATGGGCCCGGCCCCCCATCAACACACCAACCTCCCTGGAGACTCACAAAGCCCCTGCTTGTCATGTCCGCCTGTCCCCTAGAAGCACCCCCCCACCCCCCCCACACACACACACACACACATAGACAACAAGAGGCCAAGAGAAAGAGAGGGAAATAGAGGACCAGGATGGAGGGAAAGATAGAAAAGGCAAAAGCAGAAAGAAGAGAGGGAAGGACTGGCATTGAATGCAGGAGAGATAACGAGAGATAACGAGAGAGAGAGAGAGAGAGAGAGAGCAAGGTCTTGAGACGGCCGCCGGGGAGCGAAGGAGTGAGATATTACGCGAGGAAGAGAAGGCGGATAGGCAGAGGGAGACAGAGATAGCCATCCATCCCTCTCCTCGCTAAATGGTGTCCTTTGTGCCTCTCCAGCGAGTCTCGCTCTCAGCAGCACAATCCAGGGCCAGGGGACAAAAGCAGGCGTCACTGTGGAAGACCAGTAGACAGCACACTTCAGCTCCCATTCATCCATCCCTCCCTCCCTCCATCCCTCCCTCCCTCCCTTTCGCCCAGAGGCAACGCTAAGAGACCAAACAACAGACCACGGAGAGGGAGGAGACTGTACACACACACACACACACACACACACAAGAACACGAGTAACAGGCTAAATCATTAGGAAAGAATGATGTGAAGAACAGAGATACACATGACTCAACACATATATACTTCAACCCCCCCCCCTCCACACACACACACACACACACTTGATTACTCTCCTACAGTGAGACACTCGTATGCCCATTCTTCCATGACCAACCCCCCCCCCCAACCCCACATGACAACCGCCAAATCTTTTCTCTCCCTAGATTTGCAGAGTTCACTGGTCGCAAGCCAATAAAACACGCGTGAGCGCACACACACACACACACACACACTTCTTTATAGACTCATGGAGGTTCACTGGCTTCAAGCCAAGAAATCCCCCCACACGTGCACTCATACACATGCATACACACACACACTCATACAAACACCAGTCTTTATTACCCACGCCTGAGTGGAATGCACAAACACACGCACGCACGCACGCACACTCACACACACACACACACACACACACACACACACACACACACACACACACACACACACACACACACACACACACACAGAGAACAGGAAACATGCTCCTTGCCTGGGAACTGCTGTCTCCACATTCTTCCGATTAATAGCCCCACATGGCGGTGGCAGATTTTTTTTTGGTTTGTTTTAAAGAGAAAGTGAGCAGGGTTCTCAAGAGTGTGTCCTGGGGGTGTCCCCCCTCTTCCTCCTCCTCCTCCCTGCCTCTCACCCTATCCTCCAACTCCTCTTCCTCTCCGTTCCACTGACCCGGTGTCCGAATCCTCCCTTCACCTCACCCCCAGCCGTTCCATGACTCGGCGATGGAGAGGTCAGCGAGAGCCGGGCGGGGTGGGGGTGACGGGGGGGTAGGAGGAGAGGGCGAGGGGGCGGGTAGGGGGTAGGAGGAGAGGGTGAGGGGGTGGCGGGGGGGCAGGAGGAGAGGGCGAGGGGGCGGGTAGGGGGGTGACGGCGCGCTTGAATCGCGTCAGAATGAGATGCGGCTTCAATCTTTTATCTCCCGGGGGTGGAGGGGTTGGGGACGGGGGTGAAAAAAGCAGCTCTTTTGCCTATTAGCATCCGCCAGCCATTTCCTCCGCTGTCTCTTCCGCTCTCTGACTCGACCGTTGGCGTCTCCTCGGTCTCGCGCTCTCTGACTCGACCGTTGGCGTCTCCTCGGTCTCGCGCTCTCTGGCTCGACCGTTGGCGTCTCCTCCGTCTCGCGCTCTCTGGCTCGACCGTTGGCGTCTCCTCGGTCTCGCGCTCTCTTCACGCGCCGTCCAGGCTGCTGTCAGGCGGCCGTCAGACTCCCCGTCCCGGTCTTTGTGTTTGTAAGAGAGAGAGCAGAGGAAGAAAAGACGGAGAAAACAAACCAGAGTCCGGGGCTTAGCGGGATTAAAGAGAGAGAGTGAAGCGAGGAGAGAGAGAGAGAGAAGAAGAAGGAGAAGAAAAAAAACAACCTAAACGAGCGCCAGTCAAAACGAGCAGCGCGGCACTCCTGGCGCGGACGACTCAGTCTTCCGCTCGCTCTGCTCACTCTCAACACACACCCCCTTCCCTCCCTCCCTCCCTCCCTCTCTCCCTCTCTCTCACTCTCCCTTTTATTATTTGTGATCTGGCCTTCACAGCATTTTAACAGCGCCAGCCCCCCCTCCCTTTTTCTCCTTCATGCTTTTAATTCCCACTCTTCTATTCCGAACAAAACATCTCTCCTCTGTTGTGCAGAGCCTTCACTCCTGAGACAAGTACTGATACATAATGATTTCCTCCCAACCTGCCACTGTTCACTGTATTTCAAGGGGTTGATGATAACGACATCAATCTGCCAGCTGAACAAAAACGTTGCACAAAACTCAATGGCACAGAGAAATACTCGAGCACAAACGCGCACATACACGCAAACGCACTCTCTCTCTCTCACACACACACACACACACGCACAAACACACACTAATATATACTGTACGCTCTCTCTCACACGCACAAACACACACTAATATATACTGTACGCTCTCTCTCTCTCTCTCTCTCTCTCTCTCTCTCTCTCTCTCTCTCTCTCTCTCTCTCACACACACACACACACACACACACACACACACACACACACACACACATCCACTTGCACAAAGAGACATTGGTATGAAACAGAACCTAGACAGGCTAAAGTATGTTGCATGTTGGGAAACGGCTGTTAAAATCCCACAATGATCCTGCCCTCACCTGGTCTGTAGGTGACATGACACGCAGAATGCCCACTCAATTCTGTGGCTTAGTGTTGGTGTAGCACATCATTCAACACACACACACACACATAGGGAGAGATGGGGGGGGGGGGCGTGTCCCACTTCTGACCTCCTACTCCAGCGGTCAAGGTAGTTGCAGTGTGGTCATCGAGGGGTTAATGCGCTCACAGCCAAACCGGGTGGAAGAGGCAGAGAGAGAGAGAGGGGTAGTCCGGACCGGACTGAACACACACACACACACACACACATACACACACCCAGTTGAGCACACAGTCTGTGCAGACCTCGATTGGCTAAACAACCATCAACTAATTATTCACTAACAATCGGGTTGAGGTGTCTAACCTCGGCTCGGCGCTGACTGAAACGCTCAAACACTAAGCCTGGACGAGCAGACAGAGATG
Source organism: Borostomias antarcticus (assembly GCF_949987555.1). Classification (NCBI taxonomy): domain Eukaryota; kingdom Metazoa; phylum Chordata; class Actinopteri; order Stomiiformes; family Stomiidae; genus Borostomias; species Borostomias antarcticus. The sequence continues at coordinate 4,143,961 of NC_140235.1, forward strand.
TTTACTACGAGGCCAGGCTCAGACAACCACGCTAAGCGCCTTTACGCCTGGGGTTCCCCCGGCAGATGATGCAAGGGCCTTAGCGGGATTTCCAGACGCAGGTTAAGAAGTTTACCGTCGTACGGAGGTCATACTACTGTCCAGCCCCCGACGAGGACACCCCACAGCAGATTAGCAATCCACAGACAACCGGTACAGCTTCAAACATGCGGGTCGTCCTATAATTCACACATTCAATTCATAATATGTTCTTGAAACCCTAATGAGTGTTTGTGTGTGTGTGTGTGTGTGTGTGTGTGTGAGTGTGTGTGTGTGTACAAACCCAGTAGTTGAAATGCTTTGATTGGCCAGGTTAGGTAGGTTACAACACTAAATTCAACTTACAACAACTAAACTTCATTAATTTGACAGGGAAATACTGCAGCGTTGGATAGAATTTCACCTTGAGTCTACTTAACAGGATCTCTGGCCTGAACAGTTAGAGTTACAGCCAGAGTCACAGTTCTGCGGACCATGAACTCTGACAGTCTAAGATGGCTGCTGTCCATCTGGTGAAACAAACACACACACACACACACACACACACGCACACACACACACCCACTCGCACGCACGCACACAAACACACACACACACACACACACACCCACACACACACACACACACACCCACACACACACACACACAGACATACTGTACATGTAGATTCAGACTCCTATAGTCTCATACAGAAAACAAGGTTACGCCAGCCACTTCTGCTCAGTAATTTGATACCCATGAAGTTTTCATTTTCTCAGAATGAATAATTCAGGGTGACCTCCTGCTTGGCAGTGAGAGAGAGAGAGAGAGAGAGAGAGAAGGGGGAAGAAAGGGCTGTGGAGGAGGAGAGCACGGCTTTACATTTCTCATTCCCTTGCTCTCGTTTTGTTTTCATTTCCAGTCCAACAGTGTCTCCGAATCTACAGTAACTCCTCCTAACCCCAGCTCTCTAAAATCCTTCATTCCAACAATTTCAACTCTCGTTTCTGTGAAATTCCTCATACACTCTTGTTGACACACCAGAGCTACTTTATATGAGAGGCGTGGTCTGCTCTGGGGGCACACTGGACTTTTGTCTCTCAAGGACTTAAATGCATTTGTGCCTAGAAACAGGCAAACTAGCATCCTGTATCCTCACTGGCTCACATTTCCGAATGGAATGCGTCAAATTAATGTGACAAACAGGCCCGTCTGGGAGATATGAGAGGCCCTGTGTGAAGTAGGCATTGTGAAGCCTTTATGCACTATGCATGCACATCTTTTTTTCCACATGGCTGATGATATATTTTCGCTTAGTCACCCCTGAGACGGCTCTCTCAACCCCCCCCCACCACCCCCAGGACGGCGAAGTCGCGAAAGCGCAGTGTTTCCGGTGATGTCTATGTTACCTCGGGCAAGTTAACTTAGCGCACCACCATGCACTAAAAGTCCAACCGCGGCCGGAAACACGAGGCCCTCTAAAGTGCGAGGCCCGGTGCGACCGCCCCTTTCGCCCCCCCTAGCGGCGACCCAGCTGACAAGAAACACAGACACAGGTACAGTATCTATCTATCTATCTATCTATCTATCTATCTATCTATCTATCTATCTATCTATCTATCTATCTATCTATCTATCTAACATTTATGCACACTACAGCATGCACAAATAACCATAGACACACACGCATGCACGCGCGCACACACACACATACACACGTGTATGCACGCACGCGCGCGCACACACACACACGCACACACACACACACAATAAATCAATCTAAAAGTACACAAATGTAACTTTCTGTGTGTTTTTCTTTAGATTTCTTTCAATAATCCAAACATAGCCTACAGTTCTGTAAACAGTATCTACACCCAAACATCCACTAGCCAGATGATGTAGGATAAAACTCGCAGGTCCAGCCTGTGAGGCACAGCATGAACATCTTTCTACTGTACATACAGTATGAAGTATCTTATGAAGTATGAAGCATTGCGGTTCCATTGCATGTACTGTATAATTTGGATGTGAGGCATTGTAATCTCCTCATTAATTTATCTGGGATTACTTAACCATGAAGCAGAGTGAGTTACCTCCTCCCCCTTCTCCTACCCCCCCCCCCCCCCCCCACACACACACACAGATGGCATCTGAGAAATTGTTCTAATCTCTCTCTCTCTCTCTCTCTCTTTCTCTCCCTCTCTCTCTCTTTCTCTCTCTATCAGCTCTCTATTACTCTTTCTCTCAATTCAATTCACTTTGTTAGTATGACAAATGGTTCTGACATCTGTGTTGCCAAAGCTTTTGGTACATTAAAATGTACAGTATGTAGATTGAAAATAAATGAATAATTGCAATAACAATATGCAATAGTAATTAACACGGTAACAGATGTGTGTTTATGTCTGTAGATATATGTGTACAATAACATTAACATTACCGACATTTATATAAAATATATATATATACATGAAAAAAAGATACATATATACATACACATAACATTAGTACAGTAACAGATGTATGTGTCTGTGTGTGTGTGTGTGTGTGTGTGTGTGTGTGTATGTGAGAGAGAGAGAGAGAGAGAGAGAGAGAGAGAGAGAGAGAGAGAAGCTGTGTGTGTCTAGGTCACTCACTGTCCCTCAGGTAGTGGCCTGCTGATACATATTAGGCAGCCATACATGCCCTGTCTCTTTCTCCTATGAGTATTTTTAGTTTAGAGAGGTCATTAAGCTCTTTGAAGTCTGGAATTACAGATTTGAACTTGTTAAAGTAGATGTTCCTTATTTCATTGAATGTTTTACAGTGTAGGAGGAAGTGCATCTCTGTCTCTACCTCACCTGCCCAACAGTGACCACAGACTGTTCGCTCTGTTGTTAGCTACTGTAGAACGTCTTGTGTCGTCCTTTCTCTGGCTGGACTGTGGTCTGCGGTCACTCGGTCTGTATTTGGTCAGGTTCTGTCTCTGCTTTGTACTGTATCTCTGACAGTGAAGAGGTACTGTACTCTCACAATTTATATATTCATGATTTAGGGCCAGATAGCAATTGAGTTTGTTTTGTATTTTGGTTTGAGTCGTCCAATGTTCCAGATAGGCATCTTTTGTTAATTTAATAAATTGGTTGACTCTGAATAGTGGTTGTAAAGCATTGCTGGCTTGAGGTTGATTTGTACAGTATGGGGTGTTATGTGATCAGTCTCAGGACCAGCTGACAGAAGCGACTCTTTTGGGAGTTCAGTTCTTGGGTTTGTAGTGCCTGAAATCTAAGTCTGTCCTGGGGGCTCAATTTGAGATGTAACCAATATATATATATATATATATATATATATATATATATATATATATATATATATATATATATATGTTAATAATCAGTTGATAGCGGCCTAATTCTTCCCTGCATGCATTGGTCTCTCTCTATCTCTCAATCAGCTCTCTATTGCATTTTCTCTCTCTTCACAATCCCTCTATATCCCCTCTCCTACTCTCCTCCCTCTGCTCTGAGTTTCTTCTTCTGCACTCGAACCCACAACCACAGTCATGAATGAATATGCTGAGCTGGAGTCATTTTTCCTCTAATTTCTATATTACATTAAGCTCCCCTTTTCTCTGTCCCTCTCCCAGTACCTCCCTCTTTCCCTCTGGAGAGAGAGGAAGAGGGAAGGAGAGAGAGAGAGAGAGAGAGAGAGAAAGAAACAGTGATGGAGTGTTCTTCTGTTTTTCACTCTAATCCCAGTAGAGAGATTGACTATACTGTTGCCATTAGCAATGAGGAGGACAATCACTTGCCGACATTAATAGGACATCTGGTTGGGAGGCGCACACACACACACACACACGCATGCACACACACACACACGCACATATGGGGGGTGATTTGTGCCATCTCTTATGGGGGGTGAGAGATGGCATAAATCACCCCCCATACACACACACACGCACGCATACACACACACACACACACTCATCCATATACACACACACGCACGTGCACGCCCGCACAAACACAAACATGAATGCCATCTATATGTTCTCTGAAAACAATACTATGTTCTGCATTATGACGATGACTCATAGGAGCCTCAAGGTCTCTCACATAAACGACAGCACATCCACACACGACCTTTCCAGGGACATGCATGCCATAAGCTGACAATCCCTGACCCATGACCTCCATTCCATCCACGACGGAATCCTGAGCTTTACCTGCGGAGGGAGTGGAGCCCCGACGAGTGCCCCATTGGCCCCCGCGACGCCGCGTAGCTCCGCCCCCTTCGCCCCCAGCTTCCCTGCACTCTGCAGCTCACAGACGCACATTAGGCCATCTCATCCGCACACTCACTCTCCCCCCTAATCTCATCTGTAACGACCGCATGCGGACGGGCTACCGTTTCATCTATAATCTGCCATCTCCAGAACAGCGTCACAGATATTAAAAAGCCCCTCGCGCTCGGGGACAGCGGCTAGTGTGTCATGCATGTACTGACCTGGGCTGGCATCATGGTGATCAGGCCTGCCGGCTGACTGGCATCCAGTGTTGTGAGCGAACTCCCCGGGAGGAACTACAGCAAGGGGAAGTCCTGCACTACCATATATGGGCGTTATGAGGACGGGTGAAGCCTGATAGACCATATATGGGCATAGTTTACTCCAAGGGAGTTCCTTAGGACCACCGTGCAGTATGTGGATGCCGTGGGGAGGTTCTAATGTGAATGTCAATGAGAGTTATTGAAGTGAAGCTAGTGTCTCTTAAAGAAACAACATTTTCTTCTTAAAGCAATTTTCTATTTCTGGGGTATCTGATGAGACTGCCACTGTTGTACTACGTCTTTCAAAACCGAACAAAATAGTAAATGGTAAATGGACTGCACTTATATAGCGCTTTTCCACCTTAGCGGCACTCAAAGCGCTTAAAATTAGGTCAAAAGCGTTGCTAACACTTAACATTAAATATACATTAATTACTATGTAACTACATACAGTACAACCTGTAACAGCATTACGGTTTCATAAGGAGTACTACATAATTACATGGTATCACACAGGTTGAATAGGTGTAAATGCAAACCTACAGAACAACGATTCCTCCAACATCATTCCTTAAACCAGAAGATAATCTCAGAGTGATTACCACTAAAACCAGTGTTGCCAAGCAACACACAATTAAGGAGTGCGCTTTCAGGGTGGCTTTGCCTCCGTCCATCACACGATGAAATTACCAGCGCGACAAATGTCACCCATGCAAATGAGTTTGGCGGTGCCGAGTGTGAACTTAAAGAAAGCCCAAGGACGCCAGCAGCACTGGGTTATTAGTGTCACGGAGAAAGATTTAAATATATATATATATAATAGATACACATATACATATAATATAATATTATATAATTAAACCACACATCCTTCACTCCTTGAACTCTGGCCTGCTATCCTATAGGACTGTCTCTTTGTGTTCAGCCTGTGTCAAAGCTTTTGAGTCCATAGCCCGCAGCAGTGTCTGTAGCAGCCAGAATGTTCCGGAGAGAATGAGTGAGTCTGTGGATTAGCAGGGTCCTACAGGGAGGATCGGGGGGATTAAAGCCCTTACGATCCTCATTACAGCACTCTCACATAAATGACACAATCGCCAATCTGCAGTCATCGCCTTAATTTGCCTCCCGCAGAATAGTGAGTTGACTCTGTTATGTGTGGAGCGAATTCAATCCAGAATACGTACAAAGCAGGAGGATCGTGTCTGTTGTTCATTTTTGCGGCGGTCTGTGCAGCACCTTGTCAGAGGGTGGTCCTCCAGGCTGCTACCATGCAGATCATTACCATAATGCAACGAGACAGTGCTGTTTACCAGCCCAGCAGGGAGGCTGGGATGTAGCTGCGGATTAAGCTGGAGCTGAGGGAGGCTGGGGCAACAGTAGGTCTGGGGCTGGGTTTGGGCTGAGGCTGGGGCTGGGGTAACAGTAGGTCTGGGCTTGGGCTAGGGTTGAGGCTGGGGCTGGGGCTGGGGCAACAGTAGGTCTGGGGCTGGGCTTGGGCATGGGTTTGGGCTGGGGCTGAGGCTGGGGCTGCGCTGGGCTTCGCCTGGGACTGGGGGATGAGGCTAGGACTGGGGGATGAGACCAGGACTGGGGGATGAGGCCGGGACTGGGGGATGAGGCTAGGACTGGGGGATGAGGCTAGGACTGGGGGATGAGGCCGGGACTGGGGGATGAGGCCGGGACTGGGGGATGAGGCCGGGACTGCGGGATGAGTCCGGGGGATGGGAGAGGCTACGTGACAGACGGTCTCCTCTGCAGAATATGACACTAATAGCGTGATGTTGCAACAGCCATTACGCAACTCTCTGCACCCCCCCCCCCCCCCCCCCAGCTTAACTAGCCAGTGCCGACATCCAAATCTGTTCTGTTTGGGTGAAGCTTTGGCACTGAACATATCTACTGAACACACGCAACATAGACACATATTACATACAAGTGCATTTAACACGCTGGCACGAACACACACAGAAACGAACACAACACAAGCAAACAAACACACACATGCACCCCCCTAAACTCACAGTTAAAGTGACTGCTCATACATATCATAGTCCGTGAGCAAATACTGACAGGCTGTATTCTAATACAGTATGATGGTGTCATAGGCAGGGCTGGATCATATACAGCATCATGTACAGGATGTGTGTAGAGGAACACACACACAGCGGCTAGCCTACTCCATGTGTCACCTCTGGTGGAAGGTCAACTTAGGTAGAAAGTCACTCTTTGGCCGAAAAACAATTTTAGGATAATGAGCACTGATGAACGACATGGAAAGTAGGCTATAGGGTGGATTAAGAGACCACCAGTCCACAAGTCAATTTAGGGCATTAAGGTAGTCATAATCCAGACCAACAATACCTTTTTGGGGAGTGTAATATGAATTCAACAAAATGTCTGGTATGATATGGTTGAACTAGCATAATCAAATTAAGATTTTAAGCACGTCCACACACACACAAGCCGCTGAGCAACAAGGGTAGGGAGAACTGACTGACAAAGCTACAAAATTGTGTAATCACCTCACAAAACATGGCTGGCAAATACTGTAGTGTACCTATTGTATTAAGAAACTTGGTTTAACTCAACTCCTGCCAAAGAGACTCAACAGAGAGTAGACCCATTGCAGATTGCGTATTATGCCATTCAATAGAGGCCGCTGCCATAATTTGAGAGGTTACCATGCGCCAAGGTTCTCCTGATAAGGAAGCAGAGGATATGCTGTAGGCTCATGATACGGCGTAGAAAATGTGGTGGCTTCTTTTTTAAGCGCAATGCCAAACTGCTGCGTCAAGCTCACATACAGTATCCGCCGCCCTCGTTTCAAACAGACATCCAGCAGTCACGGAAAAAGCCGAAAGCGCACCACAAAGAGAAACCACCCACAGATGAACTACCATCGCAGAGAGCTCCTTCCCTACAGCTCAGAGATGCCGGTATCCTGTACTGGATAGATAGAGGAGAGAGATGGAGAAAAGAAAAGATAAGGGAGGAGATAAAAAAAGAAGGGAGTTACTTGAGTCTGGCGAGGGCATAGTCGAGACGATAACCGGCGGCCCGGTGCGCCGGCTAAGCTTCTGGTTGGCGGCCAGGGCGCTCTGGCCCTGCATGGCTGCCCCCAGGGGCAGCAGGGCCTGGTCGACGCCGGGGCCCCCGGCCTTGCGCATCATCTGGGGGCTGGGGTGGGGGCTGTGCATGGGGGACATGGGGGTCAGGCTCCGGTCCCTCTTCATGAGCTCCATGGGCACCGTGTAGTTGGTGGAGTAGGCCTTAGGGACGTGCTGGGGCGGTGGCTGGGCAGGCATGGAGACGGGCATCTGCTGGGGCATCCCGTGCATGGACCCCGGCATGGACCCCGTCATCTGCTGCGGCATGCCGGCCATCATCTGCATACCCGGCATGGCGACGCCCTGGTGCTGGGAGTAGGCGGACATAGGGCGGGACTGGGCGGGCGTCATGGCGCCGCCGTAGGGGCCCTGAGCGGCGCGGGGTCCGGGGTAGCCGCCGGTGGTCTCCAGCAGGTGCTGGGAGGGGGCGCTGCTGGGCCTCCTGCCCATGACCTCACCCATCCTGGGGGAGATGGTCTGCATGCCCCCGGGGGTCTGAGGAGGCATCATCTGGTCCATGGTCATAGCCTGCTGCTGCTGCTGCTGCTGATGGTGCATCTGCTGCTGCTGGAGGTACATGTCTCTGCTCTGGTGGCTGAAGCTGTTGGAGCGCCCGCGCAGTGGCGTCTGGGCCTGGGAGGGGGCCTCCGGGGGCCTCTTGCAGGTGAGGGCCAGCCTGGAGAGCACGCGCGCCTGCCCCAGGTTAGCGGCCACCGAGCGCACGTCGTTCTCCTCCATGACGGCCAGCATGCCGGTGGAGTCGAAGCCCTGCTGGACGAGGGAGTTGATGGTGCTCTCCGACAGGCCCTCGTTGCGCAGCAGCGCCAGAAACTCCGGGTCCGCCGTCCTCTTGGGGTCCGGGGGCGGGGCCGGGGTCTGGGGCGCGGCGGCGAGGGCGGGGGGAGGCGGCAGGGGCGCGGCGGCGGGCGGGGGCAAGGCGGGGGCCGGCTGAGGAGGAGGAGGAGGGGGAGGGAGCGGCATGGAGGCGCCGGGGTCGTAGGCGGGCATGGTGGCGTGCTGAGGCTGGACCCCGTAGGGCGAGCCGCTCTCCTGCCTCATCATCAGGCTCCCCTGGGAGGAGGGGTCCACCACCAGGCAGGTGGCCGCAGACTGCCGGGGGTCGAGGGGTCGTCCGTTCACATCCGTGTAGACTGGCCGGGGCGCCTCGGCGGCGTAGCGGGGGGAGGCGGGGGGCTCGGCGCCGTAGTGAGAGGGAGACGGGGCGCGGCTTGGCCCGCGCTGGCCGTCCGGCATCGCCTTGGCGGCGGCGGCGGCAGCAGCGGCGGCGGCGGCCCGGTTCATCTCATGGACGGATGGCGGCGGAGGCGGGGGAGGGAGGGGCCCCAAGGGTCCGGGTCTGCCTCCCTGCCCCTGGTGGTCCCAGGGTGCACGGCCCCCGGGGCTCATCCCGTAGTGAGAGGCCGATCTGTTCAGCTGGTGTGGCGGGGGCGGAGCCTGGGGCAGCTGCTCGGCCGCTCGGTAGAAACCCCGGGGGTCCTCGGCCAGACGGGGGGTCATGGCGGGGTCCTGGGGGTAGTAGTCTTGCGGGGCTATGGATCCTCGGTGGGCCATGGCCGCACGTTCGTAGTGACCGAGCTCGGGTACGGATCCCTTCCTGGCGCCGCGCGCCGCGTCCTGCCGCTCGCCGCCGTAGCCCTGGCTGTACGCCGCGTCCTGGTAGGAGCACGGCTCCCGTTTCGGCTCCGGCTCCGGTGGCCTCGCCCCCAGCGGCGGCGGAGGCTCGTACCAGCCCCCTCCGTCCCCCCCGTACGTCAACGACCCCCTCCTGCCCGCTACCCTGGCCTGCTGCTCGTAGACGCTCTCCGTCCGCTCCCACTGGTCCTCATTCCCTCCCAGGGTGTCCCAGCTGTGCGAGCGTCCGAGACTCAGCTGCTTGCTGGCGACGAGCATCGGAGAGAGAGGAGGAGGAGGAAGCGGACGCGGCTTTGAAGAGGTGAAGAACGCCGAAAAAAAAACTCGAACAGGAGCGGCGGTGTCCTCTTTCAAGTCTTCAGTTACACTTCACATGAAAAGAGTAGGAGGGAGGGAGGGAGGGAGGAGGAGTAGAAAACAAACAGGTAAAAGGAGGAAGCAGGAGGAGGGCGTCGCTTCACCTGATATCCAGCTGTAGTGTTTTTTTGGGCTCTCGGGTGGCTCCCAGCCAAGCGGGCGATCGTTCAATAATGAATCTGTGGCTGTATTGGCTGGTGAGCCAAGGTAATAGGACACCCCTCGCACGCCACGCCACACACACACACGCACGCCACACACACACACACCAGCGCGCTCGCCGCTAGCGTAGCCGAGGTAGCTCGACTACTCCGTCGGCGAACGAAGAGCGAAGAGACTGGGGGTCCGTGCTGGCGCTGGACGCCGACGGCGTTAGGGGGAGGAGAATGGCGGATGAAAGCGGTCAGGGCGGAGGGGGGTAGTGGGGGGAGAGGGGTGTTGTGCTGGGATGGGACGGGCCAGGCGGCGGGGGCTCGTGTTAATCCAACGGCCTTTATCCCCCCCCCTTCTCTGGGACATCTGACTCGCTCTGCCGATTGCCACGAGGGATTACCGACTAAATAAAGCCTGCTTTAATTCCGCTCCCCCGCTGTGACGTCACGCGGACCCCGTAACGTGTTTCGCCGGTGACGCCGGGGGAAACACGCCCCCCCCCCCCCCCCCTCCCTCACCGCGAGGGGTGACTTACCTGGGGGATGGTCGCCTGTGTCGTCAAATCAGTCCCCAATCGGGTGTCCCTCAGCCATTGGCAGGGGGGAGCAGAGTGGGCGGGGCTGTCCGGTGCGCCGGCCCCTCAGGCAGAACCGGCAGGCGGGGTCATTCAAATGAATACGGATCGCCCCCGGGAACTCTCATGCGCCGCGAGGAAGCGTCAAATCCACTCTGATTGGATACTAATCCCCGGAGCCGGGCCGGGCCGGTGCCGCCGGCATTACCACCCAACCGGCCGGCGGTTACGGTCAAGTCAACGAACTAACGACCGCGTAGCGCCCAATCCCACCGGAGTGTCACGAGAAGGATGTAACTCGGAGAGAAACGGACACCTCGGAGAGGAACCTCGCTGTGAAACAGGCGAGGAAGCGGGACACCTGACCAGCGTACGCAGTATCCATTTCCTCCCTTGAGGAGGCGGCTCGCGGAAACCCACAATCCCGTTCTGCACGGAATCACCGTGTATTCAAACCACTCTGTATCCCTCTACCTGCTGTCACATTAGACCCCCCCCCTCCCCCCCACCTCCCCCCTCCCCCCAAAGACCCCCTGATCCCCTCCACTACGCCATGCTCCGTAATCTGGGATTTGCCCCATTAGAAGAGAGACAGGGAGGGAGGGCAGATACATGTGGGGGTGGAAGAAAGACATTACAGTCACAACTGAAAATACCGTACGTGACATTGTATCAGATGCTTTTGTCACGGGGGATTCTCACAGCACCAACGTCACCGCCGGACCATGTCATACACACGCCACGATGTCCTCTTGGTCTAATGGCAGACATGGGGACAGTGGATAAGAGGCTGCTGGGTTGTGATCCAAGCCTGGTGAGCCACACTGTACCATATTGTGTTACAGACAGTACTGTCATCTCGGAAAATTTGAATATTGTGGAAAGCTCATTATTTTCTGTAATTTAATTCAAAAAGTGAAACTTTCATATACAGTATTATAGATTCATTACACATGTAGTGAAATATTTCAAGGCTGATTGCCTCCATGCCACGCTCCACGTTGATGCAGTAATTTGTGCAAAAGGAGCCCCCACCAAGTATTGAGTGTACAAATGAACATACTGAACATACTGTACAATCATAAAGATTAAGAAGGCTTGAAATATAAAAAATAAAAAAAGGCTTGAAATATTTCACTTTGTGTAATAGATCTAGAATACATCAAAGTTTCACTGTTTGAATTAAATAACGGAAAATAATGGGCTTTTTCACAATATTCAAATTTTCGGAGATGCATCTGTATATACAGTACTGTACATCCTCCGTCACGGTAAAGCCCTCCGTGTGTTCAGGTGACCCCGCCTCTCGCTCAGCCCCTCCCTCCCTGTCCACCTGTCACCCTAGCTCGTCAGAGAGGACCCCTGTTCACTAATACATGACAACAGATGCTGAACCAGCCCGGCCGGCTTCACTCTACACTGTAAATTATATATATATAGGCTATTTTTAAAGTTATTTCACAGAAATTACCTGTATTATTTTACAGATCTTTTCCGTTTTTCTATATTAAATGCAAATGCCATAAAAATACAGTAAATTACTTTTACTTAACATATTTACCATAAAATAAAGGTTATAATCTGTAAATTGATTGAATAAGAACTTTAATTTGACAGTAGGTATCTGGCAACCTTTGCTGCCAGACATTTACTCTTTTTTAAGTTTTTTTTTTTTTACAGTGACCCCCGACCTCAGATCAGCGCTCGTATTTAGGGTCGTCATGTCAGGAAGGAAACCAGCTCCACCACAACCCTGAGGAGATCCTCCATCTTCCCCCCCTCTCTACTCGACCTGCAGACCGCGGAGGAGATAAGCAGCAGTCGTGGGTTTGGGAGATGGTGGCGTCTTCTTTAATCCGGGTTCTGTATTCGGGGGGAGGAGATGACACTGGGTCTCACGGCGTCAGTGTCAGAGTCTGTGCACGCCATGGAGGTTGTGTGTCAAGAGGGTTGTGTGTCCATCGCTGGACGGACGGACGCGGACGCGCGGTGTGGCCGATGGGAGAGGAGAGGAGAGATCTGTCCCTCACGGTTGAGCGGTGACTCCAAACTATCTGAATTCATGACTTCACGCCTTGTGTTTTGGTGAATACAGCTCTGGAAATCAGAATCGGTATCAGATTTATTGGGCCGAGTAGGTTGACACTTACGAGGAATTTGCCTTGGTCTGTTGGTGCATCCCAATAAGTACAAGAACAAGACCGTGCAAAATACAACTAGAAATGGACGTCAGACCTCCACACATGAACACATCTCGTGGCTCTGTGTGCGTGCACGTGTGTGCGAGCAGGACATGTTTGGTGAGTTTGGTTGCTGCATTTGTTAAGTTGAGACCTTCCCACGTCGAGATATGGCCGTTTCAATCTCCCTATTAACAATGAATTACAGTAACAATTAATTACCCCCACTATTAATAATAAATGGGGTGGGATATTTCTCTCCCGAGCCCAAGTCCAAAAAATGAATGGAGGTGAATGGGCGGCCGTATTTGGGCAGCTCTGTGGCGCCCCCCTCGGGTCGCAGCCGGCGGGGGGCAGGTCGGTGCACTCCGGTCTCTCCCCCGCACACCCCAGTCCAAGCCCAGTGTCTCTAGCTCCCCCACATGGGGAGCTGGCTTCGTTTTGTTTTTATTTGTGGATCTGCCCCGTGATTTGGATCCGCTCCAAGGTTCCAAGTTGGACAATGCTACACGCTTCCACACAGATTCATGAAAACGAACCAATAAACAAACATTCAAACAAACAAACAGAAAACTTCTGTGAAAACTTAGTGGCAAATACAAAGAAACTTTAGGAAAGAATGGTGTCGTCAGCAAACTTCAGGAGCTTGTTCGTATACAGAGAGAACAGTAGAGGGGAAAGGACACAGCCTTGAGGGGAAAGGACACAGCCTTGAGGGGAAAGGACACAGCCTTGAGGGGAAAGGACACAGCCTTGAGGGGAAAGGATACAGCCTTGAGGGGAAAGGACACAGCCTTGAGGGGAAAGGAAGCAGCCTTGAGGAGAAAGGACACAGCCTTGAGGGGGAAGGACACAGCCTTGAGGGGAAAGGACACAGCCTTGAGGAGAAAGGACACAGCCTTGAGGGAAAAGGACACAGCCTTGAGGGAAAAGGACACAGCCTTGAGGGGAAAGGACACAGCCTTGAGGGGAAAGAACGCAGCCTTGAGGGGGAAGGATGCAGCTTTGATGGTCTGGGAGTCAGATACGTGTTTCCCCAGCCTCACGTGCTGCTTCCTGTCACGCAGGAAGTCGGTGATCCAGTTGCAGGTGGAGTCAGGCACGTGCACCTGGGAGAGCTTGTCCTGCAGCAGAGCTGGGAGGATGGTATTAAAGGCAGACCTGAAGTCCACAAACAGAGTCCTGGCGTAGGTTACCACAGAGCCCAGGCAGACGGCCATGTTTACTGCATCGTCCACAGACCGGTTGGCTCTGTAGACGAACTGCAGGAGGTTCAGGAGTGGGTCCATGATAGTTTTGAGGTGGGACAGTACAAGGCGCTCAAACGTCATTACCACAGAGATCAGGGCCATGGGTCTGCAATCATTAAGTCCTGTGATCCTTGGTTTTGGGCGGACAGGGATGAAGGTAGAGGTCCTGAAGGAAGCTGGTACAGTACGTACAATATTACATTACAGTCATTTAGCAAATGCTTTTATTCGAAGCGACTTACAATAATTGCATTTAACGTAGGAAAAGCCAATGTACTACTACTTGCCAGAACTCACAAGTGCATCTCCTGTGACTAAGAGCATAATCTAGTGCTGAAGGCAAATTGCAAGAATAGCAATCTCAAATGCAATTGGTGCTTAAGAGGGAGGATCGTTGTAGTACTTCTTGAAGAGATGAGTTTTGAGCCCGCGGCGAAAGATGGGCAGCGACTCAGTCAGTGGGCAGTTCGTTCCACCGCTGCACTACGTGGCATATCTCCAGTGAAGTGTTAAACATGTCTGTGAACGCCAGAGCCAGTTAATCGGTGCAGAGCTTCAGATGGGAGGGAGAGACAGAGTCGGGTCCAGCTGCTTTGCAAGGGGTTCGATCTCTTAAACAGCCTATTAATGTCCCTCTCAAGTACACTTGACCAAGAAAGAGAGGGGTGAGGGAGGAGGAGAGAGAGAAGAGAGGGAGTGAGGGAGGGGGAGGATGGGGAGGGCACTGACTGAAATTAGTCTGTGTGAAAATTTTGGGTGGAAAAAACGATATTAAAACTAGAAAGAAAGCACAGACCTCCACCCAGTAATGCTATTTGTAGCGTGCGAGCAGGACATGTTCGGTATTGCTGCATTCGTTACTGTAGGTCACCAATGAACCAACGCTACTGAAAACATAACCTCTTAACCTGCGCTGTCGCGGAAGTAACAATTCATCCAAATGATAAAGCAAAACTAGCAGTTGGGTTGAATGGGTTGTTAGTGACTAAATAAAGGCAGGTGATGGCATTTCATTAAAGAATAACAATTTATTTTTAAATTCTGACTGTCATAACTACAGTAGGCCTACTTCACAGACGAAGCTGAGGTAGCTCAATAGCACAGTAGTGAGTACTGTACATTTTCATTGTGACTCTATGACCTGCCAGTCTAGTCTGCCCAGTCTACAGTCTGTCCTTGGTGCCTGCATGTTTGACGTGTGAGAGACACCATTAATCAGAGGAGCTAATATCTCCAATGCTGCCCACATTGTCACCTGGGTTTAATAAGCCCCCTACAGTACATCTCACTGTCACTCACATCCGTGCTCCCTGCTTCCTATTAATAATGTATCACCGCCAGAGAGAGAGGGTGTGTGTGTGTGTGTGAGTGAGTCCTCCGTTGCGGTAAAAAAAAATTTGCATGCATGCAAGTGTTCATTTTAATGCACTGGGTGGAGCCATTGTGAATTTAATCAGCAATCTGATGAAGGCAGTGGCAGCTCCTGAACAGACACACTAATACAGACATCTAAACCCCTCCCACCATCCTCCACTGACCCCAGACCATATATATATATATATATAATATATATATATATAACAGAGGAGGCTCGTCCATTGAGGTAGAGGAGGACAGTCCTCCTCAGTTTTTGGAGAGAAGAGAGGGATTAAAATATATGCATTTATTTATTTATAATTAATATTTAATATTATCTCAGTTTTGTTCATACATCAGGTTTTCCCTATGGATAAAAACCCATTATTGAAATTCTAAAGCGCCAACAGTGACATCTATAACATGCAGCTGGAGGACCCATAGATATCTATGGAAGGGAGGAATTCCTCCCTTGGGCGTGTCCCTTAGGGGTCTATCAATGTAATGCAATTATTTCATGCTAATTTGTGATTGGCCAAAACGCTGAAAAATTACCATACATACCGTACAGTACTCTGAACAGGATTTAATTATGACATTTTGTTAGTCCAATCACATTCCAGATTCCAGATTTACCACAGTGAAGGCCAATTGAGTCGGCGTTGATGTCTGTGTTTCTCTTCCCTGTGCCATTTTTTTTCCCCCAGACTTTTTGTGTGTTCGTAGCTCCATAATATAATACATCCGAATGTATTATGGGACATATTATACATCAAACTGTTCGTCTATTTGTCTTGATTCTAGCCATCTAAATATCTAAGCTGACATAAATACTTGAGCTTGAGCCGTCTGAACACGGCTGGCTATAGCCGGTAACGTTAGCTACGGGGGCTACGAGGTGCACGTCAGGCTACAGCATAGGCAGGCGCGCTGATTGGCTGGAGGCGTCCAAAGCATTTCTAGAGACTGGGTCGCAACACTGCATCAGAGAAATGCACTGAACAGCCTGGCAATTGGTCGCTTTGTGGTGCTTATTCCTCATCCAGTGAAGGATGGATGGAAAACTTTCAACTGAATGTTCATATTGTTCTGATAATTGTAGGCTATAGCAACATAAGAGTGGCAGCTTTGACAGCAACCCAAATGAGCTAATCCCATAGCTGTACCATTGCTAGCTAGCCATGAGCGAACTGTTGGATACTGCATTTGCTGTGCAACGTATTCCATTGTCCAGTTGTCAAATCTATTTGCCAACAAACTGTTTGAGAGCCAGCAGACCTGTGTCCCCTAATCAAAAACATTTTTCATTTATCACCTAACCTCTCCAACACCTCACCAATTCTTTTCTCTCTTTAGAGAAGAGTACAATCCATTACAACTTTTGCTTACAATGTTTTATTGTTGTTTTGTAATATTCTATCATGAATAATATGATAATAATATGATAAATAAATGCTGCATGTAGTTAAAGAAAGTCAGTTTTTCATATGCTAAAATTGACTGTAAATCCACATTTTAAAGCTGATATTTCAAATAATAACTGACTGAGGGAAAGTGCCCCCCGGCGCCCAAGGGCGGTTCGCCTCTCTTCCTCCTGTCCCCCTCAGATTTTTGAGTCACCAGCTGCCACTGATATATAATCAAGCCAGTTGCTGTTATAATAATAATTACAGGACCTCAAGAGGTCTTTAATCAACCACACGACTAACACAACTACATACTGTACTAGTGAAGACACAGCACACAGCACACAACACAGAACACACACAACACACAACACACACGCAACTTCAGGGGTCAACGGTGAAATCTGTCCTCTGCATTTTCCCATCCAAGCTGTCCTCCTCCAGGGGCAGCCAGGAGGATTGGGCAGCCTCGCCAGAGGCCCCCATGGACCAAGTCCAAGTGCTCAGTCCAAGTGAAGGACAGGACTGAAGAGCATCTGTTCTTCTGCCCGTTTTTCGCATTGGGTTCTTGGGAACACGGGGAGAACATGCAAACTCCACACCAGGACCTTGCTGTGAGGCGGTACTGCGCTCATGAGCAATTCGGGGTTCAGTACCTTGCTCATGGACACCTCGGCACAATGCCGGGGGCTGGGATCGAACCGGGGACCTTGCGATCCCCAGCCGGCCGCTCTACCTCCCGAGCTACGCGCCGCCCCTATCTTTGCGACAGTGATATCATGTGAGCTGATGTAATATTAACACCTCAACAACATGCACACCTCAACAACATGCGTCCAGTACTAGAACAATGCTTGGCGAACGGCGGGAGTCAGCTCATGTTGCAGAGGGCCAATAGAAACTTGAGACCTGACGGTAATGATTTCCACTGCATCTGACAGACTCTTCCTGCTGCCCACAATCCATCTCTTTCCAGTAAAACAATCTTCCATCAATCACCCCTCCCGGCCTCTCCTCCAACTCAGTCCAGACTTGCCACAGTTCATTATAACAGTCGATTGTCTTTGTCCTCAGTAGACTCAATTTGATTTCTCTTTCCGAGAACTAATTTCCAAGACGTGACCACCACCAATACTACTGCACACAAAACCACGCAAGCCAAATCCTGCAAATGCAAGCATGAACATCTGTGAAAATCAGAGTACCCGCACACAGTCCTCCAAACCGCCAGCCTCTCCCTTCCCTCTCTCCCCAGCCCCCCCCCCCCCCGCGCCCCCTCCCTCTGTACCACTCCGTGCCTCTCCACAACCCCATAAAGACGCTGAGGTGCTTGGCTGGGAGCCTGGAACACAACCCCTAGGGGACCAAACCCAGAGAGCGTCCCTCGATCTGCATGAGTTCATACTCTGACTGGATGCCAGCAGCAGGGAGGCAGAGCGCTGGAGGTTGTTGGAATCAGGGGGAATCGGCGTCTCGGTCGGCGTTGAAAGCCCAGGATAACGGCTCGGCTCCGCTAGCGTCGGCGTCGACCGTCAGCTATCAGACGCTGAGTCCATTTTAATTAACGACAGCGGCTCAGCTGCAGCCTGCTGCGCCGCGTTCGATGCCAGCGTCCGACGTTAGAGAATCGAGGTTCATTTTTTGATTTTGGACGGTAGAATGTCGAAGTTGACGCTGACGACTGCAGTGGAGCCAAGGGGGTAAGAGGCTCCCATGCTGGGTAGGATGACGTACGGAGCCCCCTCCCTGGAGCCCCCTCCCTGAAGCCCCCTCCCTGGAGCCCCCTCCCTGGAGCCCCCTCCCTGGAGCCCCCTCCCTGAAGCCCCCTCCCTGGAGCCCCCTCCCTGGAGCCCCCTCCCTGGAGCCCCCTCCCAGGAGCCCCCTCCCTGGAGCCCCCTCCCTGGAGCCCCCCTTCCTGGAGCCCCCTCCCTGGAGCCCCCTCAGTGGGATGATGTCAACACCCAGTCCCAGGGTTTACATGCAGCCTAATATCCCCACAGTAAACTGAATAACCCTCTTTATGAATTCATTAAAGGAGTAGTAAAGGGAAAATGCATGTTTAGCCCTGTTTTAAGGTTACTTATGATCATATACAATGGTTCAGATCAAAACGTTGACAAAACTAGCACTTTTGAGAAAGTCTGATAATTGCTCTACCACAGTTGAGGTCATACAATGGATGTGGGCGGGCACCGTGAAAAATCTTTCAAAAACATGTTAAACTCTCGATTTCAAAGACAAGAAGCTCACCGAGGGGGTAATTCGCTTTGCTCGCCCCCTCAACACCCAAGACTTCGCTCGCCCCCTCAACACCCAAGACTTCGCTCGCCCCCTCAACACCCAAGTCGTCAGTTAGTTCTGCCTGAACGACAGCAGGGTTCTGGAGCATCACCCAGCAGCACTGGCCCTATGGTCACATTTATTATAATAAATTATGAATCATGTAATAATAATAATAATAATAATAATAGTAATATTTATTCATACCAACAATTTTGTCCACGTCTGTAGATAGATAGATAGATAGATAGACAGATAGATAGATAGATAGATAGATAGATAGATAGATAGATAGATAGATAGATAGATAGATAGATAGATAGATAGATAGATAGATAGATAGATAGATAGATAGATATACAGACAGACAGACATCACAGGAGCAGTAGGCCTACTAAACAAAGGGCAAAGCATCACACAATCAAGAAAAACAAACTAACAATACAATCTAAAACAGATTAGAAGAAACCCTAAATCATCAGAAACCCAAGATATACAAGGAAGGGTGTGACAGAAACACGCCTAGATTGTGCAAACATGCCGATTGTGCAAGAACAAGCTGTTCCTATGTAAGCAGGCTAGAACTACAAACTAAAGAAAGACATTCTACAGTACAACTGCTAACAACTATCTTAGCTGTTGCTCAGCAACAAATGAGATTGATCATCAGAGACGGTCAGTAATATATATTCCCCTAACCAGCTGCTCAGACAACAGCAATCATGAGTCTAGTGTCCAGCCACACTATCGCTAACAACTCATCAGACCGGTCTGTGGATATGTAATCAATATTCTCAGTAGCAGCACGGCCATTCTATTGACACGGCAATTTTGTGTAGAGCAATGTTGTTCGGTCTCATTTAGCTAAGCGATGCAACAAACAGCTACGCTGGCTTTTATATGTCTCTGGTGTTCCGAGTTTAACATCAGTCTGGTTTTCAATTTCTAAGATCGAGGTTGAACTAGATTTGTCTTTCATGTTTCGCCCCCACACCGTTGTGGTAATAGATTAGATATAACCATTTCTGTCTCACTCCCTTTAAAAAAAACTTCTTGTACTATCACATTTCAGTCCTCTATGCGTTCTAGTGTTCTTCAATAAGAGTAATTGCTGCACATTGGAAGAGCTACACTGCAACAGAAAGAGCCCAATTATCTTCGCTAGAATTCACTTAGTCTCCACGCAGAGAACACACCGCCCGCTGTTGCCAAATTCTTCAGGGATGTGAGGCAATTGACCAAATGCGGAGCTTTATATGTTAATTATATAAGCCTATAAAGTGAATGGTTACCATTCCCCTGCTGTAGAGGGGTGCGGTGGGGTTGGGTGGGGACGGGGTCTCAGAGAAGAGGGTGGGTGACTTGGAGAGGCTCAGATTCAAACATGTGGCTCTCATTTCTAGCGGGCACAGTGTTGGGGGGAGGGAAATGCATTATGGGGGTTATAAAGAAGACATACTGTATACTGTACAGTACACAAGCGTCCCCACCCCTGTTGCCATCCAACGGGAGAGAGGGTTCCTGCCCTGCGGCTCCTCCCTTTATCTAAAGTAAGTTCAACAGGAAATGGAAGAAGGTAGTAAATTGTTTGACGGATGCTCAAAAAAGGTAGGGGTGATGTGAGACAGTTCAAGAGGGATTCGTTGGGCCTCTTCGCAATCTCACACAGACACACACACACACACACACACACACACACACACACACACACACACACATTCTGACAATCTCTCTAGTGTACACCCAGTGGCTCTCATAAAACAGAAAAATAAGTGCACAATGAGAAAAGGGGGAGAACTCACAAACACACAATCTCCCGGTCTATTCTCTCACAAACACATACGCGAGCGCGCACATAATCAATCCCAGCATTTGTTGAAAGTGATTGTCTTTGTTACAAACGCCCTATTTCAGTGCTCCGACAAGCAGCCCAGCAATCTGGAACATCAAAACAGATTAGAACGAGAGCCTCTTCTGTCGCCAACCGATGTCCAACCTCCCACTCAACTCTCCCTCTCTCTGGCCGGGCCTACATTTTGTTTTCTCCCAGGCCTTGTAAGACAGCCATCAAAGCAACGTTTCGGAGGCTGTTACTCCCACGGCTCTCTTTGGCACACATACACACGCGCGCACACACACAAAACAACTGTAAAAGCAGTTAAAGAGCTTTGGGGATGGAGTAGGCTGGGGGTTGCAACACAGTAAAAGTAGTTGTCGTGATCCACTACTACATGTGCTGTGGAGTTTCAAATGGCTGTAGATCTCAGATCATCTTTTGGAAAAACGGCGCACAGATCACTGGCTAACGTTTCGAGTGTCTTCTCCAGAGCGAATGACGCTTTGACGAAACGTTTGTGAATGATCTGTACACCAGTAAAGTTTTTTCTAAAAGATGATCCGTGAGTTCCTGCCTACTCTCCTATTTGAAACTGTACAACACATGTAGTCTCGGATCATGACAACCTGCAGCCTACGGCTCCATCCTATTAAGTAATAAACTGCTGATCTTTAACTGAGAGCGTCGGTCCTCATCTCCATAAGAAGGTTTTAGCGTGTGAACTTTCACAAATATGTGCTGTGTTTGTGTCCCAGAGGTCATGGTATATGTTAGGGATTCAGGACCACATGGTAGCTTAAATGTCAGGGATTCATGGCCCCAATACTGCCCCCAGCATGCCCCCAACCCCCCCCACCCCCCCAGCCCACCCCAAACCCTCCCCCCAGCCCACCCCAAACCCCCCCCCCCAGCCCACCCCAACACCCCCCCCCCTCCCCCCAGTATGAACAACAGACGCATCTGTCACCACAAGTAGTATGGATACAATCCCAGTCATGTGGGAAGGAAGTATCAAAGCCTGTATCCCGGTCCCTCTGTCACACGCCCAGGAGCAGCCACGCCCTCTCTGGCTTCCCTGTGAAGCTCCGTCACACGCTAGGAAAACCGATGTCCTGCTGGGAATTGTAATGGTCCCCCCCCCCCCCCCCCTGTCAGCTGGATGAAAGTGGGCCGACTCACCTCAGTAGATAAGAGCGAGGACGTTCCGGGACGTTCTGAGAACCTGCGGTGTCTGGTCATGCACGCTATGTGGTCAGAGGCGTGGTGGGGGTGTGTGATTTTTTAAAAACCTTTTATTTAGCCTTTATTTATTCAGGGGAAACCATTAAGACCAAGGTCACATTTGCAAGGGTGCCTTGGTTAGAAGTACATAGTATTTCAAAACCATAAAACAATACAAAAACATCACACGTCAACTAGTGTGCTTCACTCGAGTGTGGAAAGAGAGACTAGGGAGGAAAGAGAGACTAGGGAGAAAAGAGAGACTAGGGAGGAAAGAGAGACTAGGGAGGAAAGAGAGACTAGGGAGGCTAGAGAAAGAGAAACGTCAGTCTTACCATCGCAGATCCTGTCCAGCCTTTGTCGCTTGACTTGGTGTTTGTTCATGCTGTCTCCTCCTCTCTTAATTCCCCTGCATGGTACACCGATCCTCAGGAAGCTGTCACACTATCCACATGCCACACACACACACACACGCACACACACACACACACACACCACAAAACAATAAACTGGTTTAGTACTTTGTTGATATAAAGGGATGCTCCGAGATTTGAACATTTTGCTTGTTTTTGCACTTCCTGAGAGTGTAGTAGAAGCATGCAGGTGTTTCTGATTACAGTATAAACCAGGCGCTTCTGTTAGAAAAAGTCACGTCCAGGTGGCGATGTAAGCGGTGCAGGTTTACAGTATCATCGTAAAAGAAAAAGAAATCGGATGTGTTGTTTACATACAAAAATGCTACTGCAGCTAGCAACCTGTGGTCGCTTCAATTCAATAATGAAGTAATATGAACCTTAATGTTAACATTAATCGAAAATTTCTGTCATCTCAAATTTTCTGTCACTTCTGATCTTAAAGGCACGGGCCCTTTTCACAGTAGTGACCAGCTCGGTGAGCTTCTTGTCTTTGAAATCGAGAGTCTAACATGTTTTTGAATGATTTTTCACGGTGCCCACCCACATCCATTGTATGACCTAAACGGTGGTAGAGCAATTATCAACTTTTTCAAAAGTGCTAGTTTTGTCAACGTTTTGATCTGAACCATTGTATATGATCATAAGTAACCTTAAAACAGGGCTAAACATGATTTTTCCCTTTACTACTCCTTTAAGAAAGACCAGCGTGACCAAGCCTTAGTCTAGTCGAGGATGCATCGGGAGGTGACTTGTGTGGTCTTGTGACAGCCAAGTATCCCAGAATGCATTTCGCACCTACTAATGGCAAAATATCACCGGTAATGGCAGAGAATTGCAAGTTATAATTTTCAAAATACTACTGTTGTTGTCACTGAATAGTTTTCATATTTTAGGCAGTTATTTAGTTGTTTAATCTTCAAAACTACGGTCGATTTATCAAGATAGAACCTACTTGAAAAATTCGTCAGACGTTTTCATATATGTTAACGAGAAATCAAGATGACCGCGCTCATGTTAGGCCTAGCTGCTAAGGCCTGCTGCCCCGTCGATAACAGCCTTATCTCCACAAGTCCTTTCAAAATGTGCCGCTGGCTCTGATATTTCTCTAGTGGTTAAACATGATACAGCCTTCAGTAACTCATTTTGGTACGCTATTATAGGGATTGCATAGACCCACCTCTCCTCTGTTATGACTGGTTGTCTGATTGGACCAATCACAACTGTTTCTGCCCTCAGAACATCTTACGGTAAGCAAAACTCCCACCTGCGTTAGATACAACCTATACAGGTGCATCCCAAAAGATGAGAATATTGTGAAAAAGTTCTTTATTTTCCGTAATTTAATTCAAAAAGTTAAACTTTCATGTATTCTAGATCCATTACACAAAGTGA
>NC_140235.1:4172690-4200190 GCF_949987555.1 Borostomias antarcticus
GCACATTCCAATAAATCATTACTATTCGTATCCGTCTTCACAGTTCTGAGCCGAAACGGTTTCATCTAAGTGGAATAGCAAAACCACAATCTTGAGGAATTTTGAGGTACAATTAGACTAGTAGCAGTAATGCCTCGTTCCTTTAAAGACTTCAAATCAACCCCCGAGGCATGAAGCCAAACTCCTCTGGACTGATCATGTCAAGCTCTTCGAGTGATTCATCTCAATCAGGCTGTCAGGCTCTGAGGATATAATAGGCCTGTTTCCATCATGCCAACTAGCTATTTTGCGTTTCATTTTATACGACCTTTTATGTGTTGCACTTTGTCTTGATGCTTTTAATGTCTCATGTAAAGTACTTTGAATTGCTTTGTTGCTGAAAAGTGCTCTACAAATAAACTTGCTTTTCCTTGCCTTCTAGGAGTTTCTCAACCCTGTTTCTGACATACAGATGAAGACAGTATACTGTGGTCTCTGACGATTGTTGACTCCTGCTAGGAGCGGTGTAGAAGACAGACCGTCGGAGGAGTCAGCCCTGACTGAACCCAGCCCGGTTCTGGACTGAACCCAGCCCTGTTCTGGACTGAACCCAGCCCGGTTCTGGACTGAACCCTGCCCTGTTCTGGACTGAACCCTGCCCTGTTCTGGACTGAACCCAGCCCGGTTCTGGACTGAACCCTGCTCTGTTCTGGACTGAACCCAGCCCTGTTCTGGACTGAACCCTGCCCGTTCTGGACTGAACCCAGCCCGGTTCTGGACTGAACCCAGCCCGGTTCTGGACTGAGCCCAGCGCCTCTGACCCAGATTAACACCAAACAGACGTCGCCATGACGACCCTCCTCACTCCGGCTTCTTGGCCGTTTTCTGTCTGTGAAATTATTCCACCTGTCAGGCTCAGCTGGGCTGTGAGAATGCTGTCCACACACACATGCGCACGCACACACACACACACACACACACACACACACACACACAGGCACTCACGCCCACACACAGCCACACATATCAGACTCCCACAGACACACACACACACACAGGCGCCCACACACAGCCACACACATCAGACAGACCCCCCCCCCCACCCCACCCCCCCCACACACACACTAAAACAGACATACTGTATCTGCTAAGCAGCGAGAATGCTGTCGACACGCAAGCTCACAGACAGAGAGAAATAGATCTGTTGACTGGGTGCTGGAGCCAAGGTGGATGTCTCTCTGCTTCCATCTCCAGGAAGGGGGGGTGGTTCTGATGAGACAAACGCAGACAGCTGGAGAGGATAAGCCCAGGGGGTTAGGGATATGCCAATACCGTTTTTGTTTTCATTGCCATTACCGCTGTATGCCAGCAAGCTGTTCCACGGCTCGAAACGGCCAATCAAACGATGAAACACGCCCACAATGAGTCAATGACCGAGAGAGGTAAGTCATCCAAAACAATGAACCGAAGAGGGTATTTTGTTTGCTTTGATACTGTCACGACACGACAGACCTTCCCACACGTTTTCATGACTTCATGGTATCAGATCAACGGTACCGGACAGGGAGAGCATTCCCTCTCACGGAGAACCAGCCAGAGGACTTCAGAGCCAGTATAATAGTTTTGCTTTTTTCATTCGTTTTTATTTTTTATATCGTTTTAACTTTTTCTTTTCAATTTCAGTTTAGTTTAAATTAGTTTTTAAAGATTTGCTAGTTAAGTCTAGTTTTTATTTTTTGAAAATACTTCGTTTCTAGTTGAGTTTTTATTAGTTTCACTGTTGGTTTTAGTCTTTTTTCTTCCTCGCAAGCCTCGTGAGACCATCCTGACCTCGTGAGCTCACGTTGTTTCACTCCGTGTGAAACAAACCATCTGGTGCATGTCAGGATACTTCTGCGCAGTGACAGAGCTAAAAAAAAAAAAAAGAATAGATTTCCTATCCACCCAAAATACTAGGCTTATGTATGAAATGAAAAAGATTAAAACTAAGGACATTTCTATAATTTTTGTTTATTTTAGTTAGTTTTGTAAACACAAAACACAGTTTAGTTAGTTATAGTTTTTTTTGTAAAGCCTAGTTTTTATTTTTATTTCAGTTAAAGGTGCTCTGTTTGATTTACTGCATTTTTTGTAAAAAAAATAAATAAAAAATCCCAAAAGAAATCCTATACATGCAATAAATAGGTCCAGGGGAGTCATAACTATCTGTACAGAAAATATAACCAACGGTGTAGTGCCTGTGGAGCAAATGCAGAATTTATTTTTATTATGAGCTAAGCCGGCCCGGCGCTGAGCCCCACCCCCTGAACGGCACCTTATGGAGTGAAAACGCCCACTTCTTTTTATCCGATACGCTGCACCACTGCCCCATCTAGTGGCCGAAAAAAATCTAACTGAGCACCTTTAACTAAAATGTTTTTTCACACCTAGTTTTCGTTTTTTCAGTTTCCGTTAACTATAGTAACCTTGGTAACTAGGGGTGGTAGTGAAAGGGAGCAGCAGTGATTTGTCTAGTAGTTATAAACAGATCTATCAGTAGGCTTGTTTATTGGTGTCCACTTAAGAGCCATCAAGCACACTAGTGCACAGCTGCTAGCTGTAGTGCACAACTAAGTGCGACCTGAAAGAGCTCTATCAAGAGTGTACAGGCTTTGTCTCAATTCATGTTGGTGAATTACTGAACACAAAAGCAAGGCTCACAATAGGACCACTTTCTGTGAGTGTGATGGTGTATGTGTGCGTGTGAGCATGCATGCTTGTGAGTGTGTGTGTGTGTGACAGAGAGAGATACATACACACATCTCCGTATTTTAGTATCTTTAACTACATTTTTTGTCATTTTTTCTTTTTTGTGAGTTTTTGCTTTGGCAATGTACACGTTTGTTTCTCATGTCAATAAAGCCCTTTGAATTGAATTGAATTGAATTGAGTTGAATTGAATTGAGAGAGAGGGAGAGAGAGAGACTAGTACTGAGAGACTAGGGAGTGTCAGAGAGCAGTGCTTTCCCTTCATGGAGGATTAATGGACACACAGGGGAGGGTGTGAGCTGTGTGTGTTTGTGGCCGCTTTAATAAACTTGAATGCCTTCCTGACCTCTGAGAAAATTAGACTTGCCTAGGAAGGACAAGGACACCTTCGCCCACGTGTGAGCAACAGAGGAGGGTGTAGAGAAAAGGGAAAAGGAGTCAGATTGAAGAGCAGAGTTGATAAGGAGTGAAGGAAAGGGGACAGAGGTGTATAATGCAAAAGGAGAGAAAAAAAGATTCGCTTTCATTCCCAAGACAGAGTGCAGGAGAGAACGGTAAAGAAGGTGAACCAGACTGAAAGGTCAGACACAGATTGAAAGAGAGAAAGGTAAAGAAATTGAGAGGCCATGAAGAATTTTTTTTTTTCCACAGCTGAAAATTGGTTTTGACTGGTTCAGCTGAGGACCTTAGCAAGCTCAAGCTCCTGTAGGTAAACGGATAGCATGGTTAAGAGTACTACAGTACTACAGTACAAACACAGTCATCGTTTTAAGTACTTCAAGTACTATACTGTACTTAGCTAGACAAACTCAAACTTGTAACCGTTGTTATACGGTAGCAGTACGCTGTGTGCTCTTTTTTTTACCTATCAGAATAACGACAACAGTAGCAAACTATAAACTATAAGCAATATAGTGGTAGCTATGCTGCTTTGTAACTGTCAGTATAGCGATAGCTACATCATGCTGTATCAGCGGTAGTTCCTGCAAACAGCCCACACGCAGCTTTGGAATCAGGGCCAGAACGCTTCTCACACGCAACATCCCACTCGACTGATGTATCTGGGCCTTCTCTGGGGACGTGAAATGGGTCGGCTCTATAAAGCCGTTAACACCACACATACTCCGTGTTGTTTTTGTTGGTGTTGTTGTTGTGAAGAGCTGACTGTGCACATCCGGCCGCCGTTGAACATAATATGGTCATAATCTACCTTATCTAAGTGCAAATAATATTGATTATTATCTCACAAGAGTCTCAGGCTCCATAGCTACAAACACCACACATAGATAACGGAGTGCGTGCGTTTGTGTGTGTGTGTGTGTGTGTGTGTGTGTGTTGGGGGGGGGGGGGGGTTCAATGTAATGCAGTTCATCTGAGATATACCATATCAGTCTGTGCATTTTTTCAGAAAATCTAAATCAAAAATCAATTAAATATACGTGGGCTGTATAAAGAACACAGAGAGCTGGTGTTGTGTGAAGATGTGTGACAGCTGGATCCCCATCAATGCCTCTCCTCCTCGCCTATTTACATATTGTAAATGGTTCTCGGAGTTCTAGTGTTGTCAAAAGCCGTCTCAGGGACCTTTTCAAATGTCAGGTCCCATCAGGCACTGCGACAGGTCTTTCAAGGAAAAAAACAACTCGGAGAGCGAATAAAAGACAGCTTATCGTGCGCGTTCGAGCCTCTCTGTCTCGCAGCTCAATAATACGTCTTCAGTTTCATAGAATTGTAAACACAGAGAAGAGGCTAGCTCAAATTTTCACACCATACCCTCTCAAAATGTCACTTTTTATGACAGGGTATTCCAGCGCTGGTGCATTAAAGAGCATGACGACTTTCTGTGGCTTTCCAACGCTGTACTACACTTCCCCTCTCTCCTCCCGTTCAGCAAACGGCACAAGCTTTCTCTTCATCTTGTCTGCCTGGGAGACACTTTTGATACCTGGCAGTTTACTGGTTCCCTGTATCAGCAGAATACATCCTCCTGACACAACTCCATGTCAGCTGGACTGTAATAGGGCTCTGCGATGGCACAAACCAATCCCTTCCTCCTCCTCCTCCTCCTCCTCCTCCTCTCTCCCTGGCTCCAACTCATCCCTGAGATGCCAGGAGTGAGTTAGAAAGAAAAATATAGTTTGACACACCCACCCACCCACGCACACACACACACACACACACACACACACACACACACACACACACACACTCTCTCTCTCTCTCTCTCTCTCCCTCTCTCTCTCTCACTCTCTCTCTCTCCATTACAGCACCAGTACACTACAAAAGCTCAGCCCAGCTCACTATACGGCAGCCCTGGCCATGACATCACCAGTACACTACAAAAGCTCAGCCCAGCTCACTATACGGCAGCCCTGGCCATGACATCAATAAAGGCGCAGCAGTCAGAGTGGCAGCAGTGGCTCCAAAACAATGCTGACGGTGGCCTTTCCCTGCCCCTGCCAGAGCCCCGGCAGTCAGGAGCCCCACGGGGTACAGATGGCGCTTTGTCTGAGTGCTCCAACACACACACACACACACACACACACATACACACACACACACACGTAGACACACACATACACACACACACACACACACACACATAGACACACACACACACACACACACACACACAAACACACACACACACACACATAGACACACACACACACACACAACTGTAGGATGCAACTGGACTACCTCTAGTGATTCCTAATCCTCTATACTATGGTTTAATAGCAGAGGGTGAGAGCGCTGTGGTTTCGGAGTGAGGAAGGAAGGGTGTATACTCGCACGCTGCCCATATCTGTACAGTATCAGTATGTCGGCTCAGCCTCCACACAGATGAACCGCTGTGCGTGAGGCCAGCTACTTCCGTAGTTGAGTCCTCTGGGTATCGCCCGCCCCAAATCGTATGTCGTTCACCCAAGTGATTTCTGACTCGTGTAAAATTGACACTTTGTAGTAGATTTGGTTTAAAAAATAATAATAATAATTTAAGTATAGTTGCCTCAGAATGCCCTGTCCTGTACTGTACCAAACACACATCATAGGCTTCACCATAACTCGTCTCTCAGCCCTGGTTATTCTCACAGTTGATAACAATTACAGCCTAATTTAGATGGGAATGACACCGTCATTAGTGTGAATGGAGATAGAGCTTACTCATAACCTCCTTGGCAGTACAGTGCAGAGCTGTTCACCATCTGGAATGCTATTAGCCAGCTCAGTGTATGATGATACACCACCTGTGTTGCTGAAGTGAAGACAGTAGACGTCTCTAGGGATTATATTAGCATCGATGCTGCTGGAGCTCTTGTCAGTCCCAGTATCTTGTTGCTGTATGCTGCTGTAGCCTAGGCTACTGTTGCAGCATGTTGATTATTTTGGGGTCGCGCTAAAATAAAGGTTAAATAAATAAATAAATAAATAAATAAATACACGTGAAATAAATAGCTAAATAAAATCGAACTGGTACCTGGCTGTACTCATAACCTGAGGCTGTGAGATCAGAGAAAAAGAAGGTTGTCTGCCTTTCAACCTCGACAAGTTACCTCACTTGCTATCGTATCGAATCACTTCTACTGTATGTGTGGTAAAAAATGTATTTTGTGACTCCATGAAAAGCTGAAATAGGCTGTAAATATATGGAAGAATGGCTTGCCTGCATTGCACTATCCTAATCGGACAGTCATACTGTACCGATGTTGCCACCGTAGCATGAGTTTAAATTTCCGCATGAGTTATTAGATGAATGTCTGAGTGCGTCTTCTTACCTCCAAACTTGACTGACTCGCCCTTCGGTTGTTGTAGCCATTTCAAATACTCTTTGAGGAACTATGGACACTTTTGAATGAAATAAATGAAAATAAAAGGTAATGCGTTTACTCTATTAGTATTTTCAACGGATCATGCATGGAAACATATGAATATATCGGTCTGTTTCTCGCTCATCCACCTCACCTCTTGCGGCGCGTTCCCCCAGGCGCCCAGTAGGGGGCGCAGTCTCTCGACATTCAGCTCTTGTCTTCCTCGTTGGTGTCAGAACCCTGCCATGTTTGCGGAAGTGTCTTTTCTCTTTTCTCAGCTAGATAATCTCCTTCCCTGTCCATCATTCATGTAATTCATATCGAGAAAGTCTCGTCTGAAAACAACATGAATCTTCCGAAGGGACCGGATTCTTTGTGTTTCGATAAGGACGTGTTTATGAAGGTAACGTTAGGAAGGTGACTTTTACAACTGTACTAGCCAGCTAGCTATCTGGCTAACACCAGTCACTTGTCGTCATTTACTGTGATATAGAAATCCCCTTGGTCTATACTAGCTACATCAGACAGCTTTAGATCAGTCAGTCTCTGTTAGCTAGTTGGATATTTAGCTAGTGGTGGTGGCTACCTAATATAATATATATAATAATATAATATATAACTGTGATATAGAAATCCCCTTGGTCTATACTAGCTACATCAGACTCTGCTTTTTTCACCCCTTGACAGCTTTAGATCAGTCAGTCTCTGTTAGCTAGTTTGATGTTTAGCTAGTGGTGGTGGCTACCTAATATAATAATAATATATAATAATATATAACTGTGATATAGAAATCCCCTTGGTCTATACTAGCTACATCAGACTGCTTTTTTCACCCCTTGACAGCTTTAGATCAGTCAGTCTCTGTTAGCTAGTTTGATATTTAGCTAGTGGTGGTGGCTACCTAATATAATAATAATATATAATAATATATAACTGTGATATAGCAATCCCCTTGGTCTATACTAGCTACATCAGACTCTGCTTTTTTCACCCCTTGACAGCTTTAGATCAGTCAGTCTCTGTTAGCTAGTTTGATATTTAGCTAGTGGTGGTGGCTACCTAATATAATATATATAATAATATATAATCTAATCCTTGGTTCTCTATCTGTCAGGATGACTTCGACGTGGACCAGTTCGTGGCGGACTGTAGGAAGCATGTCCAGCTCGAGGAGATGCGCGAGGACCTGGAGCTGTACTACAAGCTCCTCAAAACCGCAATGGTGGAGCTCATCAACAAAGATTATGCCGACTTCGTCAACCTCTCCACCAACCTGGTGAGTTCACATCCCCTGCAGGTGGATGATAGTGGAGGTGGTGGTGGTGATGATGATGATGGGTGGGGGTGAGGGTGATGACATTTCATCTTGGTCTTGAAGTGAGTTGTTTCGTGTCAGAGGATGGAGAGGAGTTGAGAGTAGTCTGATGTGACCTACTGAGAGTTGGCTGTCGCTGTGTGTTTTTGTCTCAGGTTGGAATGGACAAAGCCCTGAACCAGCTGTCCGTGCCACTGGGACAGCTCAGAGAGGAGGTTCTGGTATGTGCTCCTCTCCACTATCTCCCCTGGTGTGTGTGTGTGTGTGTGTGTGTGTGTGTGTGTGTGCGCGTGTGTGTGTGTGTGTGTGCACGCGCGTGCGTGCTTGTGTGTGTGTGTTTTATGAGAGGCGGAGTGGAGGGAATCGCTGGTATGCCAATCAGATGCAAATCCTGTATTTACAATGAAAAACAAACCAATCAGAGTTTACATACGCCACAAAACTGCCTAAGCCATAAATTCAATATTGACAGTGAGGGGAAAGAGCAAGGGACTGATATCATCACTGAATACACGGCCAGGCTGGACCTAATCGGCTCATCTCCCTTGCCTCTGGCTATGAAGCTGGAGGCTATTGGACACGTGGCGCTGTGCAAAGTACAACACCTTTTTCCAAACGTTCATATACCAAGGAAACTCCTGCGTGATCTAAACAGCAAGACTGTACAGCGAGTGAGAGAGCGGTTTGGCCTGAGCACTCACACAACCTGTGATGTCATACTCCGCAGCCAATGAGAGGGAGGATTAGGGGTACCGGACTTTGAATGGATATATATATATATATACGTATCTACAGGCCTCTCCCATTTACTGAACATGCTTAACAGTGACGACATGACAGTTAGCCAGAGCCTCACTTCTCCTCGACCTAGAACCACGTAAAGTTCCCCGAGCGAGTGACCTAACCTCCGGTTTCCTCGGTTTAAAAAGAAATACCCTAACGGTTAATTGGATACCAACGCCGCCGGCTTCAGCGTGAACTCTGACTGGCCGGATCTGAACGACCTCAGCAACTGGACTGATGTCTCCCTACAATGGATACGTGCCGACGCTGAGATGGTGAATGTGTCGGTGATCACTGACCCGACTGTTACTGTGAGCGCAACAGTGAGGCGCGACGGAGCATCACGTGCACTCCCCCATTACAGCCGCGCACGTGCACTCCCCATCACAGGTGCGCACGTCCACTCCCCATCACAGGCGCGCACGTGCACCTCCTGGCGCTGAAAGAGCAGCGGCGGTGTTGGACGAAACAACTTAAGTACCAGCTGCTGGTACAAGCCATTATGCATTTGGCAGCCTGGGCCATGTTCATAAATTAGCAGTCATAAGCCTGAGGATTATGGCCTGAAGATTATTGACCAAGTGTGAAGCAAAGCAGACTGTAAAATATTGCTCAATCTCCTCCATTATTGGCAGCCGCTGCATTTGGAGGAGAAGATGTTTTCTGTACCCATAACTCCCCTGGTGTCAGTGGTATTTTCTGTATGTTTACTGTACATCATTATTATGTATATTGTACTGTCAAGATACATGTATGTGTGTGTATGTATGTGCATGTAAGCATATTGTGTTCATCCTAGAAGCTTGCTTGTATCTGTGAAATGTGACACATGTTAAATGACCCAACAACATGACAGCAATGGAATTATATTTGGGCCCCTGAAATGTATTTTGAAAATGCGGACCTAAATAAAGAATTCAAGTGTGTGTGTGTGTGTGTGTGTGCATGCGTGTGTGTGCGCGCGTGCACCTGCCTGCTCTTAATGTCCCCTCTCCCCTGTTGCAGAGTCTGAGGTCATCGGTCAGCGAGGTGATCCAGGCCATAGACAACCAGCTGTCTAAACAGGATGACCTACAGAAAAAAAAGGTTAGTGGGCCCACCTGGTTTACTGAGCTTCAGGAAACAACGCACAGCCATGCACAGGCACAGCACGCCATCGTCTGTATGAGGTGGACAAGTCCGCATCGACGGGTAAAGACCATCCAGAATCGCCTGTGCCAGGCCGTCACTTTTCCTCTCTCTTTGAGCTAGGTGTGTGTTCTGAGGCTCATCCAAGTGGTTCGATCTGTGGAGAAGATTGAGAAAATCCTCCATTCCCAGAACTCCAAAGACTCGACGTCCCTGGAGATCGACAGGTAGAGTGGTGCAGCTACCGTTACTGAACACTAGGGGGCGATAAAACACACGGGACAGCCGCACACATCTTGGGGTGTTCAGATGAGGGCTGTCTGTCAGTGTGTGTTACTTGTGGTTAATAATATAGTGTGTGTGTGTGTGTGTGTGTGTGTGTGTGTGTGTGTGTGTGTGTGTGTGTGTGTGTGTGTGTGTGTGTGTGTAGCCCACTGCTGGCAGGTCAAATACTGGAGAGGATTGCCACAGAGTTCAACCAGCTGCAGTTCCACGCGGTGCAGAGTAAAGGCATGCCTCTGCTGGACAAAGTCAGACCTGTGAGTCTACTGCTGGTCTACCGGCAGACCCACACACACACTAGACGGCTGGAGAGTTAGTCAACAGCAAATATACATTACGCAGCTTTAAATGGTTGAGAATAATGAGTATATTGAAGAAAACAATTGAAATATCCTCTGTTTTCGTGCGTGTGTGTGTGTGTGTGTATGTATGTGTGCGCCTGACTGTGTATCTGTGCATCTGATTGGTGTGTGTGTGTGTGTTTGTCCCGTGTGTGTCTGTCTGTGCGTCTGTGTGTGTGTGTGTGTGTGTGTGTGTGTGTGTGTGTGTGTGCGTGTGCGTGCGTGTGTGTCCTCACAGCGGATAGCGGGCATCACCTCCATGCTGCAGCAGTCTCTGGAGGGACTGCTGATCCAGGGCCTCCAGACCTCAAACGTGGACATCGTCCGCCACTGCCTGAGGACCTACGCCACCATAGACAAGACCCGGGACGCCGAGGCGCTGGTGGGACAGGTCCTGGTCAAGCCCTACATGGACGAGGTACGTAGGCGCCTCCATCACCCTCGCATTCACACGCCACACATCCGAATCCTGCTGTGATAGTATATTATGATCACTGCTATCATCGTGATCTTGAGCTTAATCATTGGATCATC
Organism: Borostomias antarcticus; assembly: GCF_949987555.1. Lineage (NCBI taxonomy): Eukaryota > Metazoa > Chordata > Actinopteri > Stomiiformes > Stomiidae > Borostomias > Borostomias antarcticus. The sequence goes on from NC_140235.1 coordinate 4,183,610, forward strand.
GCCTTCAGGTTGAGTCTTAACGATCGCACACTCAACATAGAGGAGTAGGTGGAGGCTCAGATGTCTCTACTCCGGGGCGCCCCCGTAGCTCACTGGGTAAGGCGCGCCCCATATGAAGGCTAGTCCTTCGCGCGGCGGACCCAGGTTCGATTCCTGGCTCGGGTCCTGTGCAGCATGTCCTCCCCTCTCTCTCTCTCCCACGTTTCCTGTCTCTCTCAACTGTCCTGTCCCATTAAAAGCTGAAAAGCCCTAAAAAAAATATCTTACAAAAAAAAAAGATGTCTCTACTCCGGTCCTTGGTCCTCGTCTCTTCTCCCCACCTCCTCCAATCACATTGAGTGTATGCTAACCCCACCTCCTCCAATCACATTGAGTGTATGCTAACGCAGTGTATCCACTCCTGTCCATTGTGGTTATGTTTGTAGCTTGTCAAAATGAATCACTCACCAGGTAGAGAGGGTCAGCTGCTAGAGAGGGGCCGGGTACTCGTGTTTCATTTCATTTCAAAGCTTTATTTATACTCGTAAAGCACGGAGGTTTCCCTCATTTACAGCGTCGACGAGTTCACACGAATACACAAATAACAGAATAAATACAATACACAATAATAATAATTAAAAAACAGTTACAGGTCGAAGTACAAATGTCAAGAGCCATGGGTTTAAACTCTGATTGAAGGAAGTACCTCAGGCTTTAGAGTCTGTTATAGAGTATTCCATGTAAACACACGTGTCACACGGCGTCCCCCCCCCACCCCTCTGCGTGTGGTCCAGGTGGTGGTGGAGAAGCTGGTGCGGTCCAGCCCCGGAGGGCTGCAGCAGATGTTCTCCAAGCTGCTGGACTTCGTGCCTCATCACTGCAGGCTGCTGCGTGAGGTGACCGGAGGAGCCATATCCAGGTACGGGTCCAGGCTAGGGTAGCTTAGCGTTTATCATTCGTTTGTTAGCATCGTTTTCACTTTTTGTTTTGAGTTTAGTTTGAATTCATTTTAGATGGATAGCTCTTTATTTATCTCCAGGGGAAAATTTCAGTTTCGCAGCAGATTAAGAGAGTAATAAAATATGCAGAATAAGAATACATAATGAATAGAGGATAAATAGGGTGGACACGGTATTCAAATGACTAACAAAATACTGCTACTCACACTATATTAAAAACAGTTAATGAAGGAAGTCTGTTTTTAAAGCAGGTTTGCTAGTTTAGTTTAGTTATTTATTAGTTTCAGTATTAGATGTAGTTTTTTTCTTCTGCGCTAGCCTCGTGAGACCATCCTGATCTCGTGAGCTCATGTGGTTTCACCACTCCGTGTGAAACAAACCATCTGGCGCATGTCAGGTTACTGCTGAGGGGGGGAACCACAGTTATGGTGACGCTAGCGATGGTGGTCAGGGGCTCGCGCCGCCCTCTCTCCCCAGGCGGACGTCCCTGAGGGTCAGCCGGCCTACGCTGCCTCTGTGCGCGTCTCCATTAGTGAAGTCACATCTGTCTGCCTGTCTGCCTGTCTGCCTGCCTGTCTGCCTGCCTGTCTGTCTGTCTGTCTGTCTGTCTGTCTGTCTGTCTGTCTGTCTGTCTGCCTGCCTGTCTGCCTGCCTGCCTGTCTGTCTGTCTGTCTGTCTGTCTGTCTGCCTGCCTGCCTGTCTGTCTGTCTGTCTGCCTGTCTGCGTGCCTGTGTGTGTGTGTGTGTGTGCGCGTGCGCGCCGTCCTCTCCTCCCCAGTGACAAGGCAGACATCGTGCCCGGCTATGACTTCCTGGTGAACTCTGTGTGGCCGGAGATCATCAGAGCAGTGGAGGAGAGGATCTCTTTCCTGTTCAGCCCAGGAAACCCCGACACGTTCTACGAGGTACGGGAACGTCTCTTAACATGTCTACTGTACCGGACGAATGCTTTATTGCTTCTTCCCTCGCGATCTAAGCATCAACTAAACACTCTTATAGCCTACTGTGTAACACATTTTGTGTGTGTGTGTGTGTGTGTGTGTGTGTGTGTGTGTGTGTGTGTGTGTGTGTGTGTGTGTGTGTGTGCGCGTGTGTGCGCGTGTGCGTGCTTGTGTGTGTGTGTGTGTGTGTGTGTGTTGTATACATGTGTGTGTCCACAGCGGTACTCTATGAGCATGGAGTTTGTGCGGCGGTTCGAGCGTCAGTGTGGCTCCCAGGCCAGCGTGAGGAGACTTAGAGCTCACTCCTCCTACCTCAGCTTCCACAGCAAGTGGAACCTGCCCGTCTACTTCCAGCTACGGTCAGTGAGACGGCGCGGCCCAGTCCCAAACCGAGCCCTACACCCTTCACTCTAGACCCTAGACATTAGACACCTTAAGCCTCGGATACACTAGAAGACTTTGACAATCTTAACAGATTATGAACTGACTGGGAGTATACACTAGACCACTGGCTTCTGATGATTTTTGTATGACAACTGAAAAACTGGGTATCGCACATTTAACGACTGGACCAGGTGGTGACGAGTTTACACTACACGATTGCGTCCAGAATCTGCTAAAAAAATATCAAACATGTTTGATATGCTCCGACTCGGATCGGGAGAAGTCTGTTCTCATCATCCACTTGCCGATTTAAATCTGTACCCCTCATACACTTACAGATTTCAGAAATTGCCACTCCGACTACCCCCAACTAGTGCAGACTGCTGCCGACTAGGACAGACTCGGCAGGATTGTGAATCGTGTCTAAAATCGGGCATAATATCTTGTAGTGTATGCTCATCTTTAGACCCATTGATTAGACACCTTAGACCCACTGGCCCACATAGATTATAGCTGATGTTGATTTTGAAGTCCACCCCTCCCCTTCCTGTGTTCCTGCAATAGTGACCCAAGAGACGAGAGCAGGATGTGAGCTCTGTTGTGTTTGTTTAAGCGACGTCGAGCGCATATGAGTGACGCTTGTCCCGTGCCAGAGCTGCTGTGAAACTGATCAAGGCCAACAGGGCCCCGTTCCATTACTGTTCACATGCGTGTCCACTCCCTCCCTTCATCCGAGGAATCACTAATGGGATACGACTGGCTTTATAATAGCTGTGCAGGAGAGCACATGCTTTTACCTAGCGTATCCAGTCATGTTAATCATAGATGACCTCTAGAAGGCATTGATACGGGCCTTGAGTTCCTGTTCTGTATTGATCCCTGTGGAGTCGGTGGGGGGGCAGGTCAGTCTGTCCTCTGTGTGCTCGCTTCGTCTGCACACTCACACAAACGCATACATTTCTCAATATGTTCACACAGCACAATATGTTCACCGCACACAACGTTGCGTACTCCTGTTCCGGTTTTGCTAAATGTTTTTCAATTGAATTTCAATTTCAAAAGGCTGTGTGTGTGCGTGTGTGCGTGTGCGTGTGTGTGTGTGGTGAACTGTTATTACGGGTATGGATCAGTGTATATATATATATATATATATATATATATATATATATATGTATATATATATTCTCTCCCCCTTTCTTTCTATGTATGAAATGCACTGTATAAATAAAGTTTGAAATTGGACTCTTGTCTCAGGTACAAGGAGATCGCTGGGAGTCTGGAGAACGCCATTACTGACGGGCTGGAGGCGGCACCAGGTGAGAACCAAGGCTATCATAGTTTTGCTTTTCTCATTAGTTTTTCTTTTTATATCATTTTAACTTTTTCTTTTCAATTTCAGTTTAGTTTTAATTAGTTTTTAAAGCAGATTTGCTAGTTAAGTCTAGTTTTTATTTTATTTGAAATACTTCGTTTCTAGTTGAGTTTTTATTAGTTTCACTGTTGGTTTTAGTCTTTTTTTCTTCCTCGCTAGCCTCGTGAGACCATCCTGATCTCGTGAGCTCACGTTGTTTCACTCTGTTTGAAACAAACCATCAGGACCACGTCAGGTTACTTCTGCGCAGGGCCACAGCCCACAGATAAAGAAAAAAGAAAGAAAGGAGAATAGATTTCCTATCCACCCAAAATACTAGGCTTATGTATGAAATGAAAAAGACTAAAACGAAGGAAATTTTCTCTATAATTTTAGTTTATTTTTGTTAGTTTTGTAAACACACAACACAGTGTTAGTTAATTATCGTTTTTTTTGTAAACGCCTAGTTTTTATTTTTATTTTAGTTAACTAAAATGTTTTTTCACGCCTCAACGTCGTTTTTTGTTAGTTTTCTTTAACTATAATAACCTTGGTGAGTAGTACTGAGGAGAAACACACCGTGTCTCCCCGTGCCTGACTGAGCCGGTGTCAGGTCCTGTTTGGTATTCCTGAATGGCCGTCTTCCTCGCGGTCAATCGATGAGTCTGTGTCACTGATTGTGTTATGTAGTGTTGTATCAGTCCATTAACGGATGTCTTGATCTAATCTCCTTTCCTCAAACACGAACGCACACACACACACACACACACACACACACAGTGGGAAGCTCCTACCACCTGCAGGTGTCGGAGGTTCTGTGGTCCAGCCTGGTCAGGTGCTGGTCAGACCGGATCTACCTGCCCCCCCTGGCGCACCGCTTCTGGAAGCTCACCCTGCAGCTCCTCTCACGCTACGCCAAGTTCGTCATGGAGGTAAATGTCACAAACCTGGCAACCCGCACCCTCATTCTAACCCGCAAATCCCCATCCAACCTGGCAGCCAAAAGCAATGCACTGAGTTATGGAAAGTTGACTCAGAAGAGTTGTTACTCTTACTGTACTTTGCGACCATGACCGCCATTCCTGTGTTCCCGCCTGATAGGTGCTGACTAAAACCCCGCCCTCTGAGATCAGTAAAGACCTGGCGAGGCCGCTGCCTAGCTCCGCCTCCTCCACGTCAAGCCGCACCTCCCAGGACGATGCGGGCAGCGAGAGCGGAAGCCCCGCCTCCCTCTCCATTAAACAGCTGGTCTACATCTCCTCCGACGTGGAGAAGCTTCAGGAACAGGTATGACGGTCCAATCAGAAATGAGGATAATGATACTTATCCTGCTTAACGGGTACGGTCCAATCAGAACTATTAATATTGAGACGAAGAAGAGGTGCAGTCCTATTAGAACTACCGATACTGATACACCTGGGCCAGAGCCAATTCAGTGGCAGAATTCAGAAGAGAACCCTAACTTGTGTTCTTCTGTATACAAACGAACATCATTAACGCTTAGTCTGTCTGTCTGTCTGTCTGTCTGTCTGTCTGTCTGTCTGTCTGTCTGTCTGTCTGTCTGTCTGTCTGTCTGTCTGTCTGTCTGTCTCTGTCTGTCTGTCTGTCTGTCTGTCTCTCTGTCTGTCTGTCTCTGTCCTGTTAGATCCCAGTTCTATCGGAGATGATCAGACAGAGACTAGAGGCCATCAGCTTCAAGAACATCGTGATCGTTGAAGGTACACCGACACGTCCCTCACCGGTAACAAAGGCTATTTCGCCTGCGGCCTCCGAAGTCCCTGTTGTCCCTGTCTACCTGTTAGACCCCCCACAGATGTACCGTGTTCCTCCATACCTGTCCAGCAGTCTGACCCATGCCCCGCCCTCCCCTCCCCCCTCCCCAGAGGCGCTAGGGGACTCCCAGGCCGCTCTGTCCGGCTGCCTCCCCAGTCTGGACAGCAGGATGACCCAGCATCTGACCGACCGGTGCTGCCGCTTCCTCAAGAGCGCCGCCGAGGTGCCCCGGCTCTACCGCAGGACCAACAAGGTGAGGGGGCGGCCCTGCGGACATTCACCACGCACACACACACACACACACACACACACACGTACACACACACATACATACACACACACACACGTACACACACACACACATACATACACACACACACACACGTACACACACACATACATACACACACATACACGCGTACACACACACATACACACACACGTACACACGTACACACAAACACGTACACACACACACACACACATACACACACACACGCACACACACACACACGTACACACACACATACATACACACACATACACGCGTACACACACACATACACACACACACACGTACACACGTACACACACACACGTGTACACACACACACACACACACACACAGACCTACACATACACACATACACACACACACACACACACACACAGACCTACACATACACACATACACAGACCAAACACACACACAGACACACACGCACATACACACGCACATACACACACACACACACACACACACAGACCTACACATACACACACACACACACATATACACATACACACGCACACATACTGTACACACACACATACTCACACACACACATACGCACATACACACGCACATACACACGCACACACACACACTTACACACACACACGTCGCTCTCACAGAATCCATGCAAGATGCACTCACACACCGCGCCTGAAACAGTCTCCTACTTCCTGTGCGGACAGGAAGTGCCGAGCCGTGCGTCGGCGTACATGGACAACGCGCTGCGTCCGCTTCACCAGCTGCTGTGTGACTCCAAAGACTTGGTCAAGCCCTCTGTGGCCCAGGGCTGGCTACGGGTCACCCTGTCTGACTGCACACACAGGTATGAGAGCAGGCTGTACAACACACACGCACACACACACTCACACTCACACTCACACACACACACACACACACACACACACACACACACACACACACACACCATACACCATACCCAGGTGTTATACCTAGAAGTGTATGTATGCGTGACGGTGTGTGCGTGTGCATGCGCGTGTGCATGTGTGCGCGTGCGTGTGTGTGCGTGTGTGTGCGTGTGTGTGTGTGTTGTGTATGCGTGACGGTGTGTGTGTGTGCGTGTGTGCGTGCGTGTGTGTATGTGTGCGTGCGTACGTGCCTGCAGGTACTTTGAGACCATCTCGGACGTCCTGAGCTCGGTGAAGAAGATGGAGGAGAGCCTGAAGCGTTTGAAGCAGGCGAGGAAGACGGCCACCACCAGCTCCGCTGCCGCCAACGGAGGACCCACCGACGACGGCAAGATCCGCTCGCAGCTAGCGCTGGACGTAGAGTACCTCGGGGAACAGGTATACCTACACACACACTCACACACACACACACACACACACACACACACACACACTGACTGACTGACTGACTGACTGACAAGGAAGTTACCATTTGTAACATTTGGAAAAATAATTCCTCAATATACCTATTTGTATTTACATTTATATTTTAACATTATTGTGACTTCCCACGCTAATAAAGCCCTTTAAATTGAAATTACGCACGCGCACACACACACAAACGCACGCACACACACACACACACACACCTCAGGGTGGAAGTAAAGCGGCCTCTGACCAGTGCTGCTGTGTCCCTGTCTCAGATCCAGAAGATGGGTCTCCGGCCTGAGGAGATCACCATGTTCTCTACTCTACTGGAGCTGGTCCAGGGAGCCAGGGAACTGGCCTCAACAGAACCCACCGGACCCTAACCCTCCTGAACCCTGCTCTGCTCCACTCCGGATCTACTGTAACCCTCTAGATCCCTGCTGGTCTTGAAGGACTTTAACCCACCCCTGGGGTGCGTCTCAACAGTCTAAAGTAGCTTCCTTTCCTCAGCCCCTCTCTTTCATACTGCCTTGACGTGAGTCAAGCCTGGTCCGGGCAAGGTGGCAGCAGCATGCCGGAGACTTTAGTTTTGCACGTGTCCGCTTACGTCAGAGCAGTAGGAATGAGGGAAAGCGCACGAGGGGAGTGAATAGCTGTAGAGTATTGAGACAGCCCCGGTGTATCTGTGACTGTACAAGCCATTGGGGAAGGACACTACAGGGAGGGATACGGTCTGGGGGACTCATGTTTAGAGAGGGCTTGGGAAGGGGGCCCACAGGGACATTTTAGGATGTATTAAGAGGGAGTGGTTTTTTAAAACACGGGTGAGTTTTTGCCCTCAACGTCTTTCTGTTTGAAGCAGATGAATCCGGTCTGCCTTGCCTGCCTGCTTGTCTGTCTGTCGGCCTGTCTGTAGGGGGGGGGGGGGGTGGTCTGTGTGGTCAGGGATTCTGTGTGGTCACACTAAAGAGAGACTGTGGAAAACATTATGTAACCAACACACGTAAAGCCCATCGTTCTGCTCTGTACTTCTCTGGTGAAGGATAAAGTTATACAGGTGGTGAATGATGAAGATATTGTACATTGTAATTAATTAAAAGATTGAAATTGTAATATTATGATGACCTTGATAGTAAAAGCTTTGGATACAAGATGCATAGTGCGTTTGTGAGTGTTGATGTGAACGGTTCAAATGTTCGGCTGAGAAAACATGACCCGGAGTTCAGTGACCTCAGGTACACAAGTAGGGACAGAAGTCCACCTGGATTCTAGACATGTAGAAGAGGTGGTTTGGAGACCGACTGAGTATAGAGAAGCCGTATTGATGATGGTGTTGAGAGAACAACAGAAAAGAAATACTACTGTTTGAATCTCCAAAGGTCTGAGAAAAAAAGTTGTTTTATTCAAGCAATCGCAAACCACAACAAACAAAATAGAAATATACACATTGAGACATTTCAATAATCCCATTGCAAGAACCCTGTCTACCTTCAGTACATCATACAGTAATCTGTAACAATATTGTAACACATTAGATCTAGTCTGGGATTATATCGTAGTGCGTTGTGTTTCTCTGTTTCTACACTAACTGGTCCCACAATGCCCTGCTACATTTTGAATACTCTTGAAATACATTCCTCCTTCAATACTTCCTCAATCTTCTCCACTCACCGGTAGATCATGTCGGAACTTTATTTCAAGAACCTACTCCATCTAGATGGTCTGTAGACCTGCAACTATTAACACATCCTCGATAAACTATCCGCTATTCACAATCCTTACAATCCTAACTGACCAGTTGTTGAACATAGAGTTTGGGCTGACAGTTTGTTGATAGTTTGGGCATCTAGGCTCCCTCCCCAGACAGGAAGTCCTGGTGATGTGTCCAGAAGGTTCTAGAGCGTAGGGTTGGTGACCTTTCCCAGCATGAGGATGGCGTTGGAGTCGCCCTCGAAGATGGAGAAGAAGAACGGCCTGTTCACGGTCAGCGGCGTGGGAACGCCCTCTTCCTCCATCCTGTCCTGAGACTCCGCCCCTTCCTCTGACATCTCAAACACTACCTTGTTGTACCACTGGAGACATTGACGAGAACAATCTACTTTCATACAGGGTTTATTATCATGTATTATCATGTAAAGTGTATGATATGTTTCTCACAGAATACAGTGGACCGTGTCTTTTTCATCTCATATTAGGCCTAATATTCAGCTTCCTCATTCCCCTTTGAGAACAGTGATTGATCGGACCTCACCTGAACCCTCTTCCAGAGTGACCTCACCTTATCTATGCTGAAGGGCTTCTTATTGCTGAGTCGTTCGAACTCTGCCTCTGAGCCCAGCAGAAGCTTCCCATCCTGTTTTAGCATGTCGGTTAGCAGGGCGCGCAGGTCAGTCAAGGCCGTCATGGAGAACTTGGGCAGAGACAGCTCCAGGAGTCTGGACGGGGAACACACACACACACACACACACACACACACACACACACACACACACACACACACACACACACACACACACACACACACAGGTCAAGACTATCCACGTCTCACCTCCAGTCCTGCTTCAGACCTGGCTATCTACTCCGCATAGACAGCTCACCATTGACTCGCTAGAGTGTCACATCGTAGTCGAGCAAAGTGTCTCGTGTGATCATAGAGTTAGGGTATAATATATATAACTTAGGGTTAAGGAACAGTGGCTGTTCTTGTAATAGCTACGCCATGAGACAAAAACCCTGGCTGAGGTATTGAAGACTCAGCAGAACTGCTCTACGAGTGTGTGTCCGTGACTGCATTTTTACGAGTGCGTTTTCTGTGTTCCGAGACGAGGCTTTTCATGGCACTTTGGTACGTTGCCTGTCGCAGTCAAAGGAGATAACGGGCTCATGCTCTCTAAGGGCTCACCCTTCCTTGAGGTGCCGGTACCAGGTTGAGAGGACATCGGTGCTCTGCTGTTCCTTGATGTCGTTGAGTTCCTTGATGTCGTTGAGGCTGGTTCCTTCGTGGGGCAGAACCAGCAGCATGTAGGTGCGCTTGCTGAGCGCCAGCTTCAGCACCGTGCAGCGTCGGCCCTCGTCGTTCAGGTAGAGATACCGGCCCGTGTGGGTCATTAGGGGCACCGAGATGGTCGTCTTCTCGTCCAGATGGAACTCCTGCATGGAGGTCTTCTCTGGCTGGAAGGCTGTCCTCCAGTTGCCTGGGAGAAAAAGAGACAAAAACAGGTACACGAGGTCTGTCATGGGGTAATAGTAACTGAGTAATGAGGGGAATCAGTATTATTGAGCAATAATTATTGAGCAATAATAATATGAATATAGTATATATTAATATTACTATTATTGATTTATTGAGCCACTTGTGTGATGAGAAAACTTGGTTACTTGAGACGTAAAACTACCTCCCCAAATCATTGTCAAGGCTCACTGGGCTAAACCTATTAGAGATGTGCAAACTAGGCTCGAACCCGAGATTCTTGATTTAAATAAAATTTAAAACAGCCCTGTGTGTAAAAAGCTTGTGTGAATATGCTGACCTTTGAACTGTACAGAACTGACAAACAGCAGGTCGGTATCTGGGCCCAGGCCTTTGAACAGGTCCTTCACTCTGCCCTCGGACGTCTTCTCCATGAAGCTGTTGACCTGCGCCTCGGCTTCCTGCGCCTTCGAGAAGTCCACCGCCCTGATGAAGGACGCGTCGGAGATGTCCTGGGTGCTGCGGACAAAGTCCCCCGCTATGCCTGCGTCATGGCGGACGAAGGCCCAGACGCGGGTGTCGATCTCGTCCGTGGGCCCGTCCACCAGGGAGTTGATGCTCTGGAGCGTCCTCAGCACCTGGTGTCCGTCCACTAGAGAGACGCAGTCTACTCTGTCCTTGTCCCTATATAGCCCCAGTAGTTTCAAGTAGGGGATGGCTGTCCTCCTGGATGCTCCGAGGTAGAAGGTGACCAGGGAGCCGTAGGTGTTGACGGGGGAGAGCAGAGTGTTGGCGCCCTTCTGTTGGTTGCTCAGGTGGATGTACATCCTGAGCCCCAGCGTGTTGAGCAGCACGGCCAGAACCGACGTCCGCTGGGTGACGTTCTGTCTCAGGCTGTCGGAGTCGCCCGAGTCCCTGCTGTCGGGCTCCAGGCTGCCGTCATCCAGAGGGATGAGGGCGACCGTCTCCAGGGGTTTGGTCTCCTGCGTCTGGATGGCCACGCAGCTGACGTTCGGCAAGGCGAACAAATGGAAGGGATGGACGTACACGCGGTTTGCCAGGCCTGTCCGGGAGCAGGACAGCACCAGGAGGAGGAAGAGGACGAGGAGAGGGGGAGACATTCTACCCATGGTTACCTTCCTCGGTCGGGAGTCTTCGAACGTTTCTGTGGAGAGACGGTTAGAAGTGTTAGAGAACTTTCATTCAGGCGTCTGAGGCTCGCTCCGGTCGACCGTCTTTGTCATGGAGGGTTTCCATCTCCTCTCATGATTGGCTGAGAGGGACCCTTAGCGGAGGGCTGGCGGGCAGTGATTGATGCGGGAGTCTTTGTCTGTCCTCTGGCTTGACGGACGGTCAATAGGAGTGGGTCTCTCTGCAGCTAAAGAGGTCACTGTGTCAAAGAGGAAACTAACAATCCAGAGACGGCAAACTGACCACAGGGAAACGGAACTCTAAACACCCAAATTAGTTTACCCATTAAACACACCAATGGATATATACATCCTTTATTACTATTAGTTGTTATGAACAGCGAAATAGTGGTCTATATTCAGTGCTGTGTAGCCTACTGTACTACTATGCTACTACAAGCACACTATACTGAAGCAACTGAAAAGTAGCCGAGGCAATGGTAGGCTACTGACTCTCTCCATATGTGTGTTGGTTAGATAAACACAGACCATGAGACCATGTACTTTATTCTTTGTGTTGGATCTCCACCAAGAGACTCCACTCCTGAAGGCCCAGAACAAACACCATACACACACACACACACACACACACACGCACACACACACGCACACGCACACAGATCCATATTATGGGGAAATTATTTTTTACACTCCGAGTTTGAATTAATTTCGAATTACTTCTCATTGTGGTTGTCTGCCATCTGTTCCATGATCTCAGTTCACTCTCAACTCAGTCCGAGGAAGTCGATCATTTTTGTAAATTTTTTTAAAGTATTTAATAAAATAAAATTAAGGAGACATCAACCAAACCACCTCTAGAGACAAGACATAATATTCAATGTTTGTTTATGTAAAAATCTCATAGTTCCTCACAGAAGCATATCATCTACTTCAGACCAGTGAATCTCTGTGCTTCTATCACAGTCCCATTGAGAGTGGAAGTAGAACGTAGAGTGTTCTCTCCTACCTTGTTCTTGTTCTCTGCTTTGCTGCTGGCTGCTGCTGATGCTGTGGGTTCTGGGCGGTTCTGAGGTCCACGGCGCTCGACTGGCTGTTTTAATCAAAGCCTCTGCTGGTGAGCAGCTTTGCTTTAGCTAATCAGTAACCAGAGCATTGATGTCAGAGGGTCCTCACTGATGATCTCATGGGGGCTTTCATCGTGTGTGTGTGTGTGTGTGTGTGTGTGTGTGTGTGCGTGTGTGTGTGTGTGTGTGTGGACAGATAAATGGGTCAGAGTGAAGCCCACCCACCATGTGTCCTTGTGTCTAGTGTGTGTTTAGGGGGAGTCAGGGGGATGGATGGGGACAAGGGAGGAGAGGAGAGAGGAAAAAGGTTTGGGGGGAGAGGGGGGGTACTGAAGGAGTCAAGGTGGAGGGGAGTTGGAGAGGAGTCAGTGGCGGGAGAATTGAATGAAGGTGGGGGGGAGGGTCTAGAGGTTGAGCGGGGGGAGAGGGGGGGGTGTGGCCTGGGGGTGATAGATGGCTGACGACAAGGTTCACTTTCACAATAGGAAGCTGGGAAATGCCAGAGCTTTGTTGTTGTTCTCTGTTATTTTTTGGGGGTCATAGCGCTGGGTTGATGTTGATTGTGTCAGTGACATTATCACGAATAGGCTACATTTGTCTTTGTTAATTACCCTACAACCAACCATATATGGTGTGCAAAGGGAACGCTCACCATTTTCAACTTTTTTTTCTTTCTCAATCATCTCACTGTGGCGCTACCCTGAAGGGAGGGGTTGAGACTCGTTCACTTCTGATACAGGAGGAAAGCGCAAGCTAAATTGTCGCCATTCCCTGTCACTTTCACTTGCACCGACCTAAAGTCTATCAATTAGTATCTACCCTAATGTTCTTCGGATCAGATGGCCAATGAGGATAGTTACCCCGAGTTGAAGAGATTCTCCGGGATATACCCCCTGCCTAGAGTTCGTTCACTGAGTGACACCTCTGGTTTCGGGTCAAGAATCCTTTTCAGGCTGCGACAAGCATGTTCAGGTAAATATTTGTCATGACCCAATTTATTTCTCAATAGAGTGACGTCAATTCAATGTTGCTTTCGGAAGTAAGCAGAAATGATGACACCATACACTCAGATGTAGAATATGCTCTGCTCTATCTAAGGTCAGAAGCCAATATCTATGGAACTTCATCATGCCTAGGGTTTCCTACATGAGTTAATACATGGCGGTTGTATATTTATGGTAAAAACAAAGAAATGTTACATTGCATTGTTTATTGTTGGCAGTTGGGTGGTGTGAAAAAGACTCAGATATGTGCACCATTTCCTGCTGGCCTGGGTTGTGTTCAGTGTGCACATACTCTCCTCTAGCCCCTGCTCGTCTCTGGTCTCGTCTCTGTTCGAGTGCCCTTAACTGAGGTAAAGCAAATTAAAATGAACCTGTCGTCCCCCACCCCATAATGCATGTCGTCATCGTGTACTGCACAGTTGTTGAAAGAAAAAGAAAAGTCTCAGCTAATGATCACATATATGAGCTAGCCATATTCTTTGATCTATCAAACAGGATCAAACCACCTAAATAAGTCATCTGATCTATGTTGTGAAATATAACTATAACTAACTATATAACTAATATAACCAACGCTATACTTCTACCATTCGGAGCGAATCCCACTCCATTCAGCGATCCAATGGTCAGGGACATGAAGCAAATGTCAGGAAGCAGAACATCATTGGATACGTCTCGGTCCACAGAATCCAGCAAGCCCAAACACCAGCTGTTTCCAGTTGTTTTTTGTCTCGTTATCGGTATGGAGTATAATCGCCCCTCTGACACTCATTCAGTTGGGTATCTCACTTGCAACCTATGTGTTTACATTGTAAATGGCCATTGATAATCTTCTCATCGATCTAGTGGTTGGTAAAATCAATCCAATGTCAAGAGGTGGATATAATTGGATTCCTCTTGGCCTACAGAATCTAGCTAAGGTAACACTGTCTAATAACACTCAGTTATAAGACATTCATAAGCTATTAGTAGATGATGAACTATTCATGAACAAACCATTTGTATACATTCGTAAATGATTATTAAATTATTATATCATCACCTGCTATAACGTTTTTGCAATTATTTAGTAATTGCTGCGTCTCTGTCCCTGTGTCATTGATTAGCTAGCTTTTCGGTGGCGTAGCTGGTTAGGGCGAGGTCTGTCACGTGGGAGACCTGGGTTCAAATTTACAAATAATGTTGAGCATGTGTAAAAGAATGATCTACAGATCATTCATGAATGTTAAAATAGTACATTTACAAATGATGTACAGTACAATCATTTGTAAAATAATATAAATATTTTGATAATAAGTAGTTCATTAAAAAAAATCAGAAATGCTTTGGGCTGCTTAAAGACTCACCTTATGATTTATAATCTTACTAAATGTTTAACATATAATTTATTAACCATGAAAAAAATCAATACATGTAGCTTTAATCAAATAATACTTGCAAATAGTCCTCTAAGTGCCAGGGGAATGCTTAGGTCCAAACCACACCAAACATATAAAATATTTAATACATTTCACAGGAGAACATACTAAGACTGATAAGATTACACCCTATGCTTCCTGTCTTTGAAAAGCGCATTTATCATAGTTTTTCCAATGCATTCATTGACTTCCATTGTAGCCCAGTTAGAGCCTGCATAAACGACTTTCACCTTTAGAGTAAAGAGAGAGAGAGATAAAGAAAGAGATAGAGAGATAAAGAAAGAGAGAGAGAGAGAGAGAGAAAGAGAGTGAGAAAGGGAAACAACATGAGGCTGTTTTGGTCCCTTCTCCACCATACCGCATATATCACTACCGCAGCTCTTCTGACAGTTTAAACCACTTCCTGATAACCTAGCTGAGTCACTCTGGCCAGGCGTGATGCACCGGTAGGGTACCTTTCTGCACATGCACATAAGGTGGTGAGATGCACAGATCTTTTAGACAACGGGCGGCCTAGAATAGATCACACTCTTCACTGAGCCTGCGGTAGCCTACTGGGGTTGATGTGCACAGTTTGATACTGTAGATAATGCAACATTTTGCAACATAATACAGTCATTCAGCACAAACCATGTATGTGTCCAACGCACAGCTGCGTGTCAGTTCCTCTCAACGTGCTGGTGATTTCAGGAACAAACACTATAGGTAGTAGCTGACTTGCACACTCAAGTCTTCAGACTGACCTCTTTTAACATTTTGATTTTTTTAGTGTTAAACTCATGGAGCATTAGGAGTTTGCAAAATATTTGCTGTTGAAATGAGGTAAACAAAATGATTAAGATCTACAGAATGAGAGGAAGCAAAGCAAAGCAAATGACCGTCATCCATTAAAGGAGACAAAGAAAGAATGTATGGAATAGAAAAGGTAAAAGGTTGTTGTGTTGCATTGTGTTGAATGATTGTGTTGTGTTTCTGAAAAAGAGGTCAGTCTGTGTTTTGTTTTTAGTGTGCGACGTATAGCCTGATCATTCAGCACAATCAACACAATACAACACAATCATTCAACAAAATAAACGTAATGCAACACAACCATTCCTCATCCTATTCCATACTGTATATCATATCATATGCCTGTCTTTTTTTGCTTCTTGTCATTCTATAGATCTTTTTTTGTTTTTGTTTACCTAATTTCAACAGGAAATGTTTTGTGAGGGAAGGTTTAATGACAGGAAATGATGTCTGCTGTCATAGAGATTTACTGATCTACTTAAACGCTGGAGTCGTTGGTCTCATGCACTGATTCAGGATCAGCTGTTGCTCTCAAAACGCTTGAACCATTACCGGAACAGCTGGCCCGAGATCAGTGTCAAGGCCCAAGTACATTCTATGAGCGGAGCAGTTTCTGAAGCAGCCACTAGAGGGAGATAAGGATCCTTCTCTTGAGGCCATGGATGCTTGAGGCACTCCCATTCCACTGTTCCTGATAGATAATATTCTGAGTACCCAGAAGCTCTGGATAATAACTGAGATATGAGAAAAAGAAGTCAACTCTATAGCCTAGCCTGGAATGAATTGACCTCCATGTTAACGTGTCTTTCTTTTAACAACACATGCTGGCTCTAGTACTCTAGATCTCTGACCCCTTCAGTTGTGGTTCTTGGTAGCCTACATGATTACAACCTTAAATTCTAATTTCCTCACACATGAGAATTTAGGTCAATTTAGGGGTGTGTTGGTTA
>NC_140235.1:4205190-4212690 GCF_949987555.1 Borostomias antarcticus
GGTCACTATTAAAACTATACAAACCAGAGGCTCATCTGTAACCTCCAGGTCACCCACTAAACCTGGCCGCTTGGCACATCTGAACACACTCATTGGATGTCAATTGAGGAAGATCAGGGTGTCGGCTTACAGTGAGAGGAAGTGATTTTCCAATAAGGAAACAATCTGGCTTCCCAGCGTGTTCGTGTGGCTGACAAACGAATACGTTCTCATGCAGAGTGGCAGACATCTGTCCTACTGTACTGCTAGGCTAGGCTGTCTCGCTCTAGCTAGTCTCCCCAGTTTCTCTCTCTCTCTCTCTCTCTCTCTCTCTCTCTCTCTCTCGCTCGTTTGCCTTCTCGTCTCTCCTGTTGTCCCTTCTTCTGCTAGTTCCACCCTAAGCTACAGTGGTCTCTCCCTCAGCCAGTCTCTCTGTGCTCTCCTCTAGCTAGTCTCTCCTGCGCAGTGATGAGCATCTCTGTGGCCATTAGCTTGCATCAAAGTGTTGTGTGAAACATAATGCTCTGTTCTTCTCCCTGCTTCAGCATGCGGCTATAATTAACCGTCCTACATTACTGAGAGCGCCCTGCCCCTGCAGACTCAGACTGATAGGATGTCACATATTGATTTCACTACCTACACAACACTTTAGTGGAGCGCAGGAAGGATGCTGCTACTCTATAATGGCCATAAGATACAAACAAAACAAACATGCTATCAGGTTTCACCTGACTTTGCTGGGGGAGGCCTGCTTTCATATTGGGCCCACTGATTGTATGTATAATATATTACCCTACCCTCAGGGCAAAACTGTACAAATTGTACTACTTGATATACTTACTTGTATTATTACTTTAATTAGTAACCATTTCAGCTCTTAGCATCGGGGAAACAATGTGTGCTATCGCCTACCTCTCCTATATTATCTATTGATTGATTGGTTGATTGGTTGATTGATAGATTATATTATACTGTTGGTTTTCTCCAGAAATGATATGTTCCTATCTAACTCAATCAATGTCTTTAAAGCCTCATATTATTTATAATCTTGGTCCATCCCTGGTCTCAGCAAGACCTCGGTTCAGACAGAACCAGTTCTATTCTAAAGTAGTGTGTGTTAGGTTATCAGGTGATCTTAACGGCAGTATTCGGACTGCCTGTGTGTTGGTGCAGTAACAGCAAGCCTGGCAGGCCCAGACGCAGTCACACGGCAGTCCCCGACGCAGTCACACGGCAGCCCCAGGGTTGAGGTGCCTGGTCGGTGGACGGCTATGGGGTCGGGGTCTTCACAGCTAACAGCTCTCTACCTGCCTAGAGAGAGGTGGTCCTGTCTCTGTCACACGGTCTAAATTCAGACCAGCACCTGTCATTTTCTTCCTGAATGAGGCAGAGCGCTTTCACAGTTACAGTACCACAGTCGTGAATGGGTTATAACATTTCTATGCAGTGTAATGAGTACAGTAGCCAGATTTAAAAAACAAAACAAACAATAACTATGCAGCTGTCAAGAGTATACTAGATGATTTGTAAGTTCATACAGTTTGTAAGTTATCACTCCAGTGATCGGATGTGGGAGGCACTTTAGTAACTGTGTTTCTGCGTTGTGTGATATAAAAAAGCAACAACAACTGTATCTTTACCCACACATTGGAACCTGGTATTTAAAGTTAGTAAATAAATAATCTAATGGAGGAAAATGGAACTTAAACAATAACTTGGTCTTTATGCTGAGATGGCTTTTTAATCATTTATGACTCGCCTTCTTCCTGTGGTCTTCTCCTTGGATAGTTAATGAGCCTTCTACTCTCTGGCCTTCACTAATCTCTCTCTCTCTCTCTCTCTCACACACACACACACGCACACACACACACACACACGCACACACTCACCCCCCTCAGTCAGACCCTCTCTCATGCTGTCGACAAAGGACAAAAACAGTATTGATTAAAGGGGTAGTGCGCTATTTTGGACATTTAGCCCTATTTGTATTCTGTCCACCATGATCCTGAAACATAGAGACCATCATTTCACTGAGCGTTCCAGTATTGAGCTAGCTTCAGTTTTCATGCAGGCTCTCACTGGGCTACAATGGAAATCAATGGGGCACCTGTAAATGCGTTGAAAAACTATGATGAATGTGCTTTTCTGAGACGGGAAGCACCGGGTGTAATCTTACCAGTCTCAGTATGCTCTCCTGTGAAATCGCAATCCAAATATTTTTAGGTGTTTGGCATGACACATCATCCTCTGTGGGAGCAGTGAAAACAAGCGCCAGGGGAATGCTTATGGCCAAGCCATGCCAAACATGTAAAAACATTCTGATTGCGATACATTTCACAGGAGAGCATACTGAGACTTGTAACATTACACACTGTGCTTCCCGTCTCAGAAAACCACTTTATCATACCCAACGCAATCCAACACATTTACATACGCCCCATTGACTTCCATTGTAGCCCAGTGAGAGCCTGCAGAAAAACTGCAGATAGCTCAATACTGGAACGATCAGTGAAATGATGGTCTCTGTTTCAGGTTCATGGTAGACAGACCACAAATAGGGCTTAATGTACAAAATAGCACACTACCCCTTTAATGTTATCTTTCCAGAAGCATTTTATATCCATCTCTAATACACCTCTATGTCCTATGATCATGCGCGCTCATGTACGCACACGTGAACCAAGGTGACTGTGTTTATTAAGAGATGCAACATAGTTAAATCAGCCAGGTTGTAAAGATGCTACAAACACAAGATACATATACATTGCAGTCTGTTAGATGGGAAGGCTTTTATTTCTTTGATCTGCTGGTGCAGTAACTGGTTGTGTTTCTCGGCCCACACACAGTTTATTAACCAGTAGATGGCAGTCTGAGTCTAAACCTCCCCAAGTTCTCGAAAAGGATGAGGATAGGCCTGCCTCTACCCCTCCCTTCTCTACACGGCAACTCATCCTGGAGCTGACTGGATGAGATGGATGAGAGAATGCTTTTAGAAATCTAACTTCCAGGATCATTCTCATCACTTATTCAACAGATTCCAGTCTGGTCGTTTTAGGAGTCACTTTAATTAAGTATCAGATACACAGTAGAGCAGATGTAGCCGATATTGATTTTGTAGTCTTTCATCTCTTCTGTTTGGGACCAATCCCAGCTGGACAGAACCTGCCTGAAGTTTGGAGATGGTTTAACTTCACATTACTTTGTCTAATCAGTTTTACTGTAAGTACTGTATCGTATCGACCAGTTATACTGTGTATTCATAAGCTAGTGAGTGTATTGAACTTTGTGAAGTGCAGTGTCAGTGCTTTTACTGAAGTGTGTGTGTGTGTGTGTGTGTGTGTGTGTGTGTGTGTGTGTGTGTGTGTGTGTGCGTGCGCGTGTGTGTGTGTGCTGGAGTGAGTCAGTGTTTAATTGTATCCATTTGGTATGTGGAATTAGTATTTTATCTCCTGCTAAGCACACTGTCAGGGTGTGATCTGAGCCCCTGCAGAGCCTTCACACACACACACACACACACACACACACACACACACACACACACACACACACACACACACACACACACACACAATCACCCTGTCAACCCACAGCGCCATGGACAGATATGCCCTAGTGCTGGTGCTGAGTCCCTTCCTCAGGCGGCCATCTTTGACGTCTCTAAGTGGAGGGAGCTCCAGGCTGATCTCATAGTCTAGTATTAGCACTTAGGCCACAGAAACAGCGTGTGCTAATTTCCCACAGCCGCCTTCGCCATGTCACCCCATGACGCTTTAATGACAGAGAGGAATTGTGGGAGTGGGGAGAGATGAGAGGAGGAAGAGACGTGTGAGAGACACTTTTGGAAACCCGTTTGTATATAGGGCCTAGGCCTAATTTTAAAGAAAAATCATACCCCAGTATATTTGAATAAAATGGAATAAAAGTCCTTGTGAGTCCCGAGTATGTAACGAAGAGCTAGCTTTTCATCGGTGTAGCTGGTTAAAACGGCATCTGTAGATTTAAAAAAAGAAAAAAGAAAAAAAAAGAACCGCCACTGTTGATGATGGTTTTAGGCCGAAACGTGTCAGTTGGCCTACTCTGAAGATATACTGTCTATTTCATGAGTGGAGGTTCTTTTCTTTATCTACTGCATCACCCTATCGGACACCCGTGACCCGTGACTAAGAGTTGTGCACACTCTAAAACGCTCTGTCCTACGGGAGACTCGGATTCAAATCCCGCCCTGGGCATGCTGGAAAGTATGGGTTACACTGTTGCCGTGATCCGGATGTCCTGTGGATGCGGAGTGAGTTTAAGGGGTGAGTGTAACCGAATGCAATGGAGTCCTTGTGAGTCCCGAGTAGGTAGCGAGTTTAGTTGAACTCAATCCCTCAGTATAAATAGGGGCTCAGTGGTAGAGCCGGTCGTCCAATGATCGTAGAGTCGGCGGTTCGAATCCCGCCTCCACATGTCGAAGTATCCTTGGGCAAGACACTAAACCCCAAATTGCACCTTGTATGGCAGCTGCCGCCATTGGTGTGTGTGAATGGGTGAATGAGAGGCCATTGTAAAGCGCTTTGGATTAAAACACTATATAAGTGCAGTCCATTTACCATTTAAATACTGTCCACCCACACCGGTCAAAACGGTTTCTGTCCAGCGGGAGACATGGGTTCGAATCCCACCCTGAGCATGCTGAAACATATGGGATACTTATCAATGAAAACCCTATCGTTTTCATCAGCTCCGAAGGGAGAATGAGGAGGCTGTGTGGCCATGACCATGTTGAAAATTATACAGTCAACATCTGCCTAGGAGCCAAGCCGAGTTTCCATTCAGGCCAAGAAGGGTGAGGTCTTTCTGACTGGACCCCACCCTCTCTAGCCTTCCTACCAGCCAGCTTTTGGGGAACAGCCACTGCCTGCTATGACCACTCTCGGGACGGAGGCCAGGAGAGGGTCACTCAGAATGGTTTCACACTATAGGCTACAGTCAGCAATGACTAGCTCTTGTTCCCCCTAGTTTACTTACTTTTACATAGATTTCTTTCATGATTGTGGCTGTGATTTTGAACAATTTTACGGTGAGTTCACAGTAAGCATGTCACCATATTTCTAAGAAGTAAGCTCCTATTAACTGCATTGTATATGTGGGATGTGAAGGGCATTATTCAAAATCCCTGACATCAGTTGTGTAACAGGGGAGGCAGCTCACCCCGTGACGGGTCGTAGCGTAGTAGTCTGATCTGAATAAAGGAATGACAAACATTCTTGCGTTGAAGGGGAGGTTACAAAGTGGTTCAGCCTCAGAGACCCAGCGAACAACTGTCTCACTAACTGGCCCGAAGTATTGGGGGTGAAATGAACGTGTTAAGAAGCAAAACGCGAGGATTTAGCGGAGAAAGTTGGTCGGGGAAGGTGTGATTATCGGCTGGACCGCGGGGACCTTGGGGACAATGGGACAGACGGCTGTGTCCACCTTGTCTCACAATGCGGGCGGTGAGTGGCGCTCATTCGTCTCTCTGCTCCGCTATCTTCTTTTTCAGGAAGTCGATAAGCTAACTGTCATTTAATTCGACTTATCTGAGCTATCCCTTTCCGAACTGTACGCACCCATCATGAGTCACTTTAATGTCAACCACGAATTTACAAGTTCTGCCTTTGAGGATAGTCAACTTTGCTCGTAGCCTATATAATGCTTTCATTGTCATTGTCAGTTTCCGCTATGCATCTTCAACGTTAACCAGATGGATAGACGTGTAGCCTACTATCCTATGCCATAACGACTCTACATTTATATCAAGTAAAACAGTTAAAAAGTTGCAGTCTTGCGATGTAGGCTATAGCTAGTAGCCTATATCCCACTAGCCTATAGTGCTGTTTACGTTACATTATCGTAACAGCGCATAGGCTGTTGATCAGTTCAGCATAAGATTGACGTGTCAGTGGGAGATGAGCGGTAGGCCTGGCCTACTAATTTCCACTGGCCCTTTATACCTTTGCTTTAATTCTAAAGTCTCAAAAAGAGGCTTGTAGATGTGACCGTACAGCTTTTTACATCTTGGTTACTTAGAATCATAACTGCAATTTGAATCGTCACTGTCAATCAACCAATCTGAGAAATTCAATCAACCCTCAATCAACCCTGGAAGCCCATACTGTAGGTGTAATGGCTTAGCGTTGAACTGTGACAGGTTGTAAGCCCGGCTGTCTGTTAGTAAAGCAGCACACAGAGGTGGAGATGGGATGCGACAGGTTGGTAGGCCTGGGTTTGACTTTGTCATCTCGGGATCTCAGTCAGGTGGTTATGAAACTAACCAAACAAAACCCTCATCCATCACAGACAGACAGAGAGGTACAGATAGACACACAAACAAGACAGATAGACAGGCAGACAGACAGGTACAGGTAGACAGACAGACAGGTACAGATAGACACACACCCTGTCAAAGTACAGTTACAATGCTCCTTGGTCCTGCTGTCTTTTCAAGTCTTCTTGCTGACAGTGAATTTAAATGTCAAAACTGGCACAGGGGACCATAAAACACTTTGAAACCCCCCTCTACCCTGCCCCCTCCCTCCCATGAGCGCCCTGGTAAAAGCAAAGCAGCCCTCCCCAGCGACTTAGGAAACCTCACCCTTTTTCCTCCAGCGTTGTTCTCCGGCTCCTGGCACTCGCTGAGACAATGAGGAAAACATCTGCAGAGTGTGGAGGGATGGGAACAGTAACAGGGTTTGTTATTTCGGTGCGCGTGTGTGTGTGTGTGTGTGTGTGTGTGTGTACTAAGATCTTCTCACGTCAGCTTCTTGCTGCAGGACTCTTCAGCCGCGGCGTTCTCGATCTCCACTCGGTTCCGATGATGTCACCCCGTCCGCGTGAGTCACCGTTTAAAAATAAAACCCAGTAATAAAACTCCAGTGTGGAGGTTTTTAGTGAAGCGTCGGGGGCGTTGGGGTACAACGCTTACACCCCTGCTGGGGGGTTGGTGTAGGGGAATTCGGCACCTCTCCGCCGCTGACACGGTTGCTGTTGAGTTCATGTCGGACATGAAACGGTGGAGATGTCAGAGGTGTTCAAGGCCCCTTCCACTGTTTTTAAGATCATAGTATCATGGTAGGTACGTAGGCCTTTCAGTTCCAGAATAAGTCAGCTCATAGTGCCACGTGTTGACTGTGTATTCTGAACGGTTGTGTGCCTCAGTCAGCCATCTTTCTCTCTCTCTCTCACCCTCTCTCTCTCTCTCTCCCCCCCCCTCTCTCTCTCTCTCTCTCTCTCTCTACCATTTCCGCTAGCAACATCCTGTTCTGCCACCCTCCATCTTTGTTTATGAACTTGAGGTGATCAGAAACAGAAACTTTCTGAGAAGCTCTTCAGGGCCTCCTCCTACCTCCCTCATCATCACCATCATCATCATCATCATCAGATCTATTTCAGTTCAGATCATGGTTTTGCCCCCATCATGCCTGTTCTCAGAACCCAACACATACTGTGAATGACAGTGGCGTGACTGACTGTATCTGTCGGCCATACCGTCAGCTGTTT